>NC_056747.1:1296669773-1297009773 GCF_019279795.1 Protopterus annectens
GTCCTACTCTCTGATTAACAAGCTTATAGTCCACTAAAGGTACCTAAATATATACATATGGATATATATATATATATATATATATATATATATATATATATATATATATATATGAAAATGCACCTTCCAAAACATGTCTTACTGAGCATGTTACGTGTCTGATGAACACTAATGTGCGAGACATTAAGACCATAAGGGTCTACAATTAATGTAGCAGCCCTTTGAATGTGCAGTACCATGTGGGAATGTCCATAGGAACAGTTAGCCAACAAAACACAAATGCATTCACATTCTCTGGGCCAGGAATCTGTGGTGCATGTCACATTAAGACTTGTACCACCCTGCGGAGATACATGGCAGTGTACAATATCCATGAATATTCAATAGGCAACACGTTGCACAACTGAGCAGTTAACTGTGAAAAATTAAGCAATATTAAAATGTTACAAGCCAACCACAGTAAATCAAAAAATAAGGTGTAGAGGAAGGGATTGTCCACAAGTCAGCTAAAACAAACCTCACACAACTGGAAGACAACAGGAGGTAAGAGTTGTGTGGTGGAGCAGCCTGACAGCAATGTCACATAGTGGTACTTTACATAATGTAACACCTGCTATCAATTGTGCAGTCACCTCAAAACTTAGTGGTTCTGTACAAAGGAAGGAAAAGGAAGTACTGGGCACTAGGAAATGGGGAAATATAACAAGCAGAAGTACAGAAAGAAGGGAAGCATAAAGGAAAAACAGATGGGGAAGAGGGCACATATTTTCCTTGGGGATAGGTACCCCATTTCAATACAGTGAGAGAGAAGGGATGATGGGAGGGGTAATAGGGTGAAATGGGGAAAAGAAGGCAAAAGATACTCAGCAGAGCCATACAAGCAGACAGTAAATAAATAGGGGTGGATATGCATAGCCTATGAGGTGGAAGAATGGGGTGAACAGTGACAAACAGAAGGTGGACAACTGGGTATGATGCGGAGTAGACAACACACTGTGGCACAACAGGATGGGGACAGACCTAGCTGGGGATAGGATAGGGTATGTGCAGCATGACAGCTGATGACTAGCCTAGAAGGATGTTAGTGGGAGCCATCTTATAGCTGAAGGGTCAAAGTGGCCGGTAGCAAGGACCATACCATCTTCTAGTTTAATCCATCTGCAGTGCACTCCAGGAGATGCATGGTACAGGCTGCCTAGCAGGTGACTGCATTGTCCGTCACCTCCTGTACCATCTGCCATACTGTCAACTGGGCTTGTACAGTCCTGCCATCAGTATGAAATGCTGGAGGGAGACACAGAGGGAATGGAGGCATAAGTGATAATGTTCTGCAAATAGTATAATCAATATAATACAATCACTAGTAATGTTTATTTATTAATTAATTCATTTACTTATTTATTTATGGCTTTTGTTTTCTGTGAAAGTCCGGCTGAGCAAAAGTCCCTTTTTCAGTGGAGGACCAGTCAGCTATGCTCTGTTTTACAGAATAAGTAGAATGCAGTTATACAAGATTTACATAAATGTTCATATATGCATAGAATAGTAATGACATGACAGTTAATAAAAAAAGATAAATGTGCATATACAGACTAGTAATGAACATACACAGAATTGTAATGACATGACAATTAATGAAAATGCAATAGTAAATGAACACACAGAATTGTAATATGACAATTAATGAAAATGCAATAGTAAATGAACATACATAGAATTGTAATATGACAATTAATGAAAATGCAATAGTAAATGAACATACATAGAATTGTAATGATATGACAGTTAATGAAAATGCAATAGTAAATGAACATACATAGAATTGTAATGATATGACAGTTAATGAAAATGCAATAGTAAATGAACATACATAGAATTGTAATATGACATTTAATGAAAATGCAATAGTAAATTTAGTTCAGTTTTAAATGATTTTAGGGAGTGCTCTTGTTGTATAGCTAGTGGGATGGAGTTACAGGACTTAACGAGGTGGTGGGAGACTAATGATTTGCCAGTAGAACTGCTGGGTTTTGGTACATGTAATATGAAAATTAAACCCACTATTCCAAAAGCCACTGCTGCCTCCTGTGCCAACAACATCGTTGGCCTTTTGTAATACCCATGCTAAAATCCAAAAGGAAACAAAACAGCCTTCATAGACAGGTGTAAATGCAAAATAGACATCAGTTCAAAACTACAACAAGATAGCAGAAGCCTGGAAATGTAACCATAGCCTCACAACTAGTCCCAAACATAATTGAAAGATAACAGAAGCCTAACATGCTGGCCACAGTTTCACAACTGGACAACTATGATTTACCTTCCCATTCCAATTTGTAAGCACTACCAAGACATATTATTTTATTTTATTTATTTTATTTTCAGTTTGATGACCGGGGAGGTCCACTGGGCTCAAGGAGCCCGTTTTCAGTGGAGGCCCGGGGAGAAAAGCTTCACAAAACATAGTAGACATAGTAACAATTAAACAATTAGTAAAAATTATATAGTAAACATAAGCACAGTAGAATATCAACATAGTATGGTATACAGTGCATATTTATATGTAAATACAATTAGAGGTCAATAGTACAGAGTCACCATTATACTGAGGTTTTAAATCTTCTGAGAATGCTATGAAAGAAACATTTGTAAGAAAACAGTAAATATGATTGAACTCCTATTGGGTAAGGTGGAAGGTAGTTTATGTATATGTATGTATTCATGTATAAGGCAGGATTAGGTAGGTAGAGTGCATTTCCTGGTAATCGAGAGGTATGAATGTTGCTGGGTTTTGAAATTATCAAAGTTTTGAGAAATTCTTAGAGAGGGAGGAAGAGAGTTCCAATTTTTTGGTTAAGGAAAAGGATAGGAGAAGCTGACCTGAGGGACGGTTTGGTTTGTATACAGAAATGAGATTTTGGTAAGCAGATCTTAGAGTTCTGTGAAGGGTATATAGTGGTAAGATATTCGTTAGTGCAGGGCACTTAGTGGGTTTAAAAATGAGTTTGTGGGCTGTAGTGATTTGGAGGTAGTCCAGGTAGTTGGGAAGTTCTAGCCATTGCAGTAGGTCAGATACAGTTCCCCACAGTAGCCCACTTATCCTGGTATATGTCAGGGCAAAAAGAGTTTATTAGGGACACAGCCCAGAATGACAGAAAAAAATAAAATAACATAACATTTTGAAAAACAGTAGCAAAGTCAAACAATTACTATGTCATTTAGGGCACTTCTGCCCAGCCTTTGCTTCCAATGGCTGGACATCATAAGGGGGCCAGCACAAGAGTTCATCACATTAGTGGGGCACTGCTGGCCTGTCCTGGGATGCCAGAAGCCTCCGTCAACACTTCACTGAGTTTAGAAAGACAAACAATGTTGATGTTGGGACCAAAAAGACTTCAGATACTATTGCATCTTCCTCATGTGGAGTCTTGCAAAGGGTATCATGAGAATCATAGACACCATGAAAGAAGAAGTTATGTACTTACCAGAACGTTCCATGTGTGTTGTCCATATTGATCTTTACTCTCACTGATGGATCAGATCTGATCCATTGGATCCATCTCAGCCATTTCTAAAGCTCGAAGTCTTCAGCATCCATCTTTACCCACAATGCAACGCTTTAGCTTCTCCAGATCTCATTTGCCACTCTGCAAAGGAGGTTCTACAAGCAAGCTCTGGGCTAAGTGTTTCTATTTTTTCTTACAGTTTCTTTCATATTTTTTTATTGACAGCTAGTTTTTCTATTTAAATAGTATTAAATATCTTTACCCTCTCTTAATTCTTCTTTAGAGTAAGTATTAGGCAATTTAGCTCTTTCATTTTTTTGTTAGCATCTGTTTAAGTTAGAGGACGTCTAACTAACATCTGTTTAAGTTAGAGGACATTTCCCCTGCTTTTCTTCTGTTTCCCCTTTGCTTCACCATCTGTTTTAGTTAGAGGGTGAAAAAAAAGAGCTTTTCTTTCTCTTTTCTTCTAGGTGTCTAAGTTAGAGGACTGCTTGTGTGGTTTGTGTGCGTGTGTCTCTTCTTGCCCACTTTCCTGTTAAAGGATGTCTCAAAAACAGGAAGTGGAAGCATCTTGGCTTTAAAAAGTGTGAAAAATGTGGAAAAAAAGATGCTCCTTAGTGAGTCATACACTTTATGTGTGTATTGCCTAGGGCTTCTTCACCTACAAGAGTCTGCTCCATCTACCATGGATTTACCAGAGAGTGCTGATAGACTGAAAGAATAAACTCATTCTGAAAGGGTTAATAAAAACTCCTTTTTCTGGGACTATATCCCCGGAATCGTCTTCTAAATCTGATAAGTCAGAAAAATTGCATAAAGTCCCAAAAACATCCTTGTAATCCACAAGGTACCAACAAGGAATTGTGAGCCAATAAGTTTCTAAAAATGCACTGTTTTATTCCAATAATATGAAGAGCTTTTCGTTGGCGCCAGTATGCCAACTTCTTCAGATACAAACGATAACTAAACACATTGTTTAAAACACACACTGCTTAAAAAACTTTTTCATGTCATGTGATCAGTATCAGCTGGTACTAAAATTCTGATGCCTGCACATATTTAAAGTAGTATCCCATATAGGAAGCAAATTGTTAAAACCATTGTTGTGCAACATTCACACACCATGAAAACTAATTAAATTAACTACCAAATTGGTATCGCTATCATTACCAGGTAGTTTTAATTATTTAAAAACAATCAAAGACAATCAATGAGCCACTGCACCCAATAGTTCGTAATAGTCCTATTGGGGTAACTGTCCTGGAATATCTATCCTAAAAGTTTCCGGAGCCAACGATCAACACGACCCCAGCGTAGTTCTGCAGTAGCAGTTACAACTGTATGATAATCCAAGTAAAGCTTTACATATAAAAGTATTTAGTCTGTATTGATACACAATACTTTTATCCATTTTGTACCAAACCATAAGTATAAATAACAATTCCAGAAAGTCAGGAATAACTATTAACCTACTCCATTCTTCAAAAAAAGTCTAATGGAAGTCAAAAAAATCATTAAACTTTTAAACATTTTTTTTAAATAATGGAGTGTGTAAAAATACTATTGAAGGCAAAGGCGCCAAATTAAAATTAAAATTATTAATAATCACTGCTGATTGTAGAAATTAGGTTACTACTGTCCGAAGAAAGGGCACAAGTGTATACAAGTGCAGTTGTCGTAGCCAACCCAAAACCAACTTCATCTATTTAAACTTTTTAGCTTAAGCAGGCAAGCAATGTTGCAAGCTTCGTTCAAACCACGACTTAAGAATGCATTTAGTCTCACTTGCCATATCAGCTCGCACTCTTCGAGCATCAAATTAAAGGGTCCACCCCTCATGTCACAGCTCACATGATCTATGATTTTAAAAAGAAATTTATGATTACTATATTTGATAAGATGTCTTGCTAAAGGGTTTACATCAGTTTACTTTTCTATGGCATGTATATGTTCATAAACTCTGTCCTTCAATCTACGTTTGGTTTTACCGATGTAAAAAGCTGAACAGGTTTGGCACATAGCGACATAAACCACAAATTTGGAATTATAGTTGTATTTAGATCTCAATTTACAGGTTCTACCATTAACAATACAACTTTCCCCTATCTGAATGTGTTTGCACATTCTACAGTTGTTACATATGTTCATTCCTATTCGCTTTGATAGGGGGCCCATACTTTTCCTCTCAAGCAAAGTTTTAAGGTTGGCTCTTTTTCTAAAGACCACCCTTGGCGTATGTCCAAGTTTAGCGGTCAAAGATCTATCGAGCAAGATTAGTTCCCAGTTTTTGTTCAAAATAGTTCTAATCACATAACTATCGTTACTAAAAGTAGTTATAAAACTGGTTTGAAATTCTTTTGTTGTCTCGCCAATTGGCACCCGTACTGAAGGTAGGGAAGTATCAGTCATACTACATTCTACTGGATTCGTTGTCTCAGTACTTATAGTATTTATTGGGTTACTGTTAAGTAAAGGTTTAACTACACCTAACTGTCTCTTGAGGCTCCCTTCCGTTACCAATGATTGTATCAACTGTGTAGGATAACCACGTTGTGTGAACATTTTACTTAGCAGTAAACACTCATCGTTAAAATCCAAGTCCAAAGTAGTCATCCAAGCTGCTCTAATACGTTGTCCCTTCACTACTGAGCGCTTCTGGTGGAAAGGATGGTTACTAGTAAAGTGTAAAAATGAGTTAGAATACGTTTCCTTCCTATGTATTCTAGAAACATATCTCTCATTAGTGGTGTCTTTGTCGAGGTTACAATCTAAGTAGTCAATGGTATTTGAGCTAAAACTAAATGTGAACCTCAAGAATTCAGTGGTTGAATTTAAGTACCCAATGAAATCTTGTGCTTGTAGCTCATCACCCTTAAAGAGGATGAAAATATCGTCCAAAAATCTGGTATAAAATGATATATTCGCCCTATGTGGTGGATGTCCAAAGATGTAGTTATTTTCCCAATAAGCCATCACTAAGTTGGTGAAACTGCCCCCACAGGGTGAGCCCATCACCACTCCACATTTCTGCAAGTAGAACTCACCACTGAATACAAAAAAGTTGTTAGTTAAGATGATATCCAATAAAAGTTCCACTAATTTAATTTCATGTGGGGGTACTTTCCTGGACTGCATTATAAGGCTGACCCATTCAATTCCATCTAAGTGTGGAATTGATGTATATAGATCTTTAACATCTACAGTTAAGAAGTTGTTGTTTTTATCAAACCTCAAATTATTAATGTTGTCCAAGAATGCCCAAGAGTCTTTACAAACCTGTGGTTCAAGTGATATATATTTCTTTAAAATAGAGTCGACCAGTTTGGAACAAGGGTACGTAATAGACCCTCTTCCATCGATGAGTGGTCTCATTGGTGGGTCAATAAGACATTTGTGCACTTTGGGAATACCAAAGAGAACAGGGATCTTGGGACTAGATAATGAGATGTAATTATAGGTATCAATATCTATCAGTGACTCAATAAATAAGTCAATGAAGTAACTCTTGATACGACCATATGCAATGTTGACTTCATTCAACGATACCTTCAAGTATGCTTCACTATTTAATAGTGTCAGCATCCTATTGTTGTAGTCAACAAAGTCCAAAATAACGATCCCACCCCCTTTATCTGGTTTTACTACTCTTACAGGTGAGGATTTTAACAAGTACAATAGATCATTCTCCTCTGGTGTGGTGTTTTGACACTTATTTCTGTTATACTCAGATTTACCAATATTTACTTTGTGACGAAAATCCATTTCACAAATTTGTTCAAATATTTTTAAAGTCTGGTGTAGAGGAGGATTAAAAGTACTTGGTACTCTTAAAGTATTATTTGAAAAAGTAGAATTCCCAAATAGTACTGTTAGGTTCAATTTTCTAACAAACAGTTTCAGGTCAAGCACCAAATGTTCCAAACTGCAAGGTTTACTGGGAACAAATGTATTGCCTTTTGCTAGAAGGTCGGCTAATGTAGAGTCAATGTTCAAGGAAGAATAATTAAAGATCTTAAAATCCCCTGTGGAGTTCAAGAGAATGTCAACCCCCATAGGGTGTGTTACCCCTATCTCTTGAATCTGTTGTTCCTTTTGTTTCTCTGATTCTTCTGGTTGTAATTGGGTGTCCTCTTCGGGATGGCTCCTAGGTCGCTGGGTCCACGAAAATTTTGATTAAAATCATTGTTGTTGTTCGTATTGATGTTATGCGTAGTTGACCCGTTACTGTTGTTGTAACTCTGGTTACAGATTCTTCCACTGCGCCTCACAGTATTGTCATTATTATCCGCCACCATAGGGTTAGGACTACCTGTATTACTTGAAGTGAGAGCTAGTTACCCCAATAGGACTATTACGAACTATTGGGTGCAGTGGCTCATTGATTGTTTTTGATTGTTTTTAAATAATTAAAACTACCTGGTAATGATAGCGATACCAATTTGGTAGTTAATTTAATTAGTTTTCATGGTGTGTGAATGTTGCATAACAATGGTTTTAACAATTTGCTTCCTATATGGGATACTACTTTAAATATGTGCAGGCATCAGAATTTTAGTACCAGCTGATACTGATCACATGAAATGAAAAAGTTTTTTAAGCGGTGTGTGTTTTAAACAATGTGTTTAGTTATCATTTGTATCTGAAGAAGTTGACATACTGGCGCCAACGAAAACCACTTCATATTATTGGAATAAAACAGTGCATTTTTAGAAACTTATTGGCTCAAAATTCCTTGTCGGTACCTTGTGGATTACTAGTTTTTTCCCAAAAACATCCTTCTTCGATGCCGAAATCCTCCTTGGAGCCAAGGGAAAAAGCACCTAGACGGTCAGCTCCAAGAGAACCTATGGAGCAGATAGTTGATCTTGGATCCAAGACTTTATCAGAGCAATTGGAACCCTCAGCTCTGAAGCTGACCTTGCTTTTTGAATTCAGGTATCGGAGCTAATCGCCTTTTTTGGAACCAGTCCCCTCTCGGCTCCCTCACTATTTTTGAGCAGCTCTAGATCACCTACCCTTTCTATGCAGCCCACCAGGAGTCTGTCCAATGAAGATATGGATAGGGTGGTGCAGAGGCTGCTAAAGACACCAGCATTGGCCAAATTATTATTGAATCCGAGCCCAAAGCAATCAGATCAGACACAGTCTTCCCCTTATACTCCTGCTCCTCCTCCGATCCATCCTTTGTTTTGGAGCCAGAAGATTACGACATCTAGCTTGTGTTTGCTTCAGGTCCAGGACTCACTGGCTCCATGGATTCGGTATCAGCCCCAAGTGTTTCTGCCCAATTGAAGCAGGAGACCTCTGGGAGCCAACACTCTCCGGTCAGGTGCTCAGAGCCGGTTCGGATCTCACTGGATCTGACCCTGCCTCAGGGGGCTTCAGTGCGGTTGAGTTTGGCTCCTACCTCTGCTTTGGAGCTTCTGTCTTCTGCTACGGAGGTTCAGTCGACACCAACAAGTGATTTCTCAGATCCTGAGAGCTCTTTAGGAGCAGGGGTGGATAGCCTTTGAAGTTATGAGGAGGGTTCTGACTGCTTCCCAGTCTGAGACACAATCTCCCTCCGATCTTCCTCCCAGTTCTGTCAGGTGTCTTTTCCTCCTCAGATACCCTCTCCACAGGACTGCAGAGACCCCAGGCCTCAGGATGTCCAGCAGGGGAGTCTCTCCTCTTCTGAAACCTCCCCAGAATACCCACTGTGGAGGTCCCTCAGAAGAGAACATGCAAGAGGAAGCATCTTGACTCCCCGGAGGAGTCTATCACATTTGATACCAACCTCAATGAAGCAGAAGGGTCCCCACGGTCACCTCCTCAAGATGTCTCCTTTGGAGACATCCTGGAAATTTTAAAGCAGTGAGGTGACTGGCAGTCCACCTCCCCTTCGGCTGAGGAGTCGGTTTACCTGAAGGCCTTTGGGTCCTGCTCTTCAACCTCTTAGGTGACCCCTCCTTCCAATGAGCTTACTGAGTTAATCTCTCAGAAGGCTTGGGAGACCCCAGAATCCATAGACCCTACTCCTAGAAGGCCAAACAAATACATTACAGCCCCTAAAGATAAAACTTTTTGACAAAAGGTGAAGCAGTTGATGCCATGGTCATGGCAGTGGTCACTAAAAAGGAGCTATCTGAGACCAGTTCCTATATCCATCCTCCGAATAAGGATTCCAGGACCATGGATAGATGTGGGAAGGGCATCTTTCTGTCAGCAACCTTTGCCTTATGGTCACTGAACTACGTTACTCACTTCACAAGATCGCAGAGGGACCTGTTAAAGGAACTATCAAACTCCCTCCAAGGAGCTGTAGCTGATGTGGTGGTGGATAAAGTCAGTGATCAGCTTGCCATCCTAAATTCAGTCATCAACTCATCCATGAGGCTCATATCGTATGCAGCAGATGGAACAAGTAGGGAGGTGGGGTCAGGCATCTCTCTCAGGAGGCAGGCCAGGATGAGCCTTTGCAATTTTGTGGAGCCCTTCAAGTCTTCCTTCATTAACACCCCTTTTGAAGGCTCTTCTCTTTTTGGGCCTAAGGTTAAACAAACGCTTACTAGACATGAACAGGAAGTCAAGACTTTATCTGCCAATGGAGTATGTTTTTTTACCCCTACTAGACCCTTCCTAAAGGTCAGAGATGTAGTCACAAAGGTCTTTCCAGGACACACAAGGTAAAAGTTCCCCTAGAGGCAGAGGAGGGAACAATAATGGAACAAGCCGCCCC
This sequence comes from Protopterus annectens, assembly GCF_019279795.1. Lineage (NCBI taxonomy): Eukaryota > Metazoa > Chordata > Ceratodontiformes > Protopteridae > Protopterus > Protopterus annectens. Next base: position 1,296,679,998 of record NC_056747.1, read on the forward strand.
AGCGGCAGGGGAGGTCCACAGAATCAGGGCTTGAGAAAATCTTTCTTTGGTAGAGCACTCATGAAGGACTGCCCGATTGCTTGCCTCTGGAGGCAGTCAGGGGTCGACTGTCCCTGCACCGAGAAACCTGGCAAAAGTTAACAAACGACAAATGGGTGCAGGACATAATATCCAGAGGATAGATCATTCCCTTCTCTTACCTCACTCCCATAAATCAGTCAGTTCCAGACATTCCACCCAGTCAGAAGGAACAAGCAACATTGGAAATCCAAAAGTTGCTAAGAAAAAGAGTCATCCAATTAGTCCCCACAGACCGGAGAGGATCCAGAATTTAATCAAGATTCTTTTTAGTTCCAAAGAAAACAGGAGACTGGAGACCCATTTTGGATCTCAGCAATTTGAACAAATCTGTGGAGAAGACCAAGTTCCAGATGGTGACACTGCAGTCGATACTTGCATTCTTGGAAAAATACACCACATTCCAATGGAAAGGCGATCCAGAAGATACCTGCACTTCCAGCTAGGAGCCAGTCATTTCCAGTTTCGAGCTCTGCCCTTTGGTTTCACTACAGCTCCCAGAGTGTTCACCAAGTTCATAGCAATAGTGGCGGCTCACCTGAGACACTAAGAATTCCAGGTGAGCAACATTCAGTAACATTCACAGACTTTCAACATAAGCTACCTCTGAGACCTGCATCTATAACTTCATTGTCAAGGTCAGGAAGATCCACCAGGAGTCCCACAGAAATGCAAGTTGGCTGAATGATGAGAAAAGTTTTGAAGACACAGATCCAGCTGGGAGTCCTCCCAGCACTCTCCCCCAGAGGAGTTCTGGGAACAAGCCCAGCGACCCCCTCACACTTCATTTCTGTACTCGCCCACTAATCGGATTTGGGCCCTATGGGTCCAAACCCTTCCACTACACCTCAATTGGATCAAACAGCCATAGAAACTTTGGCTTCAGCTACACCCATTACAGTTGCAACTTCAATGTTATCATGTCAAGATGAGTCCCAGAGCTGAAGCATCGGGGTCTAAGCACCAACAGTGGAGTCAACCCCAATGTTCTTGGAGCTGTTTCTCCCCCTTGGTGCTTTGGTAATTGACAGCTTGGGTCAGAGGTCCTCCTTGCAGCTGATCTCCATTGGAACTGGTAGACTTCCTGAGTCAGTTGCCAGAAGAATTATTTCTTAGGCTCCAATTGCAGCGTCGACTTTTAAGGCTGTGGAAGGGGTCTTGGCTAGCACAAGAAGAAAGGTGATGCACCGAGTTCAGATCCATCCCAACACCCACTAGATCTTGTGCCTCATTCCTCTCATTTGAGTCAACAATGATAGTCAGAACCCATAAGCTTCAACACAGCTTGACATTAGAGCTTCTCATCTGATTTCAACTTGTCTTCACCAGAGCCCCAGAGACATGTTCAGTGAAAACAGAAGCACATAGACTCCTCACCTGAGTTGGTCACTGAGGACATCATGGATTTGGATGATGGAGAAGGCTCCCTCAGGTACCCCCTAGAAGACATCACATTTGGGGGCATTCTGATGAAGCAGAAGGGGGAATGGTGCACTGAAACTCCTTCTTTGGGTAAGTCTGTGTTCCTTGAAGCCTTTTGGTCTGGCTCAAATGCATCCTGTATGGTCTCCCTTCCTGATGCTTTGCTAGACCTCACAGCACAGAGGGCTTGGAAAGACCCTGATATTTCAGAGCCAATCCCTAAGAAGCCTGATAGAATCCTGGTAGCTCCAAAAGACAGAAACACTAATCTAGGGGCCCTCCAAAAGATGCCAGGTGGTAGTTCCTAACAGAGAGTCCAAGGCATTGGACAGGCTAGGGAAATGGACCCACGCTTCAGTGATTTTTTGCACATAGGACACTGAATTACTTTGTTCTTTTAACTTATTTCCAAAGGGACCTGATCAAGGAGTCATCCAAGTCTCTTTTGGGTAACGTACCATTGGATGTCCAAAAGACAATGGACATTCAAATGTCTACCCAATAATGTACTTCTAATGTTGCCATGCAATTGCTATCAAACACAGCACACTGCACATCAAAAGCAGCTGGTACATGCATTGCCATGCCTAGATGCACCTTTGCAACTTTGTAGAAGACTATAAGGCATTCTTTATTAATGCCTGCTTTGATGGTTCCACACCTTTTGGACCAAAGGTAAAAAAAGACACTTGTTGCCAAAGAGAAAACTGGAGATCCAAACTTTCTAGAAGGGAAAGAAGGCTGTCAGGTGGGTGGGGGGATACAAGATCCCTTGAATAATCATTCTAACGTGTTGGGCTGTCATTGATTTAGGAGTTTTCCTGAATTCTTTTTAGAATCACTTTCCGTTTCTTCAACATCTGTTTACCTGCATTTTGTGCAGACTGTTTATTCCTTTTTTTTTTTTTTTTTTTTAACCAAAACTGGTTGAGGGGGTTAAAAAATCCATTACAAAATTTGGAAAATGAGCTTACCCCTTTCATCACACTTTTCAATCGCCTTTGTAACACAGGAACCAAAAACTAAATCACTATCCAAAGGAGAACACCTCTACAACAGAAGGAAGAAACTGTTGCAGAAGAAAGTAAAATCCCATGAGTGGATGGAGGAGCTTCCTGGTCAGCCTCGGTAAGAAACTGAGATCCCTCATAAAATCCTCCAAAGCTACCTATGAAAACAAGATTGCCTCTGATTCTAAGGACAACCACAAAGCATTCTATAGCTATGAGAATAAAAACAATGTTTTTCCTCATTCTATATACTCAAGAATCTCAATGGCAACACCCAGGTTTGCTCTGAGCTACAGCACAATGGCACGAAAATTACAGAACCAACTGATATCGTCAACATCCTGGCTGACAGGTCCAGTGCTAACTTTACCTCCCTCTCACCCCCTAAAGGGCCCATATCTATACCGGAAGAATACAGAGCCCCTGCAATCACAACTGCGCAGGTAAAAACTGCACTTTCCAAAGCCAAGAACACAGCTTCCATGGGACTAGCCAAAACAGACAACACCCCAGGCTGCTATCTATATGAACTTCAGAATGAACTAGCCCCTCACCTAAGCACCATGTTCAATCATAGCCTCACGTCAGGCTTTGTACCCACTGAATGGCTCACAGCAACAGTTACACCATTCCATAAAGGGGGAGCCACCACAGACGCCAGGAACTACCACCCTATTAGCCTGATGAGCCTGGTCTGCAAGGCCATGGAATGCATCATCATGGAACTCATAAACAAAGACATAGGTAACCTCCAAACCCTGGACCCACCCAGTTTGTGTTTGTGAAAGGCAGATCATGCCTCCTGAACCTGACAGACATCTTTGAACCAGTCACCAAAGCCGTAGATGAGGGAAAGGCAGTTCACACAGCCTATCTTGACCTCACCAAGGCTTTTGGCACCATCCACCATTCTGGAATTATAGATAAACTCACTAAACTGGGTATAAATCCATACATCACAATTCGGGTTGTTAGCTGGCTCACTGACAGAACCCACACTGTAAAAGTTGCAGACTCCAAATCTGACTTCAAACCAGTGACAAGTGGAGTACCACAGGGTTCAGTCCTGGCTCCTCTCCTGTTTGGTATCTACTTCTCTGAAGTACGGGCTAACACAGAGGACCTCTGGCTGATGAAGTTCACAGATGACTGCAAACTAGGTGCTGTAGTCGAGTCCCCAAATGATGTGGACATCCTACAGAAGGGCCTCACTGAGACTGATGCCTGGTGTCAGAGCCATGGCCAAAAGCTAAATGCCAAAAAGTGCATTGTCATCCCCTTTAGTAAAAACTCTGTTCCCATAAACTACCACATATGTGGCAGTCCTCTTAACTCTGAAGGTGTGATAAGAGACCTTGGGACTCCGGTGGACAGTAGTCTCTCCTTTGATAATCACATTGCCACAGTAGTCAGGAAATCCTTCTATGTGGCACACCTCATCACGAAAGGGTTTTCATCCAGGAAAAAAGAGGTCATTGTTCCCCCTCTACTCGGCACTCATTGGACCCATTATTGAGTGCAATGCACTTTTGGAATGTACCTCACAAGACATCTGCAACAGCTGGAAAGGCCACAGAAGTACCTCACCAAGAAGATTACGGGTCTCAAACAGTTGTCCTATGCTAACCATCTCAAAAAACTCCAGCTTTACTCCGTAGCATATCACCTACTCCGAAGTGATCTCTGCCTAACATACACAGCTATGTCAAACCCAGAGCTGTTAGACATGCTACACCTAAAGAAATACCAATCCTTTTGGGATACATGCTCTAGGGATCTAAACCTTGTCACCACAATAAATAGAACATGCTGGAGGGAAAGATTCCTGTCCCAGAGACTTCCCATACTCTGGAACAAGCCTTCCTGTCCCAGAGACTTCCCATACTCTGGAACTAGCTACCTATCTATGTCCAGCAAAGTTCCTCATTAGCACTCTTCAAGAAAAATCTTGATGAATGGATGGGAGTTAGGAAATTCACCCGGGGATTACTTCTGTGGCACTGCTCGACAGGGGCACGGGAAAATAACTTTCTTGAGTGGCGAAAGCCAGTGAACCTTGTTGGCTAGGCTTACATAGGCCCTAGGGCCGATAGCCTAGTACATACCAATTTATGAACCTATGAGAATTTAAAATATCATCTTTATATCACCTGGGAGATTCTGAGAAACCAGACGGGCAAACCTCTTCAAAACAGTACTAATGGCGATATCCCTGGAAGAAGTATCAACTGAGTTATACACACACACTGCAAACAATGAAAACTGACTTGTAAAACTGAAAAAAATAAACTAAATTATTTAAAGCAGATTGTTCTTCAAAAGAAGAAACTGCAGACAAAACATTCCTCATACTTTTACAATTATAATAAACATTTAATGTATGAGCCTGACAATCCAAAACTCTGAAAATCAAATTTGCAGAAGCATATACTTTTTTTACAGACTTATCAATAATCTTCACATCCTTATCAGAAAGAGTAGGATTAGTTTAGCAGGAGTAGGATTAACTAAAGCTATAGCTGCTGGGTCAGGTTTGGGAGGAGTGTATAAAATCTTAAAAGACTAAGGAACTTTATATATTCTATTTGCCTTTTCTAGAGGTAGCAGGCTATCGGGAAAATTGCAGGCAGGGACACACACATCTTCCAAAGCTGAAAGAACTGGAGGAGAGGTTGAAGGTTCTGGAAATTCATTCTCTAACAGCTCATAGTATTTTCAGAGAGACTTAGAAACCTCAGTGTTCTCTCACTGAAAACACTGGCACATTCTGGAAAAAGTCTCAGAGAAAGGGAACCCCCCACAGGGAGAATAAGAAACTGAGCTCTCCTCTGAGTCTGAAACAGAAATCTGAGGAGAAAACCCCATATATGTCCCTTCATCCTCCTGTCCATATTCAGAATCTTGAATCTCTTGAGGTATCCCTCTTTCTTTTACCAGAAACCACCTTATAAAAAGGATCAACAGCCTGAATCAAACTCTGAGACAGACCCAGTAAACTACTCCTGTCTAAGAAAACTGAAAGATGAGTGGATACATTTTAGTTTTCTGTTTCTTTTTGACAGGAAAATGGGGCCAAGAGGTTTATTAATGACAGCAGCTCAGGACCAACAAGAGTGGCTCTCCCTTGCCCAATGAGGAGGCCCTAACAGCTGCAGAGGGTGTAGCAAACTCCAGTCCCTAGTGGTTGTATGTGCTACAGCAGAGGGATCCAGGGTAATAATGAGTGGTCTGAAGAACAAACAATGGCCACAGCAATGTCACCCACCTGTGGCTGATGTAAGTTGGTAGCCTGGTGTGGTGGCAAAGGCTCTTTGCTTAACTTTTTCTTTTTGTGGCTGGAAGAAGGACCAATTGGGGGACTGGTAGTCTAGTTCATGGTCAAGCAGAAAATGGTGACTCTTTCTCAAGGAAAACCAACAGCACAAAGCCAGTGAATATTAAAATTCTTTAAAAGTAATTTTTCTCAGAAAACCACCGTAAAAACACTTTGCCAGACCCAAAAGTTAAATAAACAGAAATTATCCACAGAAACGCAAAGTCATAAAATATCAGGATTTGCAGGCAGAAATGACAGCAATGTAAAAGAAAGATACCTAGACAGTTCCAATAGTAGTAGGAGGAATGAGTCTTATAAAAAAGAATCTACAATCGTATTACATATGTTACCAATACATGTAACCCCATAAAAATTGCAGAAGGAGTCATTACTGGGCACATTGCGGATGCTGCGAAAAGCACTTCCGTCTGACATCAAAGATTGAAACAATACTAATTTCATGAACTTTAATCATACTTTGAAATTTGGCTGACATCAAAGATTGAAACAATACTAATTTCATGAACTTTAATCATACTTTGAAATAGGAATGGGGTCCATTCCCGTCATGGTATTAGAAACCAAAAAGACTTGGAGAAATAAAAAAAAAAGCAAGAAGATGTAGCAACTTACTAGCACACAACTTCAGCTCCAACTTTGCTTCTCCCACCCCCCTCATCCTCCCCTTAGGGAATGCCATCAACTCCTGCCAATGTCACTAAGGAACAGGACCTCAATGCCGTACGTCCAAGAACACTGCATCAATGGACCCAGACAATATCCCAGGCTTTCTTTTAAAGAGCATGAAACATGACCTGTCAGGCCCTCTGGAATCACTATTTAACTGTAACCTCCAAACAGGCTTCTTGCCTCATCATGAAGAACAGCAACCATCATCCATCCGAACAATGGAGGGTCATCTACGGACCCTGCAAACTACAGACCCATAAGTCTCACTAGTCTCATATGCAACGCCATGGAAAGAATTATCATGGAAATGATCGATAATGACATAAGAAATCTCCAGATAGTGGATCTAACCTAGTTTGGTTTTGTCGATGGCAGGTAATGCCTACTCACCCTGGTGGAATTCTTTCAGAAGGTCACCAAAGCAATGGACAAGGGCAAAACTGTTCAAACTGTCTACCTTGACCTGGCCAAGGCATTTGACACAATACCCCACTAAGGCACTGCTGACAAACTCAAGAAGTTAGTTATAAAAAACTTATGTCACTCATTGGATAGCTAGCTGCCTCAAAGACAGAATGCAGGAAGTTAGAATTTGGAGTGCAACTCTATAAAGAGGCCAGTCACAGTTGGAGTCCCTCAGGGATCGTTCCTGGGACCACTCCTTTTTGGCATCTACTTCTCTGAAGTCAACATCATCATCAAGGGCATCTGGCTGAGCAAATTAACAGATAATTGCAAGTTAGGAGCAGACATGGAATCCACCACCAAAACTAATGTTCTCCAGGAAGGGCTAATACAGACAAAGAACTTGTGTCAGAGCCATGGACTACAACCAAATGCCAAGAAATACATAATAGTATCCTTTGGGAAGTCATCCACCTCTGGTAACTGTTACATTGACAGCACACCCCTAAGAGCTGACCCAGTAGTCTGGAACTTGGGGACACATATAAACAGTAATCAAGCCTTTGACCATCACGTGTCTACATTTGTGAGAAAATCATTCTATGTTGTGCAACTTCTAAAAAAAGTGTGGCATCTAGGTCTAAGAAGGTCATTGTTCCACTGTATTCAACATTCATCAGACCTATCATTGAGTACAATGTCCCCCTATTGTATGTACCTAACTAGGCACATCCAGCTATTGGAAAGTTCACAGAGGTTCATCACTAATAGAATACAGGGCATAAATAACATATCCAAAGCAGACTACCTCAAAGTCCTGTCTCTGTATTCTGCCTCTCACAGGCTACTGAGGGTAGATCTATGCCAGGCATACAAGACGTTGTTGGACCCCACCTTGTGGACCACCTCAACTGAATATCCACAAAACAAATAGCACCAGAATTACCCATTATAAAAACCTAAACCTTGCCTGTGATATAAATACGGACTGCTGGACAGACAGGTATGTATATGTATCCAAGAGACTACCCCTTCACTGGTACAAGCTCCCCATCCATGTCAAGCAGAGTTCCTCCCTAACCCAATTCAAGTATAATTTGAGCAAGTGGATGGGGAACAGGCAATAAATCTCTGGATTGGCACCTATGTCTCTAACCAATGCAAACAGCCTGTAAATGGTTCATCTTGCAGCCCCTGCTTGTAAATGTTTCATCTCCCATGCCCCTGCTTACACTTATCAAGGATAGCAGAACTTGCCAGATGTTTGGGTTGCATGGCTAGGCTTAAAAAGGCTCCAATGGTTGTTAGCTTAGTATACACCTATGATCTCCAAAGGCAGACGTCCTGTCTGGTGGACCCCAGCCATAAACAAACTATACAATGGAAGGAGGAAGCTAGTACATGATAGAGCAAAATCCCAAAAAGGGAAGGCATCTCTGATCAGTATTAGCAAAAAACTACGGGCACTCATAAAATCATCTAAGGCCAGCTTCGAGAGAAAAATTGCACAGGACACTAAGGATGATCACAAGGCTTTCTTTAGTTATGTTAGGAACCTGGGTGGGAATTCCCAGATATGCTCAGAATTAGTCCAAAATGACAAAAAATACACCAAACCCACAGACATTGCCAACATCCTAGCTGACAGGTTCAGTGCAATCCCCCCCCACCAAAAGGGAAATATCTATCCCAGCAGAGTGCTGCCCCCCTGACATCTCAGATGCTCAGGTAAGAGCCGCCCTCTCCAAAGCAAAAAACACAGCATCAATGGGACCAAACGGTGTCCCGGGCTGCATCCTAAATGAACTCCAAGAAGAGCTAAACCCAAACCTAAAACTACTGCTCAATCTCAGCCTTACTACAGGATATGTACCCAAAGAGTGGCGTACAGCAACAGTGGTCCCTCTCCACAAAGGTGGTGCCTCAACGGATCCTGGAAACTATTGCCCCATAAGCCTGACTAGCTTGGTCTGCAAAGCTATGGAAAGGATCATCATGGACCTCATAAATAAAGATATTGGGGACCTACAGACACTGGATCCTACCCAGTTCGGCTTTGTTAAGGGCAGATCCTGCCTCTTAAACCTGGTTGATTTCTTTGAAACAGTCACCAAGGCCATTGATGAGGGGAAGGTGGTCCACACAGCCTACCTGGACCTTGCAAAAGCCTTCGATACAATACCCCACTCGGGCATTATAGATAAGCTCACCAGCTTAAATATAAACCCCTATGTCACTAGATGGGTTGCAAACTGGCTCAAGGACAGAACCCACATGGTTAGAATTGCTGGAGCCATGTCAGACTCCAAACCAGTTACAAGTGGCGTCCCACAAGGCTCAGTCCTGGGACCTCTCTTGTTCGGTATATATTTCTCGGAGGTACAGGCCAACACAGAAGGACTGTAGCTGATCAAGTTCGCAGATGACTGCAAACTGGATGCCATAATAGACTCTCCAGCCGACACAAGCATCCTCCAAAAGGGCCTCATAGAAACAGACAACTGGTGCCAGAGCCATGGCCTCAAGCTAAACTCCAAAAAGTGTATAGTCATCCCCTTTGGCAAAAACAAAGTGCCCACAAATTACCACATAGGTGGTGATCCATTAAGTACAGAAGAAGTAATTAGGGACCTGGGGACCCAAGTTGATAGCAATCTCTCATTTGACAACCACGTGGCCAAAGTGGTTAGAAAAATATTTTATATAGCCCACCTAATCATGAAGGGATTCACATCTAGATCAGGGGAGGTCATCGTGCCTCTTTACTCATCCCTCATCAGGCCCATAATTGAGTACAATGCCCCTTTTGGGATGTACCTTACCAGACACCTGCTGCAACTGGAAAGACCCCAAAAGTACCTCACCAAGAGGATCAAAGGGCTCAAACAGATGCCATATGCAGCCCGGTTAAAGAAACTCCAGCTCTACTCAGTGGCATACCGCCTGCTCAGAGGCGATCTGTGCCTGACATATAAAGCCATGTCCAACCCGGAATTAATGGACATGCTGCACCTCAGAAAATCCAAATCCCATCGAGCCACGTGCTCAAGAGACTTGAACCTCAGCTGAAATAAATAGGACATGCGGAGGACAGATTCATAACCCAGAGGCTCCCTTCACTCTGGAATAAAATCCCAGTCCAGGTTAGGCAGAGTCCCTCATTGACTCTCTTCAAGAGGAATCTTGATGAGTGGATGGGAGATTGTAGGTTTACCCTGGGTATCACTTCTGTGTCACTGTTAGACAGAGGCACAGTATACTAACCTCGAAAAAGGGCATAGCAAAATTAAGTTAAAATGGGTGGCGAAAGCCAAACACACTCTGGCTAGGCTTATAAATGCCCTAGGGCAGATAGCCTAGTATGAACCTATGAACTTATGAACTTATACAGTCCTATGACAGTTTGTTAAAACAGAAATTTCTATCTTAAAAACAACTATCCTGAACAAACAAATCATTTTTAAAATGGAAGTTTTTCCCCGAAAGGAACTTACCTGCCCAGCAATGGAACAGCACAAGCCAACCATCGAGGCTCCAAAACCGTAGGATTGTACTTTTTGGCAGCAGGAAAACTCTGAAGGTCTTAGTGCCCAAACCTGTCTTTTTAGTCAGCTGAGCTCAAGCTGACTGATGGTTTTGGCAAGTGAAAGGTGCCCTAAAGCTTTGGAAGCTGGCTGGCTGTTATAGCCTATCCCGGACATAACCAAATAAATAAGACTACTGCTCCAGTGATCAATATGATGATCAACCATGCATCCTCCTTCCTAAATGAATCCACAAAGGGTCCCAAAAACATATGGTCAAATAAGTACATCCTCATCGATCCCTTAGGGTACGGTTTTCTATGGAAAAGTATGCATTACATGCATCTATGCCACATTAAAGTAATGCTGCTCCCTCACCATCATCATGTTCCCACAGAAGATATACCAATACTGCCAACTGTCAGATATAGCATATAATACCTGCTGTCTGACAGGGAACACCATTCCAGCCCTCATATTTGACAAATCATACACTGGAAATAGTGTTTCCTGTCGTACAAGGCACATAAAGCCAGCTAAGAAATATGGGAGTCATATATATTACAGATCACAAGATGTCAGATATGACACCTAATGTCATCTGGCAGACCAGCTGCAAGATATGTCAATCTCATCTACCATTTGCTAGGTATAACGCATAATACCAGCTGTCAGAAAAAGTACATAACAGCACTTGTCAAATTCAACAAACAGCGCAAGTTGTCAGACGTGCAATGTAATGCCAGCTGACAGATATAACATATGGTACACTCTATGAAACCAAAAAGAGAACGGACTCCTTGCGCCAGCAAACACCAAGGCAATAAAAGTCTTAACGCAATTTTATTCAAATGATCAGCATTTTCGCCACCAACAAGTGTAGCTTCTTCAGAGATAAATATAAAAATGAAAATAAACAACTGAACTCAAGCACGCTCAGAATAAATAACCACAGTGAAGGGAAATGACATCACATATCATTTCCTAGCATGTTCTTAATTCAATTCAAAATAAAAATAAATACTTTAAAAATTGTGCCACCTAAATACTATCAATGACACTAAATATTAAAAACATAAAAAATGTGTAAACAAATATATATATATATATTAGAGGGTAATGAAACTGGTTCCATATATATAAAGAGGGACTAGTAAGTTCACAAAACACAACAATTAAAGAAATACTAACATGCAATGTGTCCAAACATAGTGATAAGTCAGAGGGCAAAAAGGGTGTCTGTTATTATTAAACTTGACAAGAGTTAGAACCAAGGGCTTTGAAACTGTCTACAATAAGTTGACACAAGTGCTTAAAGCACTAATAGATAGTGTTACCTTAAGTAACTTCTAAGTCTCAATACTGATGAAATATTACAATTTTCATTAAGCCCTGGGTAACAAAAAGCGTCAGTTCTCAACTGCCATTCTAACTCCCGTGTTTCCAAAAGAAGAGAGATAGGGCCCCCCCGAATGTTAGATGTCACTTGATCAATGGCCATGAATGAAAAGACATGGCCTGGAAAACTGTCCACGTGCTTTGCTAAAGCATTGGTGTCTATTTTTTTCTTTATAGCGTACATATGTTCGTAAACCCGATCGCGCAACCTGCGATCGGTCTTACCTATGTAAAAAGAGGGGCAGCACTCACAGAAGGCCACGTACACTATAGATTTACTCTCACAATTAAGTGGGAATTTAATAGTGTACTTCCTGTCTCTGATTCTGTGAGTCTGTCCCGTCTTAACTTTATGGCACCAATTGCAAGATCCGCACGTGGACATACCTATTCTTTTATTGAACTCTTTACTTAACAGATCTCTTTGTAAGAGTTCTTTAAGGTTGTTATTCCTTTTAAAAGTAAACTTAGGTAGACAACCGAGTCTCTCTGTCAAGGAAGGGTTACTCAGAATAAATTGCCAATTCTTCTTTATTATAGCCATAATCGCTCCTGAGTTAAAACTAAAGGTAGTAACATAACTCAAGGTAAATTCACATCCTTTGTTAGATTTAATGTTACAAGGATGTATGTCAATTATATTATCAAGTGAATTTATCATGACTGGTGACTGTGAATCAGAACTAGTTTGAACTTGGTGTAAAATGGGTTTGAAAAAACCCGCCAACCTCTTAGTGAGTACCTCAGAAGTAAGTTCGTCAATCAATTTTCTCGGGTAGCCTCTATTGGAAAACATATTACCAAGCAATTCACATTCACTCTGAAAGTCAGCCAACGTACTGCACATTCTCCCTGCTCTAACCAGCTGGCCCTTCACAATAGCCCTCTTTTGTCTAAAGGGATGCTGGCTTGAAAAGTGCAGGAAAGAATTGCAGTACGTAGGCTTTCTGTATACAGGTGAGGCATAAACATTCAAGTCACCCTCCTTACGTAATTTCACATCGAGGTAATCAATATCTGTCTCAGAGAACCTGAATGTGAAACGCAAAAAATCAGTTGTACTGTTTAGTAGATCAACAAAGTTATGTGCTTCGGTATAAGTACCCCGAAATAAAATAAAAATATCATCGAGGTACCTCGTGTAAAATTTAATAGGGGCCATCATATCCGGTGAAGAGAAAAGAAAATTCTTTTCCCAATACCCCATGAAGAAGTTGGCTACGGATGCTCCGCAGGGTGAACCCATGGCCACACCTTTTTTCTGCAGAAAGAGTTTTTTGTCAAACAAAAAATAATTGCAAGATAGAACAATGTCCAAAATTTCCGTGACCAAGTCAATTTCTCTTCTAGAGGCTCCAAAATCACCTAATAAAAGGGCCAACCATTCCAGGGCTTCCTGGTGGGGAATGGAAGTATATAGATCAACGACGTCGATGGTGAGAAAATTGTTCTCACGATCGAACGTCCAATCATTAATACTTTCCAAAAAAGACCAGGAGTCCTTACATACACTAGGTAGATGTTTCAAATATTTAGAAAGAATCTTGTCCACCAGTTTGGCACTAGGGTAAGTCATTGAACATCTTCCATCAACTAAGGCCCTCATAGGTGGATTATGGATGTCCTTATGGACCTTAGGAATGCCAAACATAACAGGAAGTTTTGGCAGAGTAATATCTATGTAATTGTAAGTGTCCAGGTCTAGCTTACCACTTAAATATAAATCACGAAAAAGACCTCTCATCATGTTATGGGAACGGTTTACTTCATTGATGGAAGCTTCAGTATAAGCCGGAGTATCTAAAACAGACAACATTTTCTCCAAATACATAGAGTTATCAAAGATGACCAACCCGCCTCCCTTGTCTGGTTTGACTAGCCTGACAGGTTGGCGGCAAAGGTCATCAAGGAGAAATGCCTGTTCTTTCGTGATATTATATCTAGATGTTCCGGCCCTAAGGTGCTGCTCATCAAACAAGTGCCTAAAGTCAACCTCACAAACCCTCTCAAATAACTGGAGGGAAGGATGGAGGGGCGGATTGAACACACTGGGTAACTTTAAAGCATCCTGAGTAATGTCCGGACTGTTGTTAAAAAGCAACTTCAAGTTAAGCTTACGGACAAAACATTTTAACTGCAGGATCTCTTTTGGAATATCACTCATCCTACTAGGGACAAAGGTGTAACCAAGGGCAAGCAGTTCAACTAGTTCATCACGCAAGTCAAGCCCTGTAAAATTATAGATTTTAAAATCATGGCTTTGATTAGAAATGATTCTAGGAAAACAAAAGTCAAGTGGAGGGCTACTAGTGTCCACTAAGGTCTCAGACCTGGTGCTCTCTAAGTCATTATTTAAATCAAGGTCATTACTAGCAAAGACACCTCCATGCAGTATTACTAGAACCAGTAATTAAAATTCTAGTTCACCCTCCTGTTAAACTGCGTTGGTACTTCTGTTTGCCTAAAAAATTCTTATTGTGATTATTACTATTATTAGAAGAGTTGTTTCTTAGACCAGAGTTTTTGTTAATCATGTTATTCTTGTTGTGCCCTTTAATCCTTTCACTCGTCTTAATCCCCTTCATCCTCCAAGCAGTTGTCCTCTTCTAAGAAGGTTTCATCAGTTTCAGTGTTAACAGCAGCTCCCGACTGGGCCTGAATAGTTTTTGATCTAATTAAGTCGGGATAATGGAGTTTGGGATAAGCATTATTATTCTGATAAGCCTGTCTGTCCCTCACAAGTTTCTTACCCTTATTTAATTTTAATTTAACTAACAAAGAATCGATACTTGTCAGGGTACGATCATAATCAAACTTATACCTTACAAAATTAAGGTCCGCCCTCATTTCTTTATCCAAAACTTCAATTTCATTTAGTGAAACACTAACATACTGACTGTAGTGTTTAACAATAAGTTCCATCAGCAGGACACCCTGCTGTTGGAATAAGTCTTGCAAATCGCTATAGAAACAAGCATCAATTAACAAACCAGATGGTGAAAAATTACTACGTAGTCCCTTTGGGACTAATTTCTCATTTATACATTGTTTAAAGTAACTAATCTCCAACTGGAGCTTTTTCAGCCTAAGGATTTTACTGTCAAAAAGTTTTAATTTATCAGCTAAAAGTTCGTTGGAAGTCACTTGTCTATTAGGACCATCAATGCCGGTATTCGTCTGTGTGAACTGGAAATTCTCTGTATAACTCATCCAGTCCAACAAGACAAATGAGTTGTTAAAATTAAAGTCTTGCCCTCTATTAGCACCAATATTGTCAACGGACCCTGCTAGTTGGTTGAAACCAGCATGAGAGGTATGCGGTACAAGTGGGGCAGCTGCGACATTAACAGACCGCCCATCAAGCATACCCCCTGTTACGAAAGGAGCAGAAACATGCCCAGTAGTAGAAACAGTACCTTGAATATTTTCAAAACGCGATCCTCCTGGATTGGAAACGCCAGTCCGTTGGGCCGCAAGTACAACAGGCTCATATCTACTTGCTGGGACAGAAAGTTGAGCAGCAGGAATAGAAAACCCGGAACTCTCTGTTGGAATTAACCTCTCCGGTCTGGTGTTAATGGAACCTGGAGTTAACGGTGCCGCATGGCTCTTGTGAACATCCATCTCCTCCAAATGATTGAAGCGTGCGTTCAATAAGTCCAGTCTCTGAGAAAGACCGGAGAGGTTAATTCCAACAGAGAGTTCCGGGTTTTCTATTCCTGCTGCTCAACTTTCTGTCCCAGCAAGTAGATATGAGCCTGTTGTACTTGCGGCCCAACGGACTGGCGTTTCCAATCCAGGAGGATCGCGTTTTGAAAATATTCAAGGTACTGTTTCTACTACTGGGCATGTTTCTGCTCCTTTCGTAACAGGGGGTATGCTTGATGGGCGGTCTGTTAATGTCGCAGCTGCCCCACTTGTACCGCATACCTCTCATGCTGGTTTCAACCAACTAGCAGGGTCCGTTGACAATATTGGTGCTAATAGAGGGCAAGACTTTAATTTTAACAACTCATTTGTCTTGTTGGACTGGATGAGTTATACAGAGAATTTCCAGTTCACACAGACGAATACCAGCATTGATGGTCCTAATAGGCAAGTGACTTCCAACGAACTTTTAGCTGATAAATTAAAACTTTTTGACAGTAAAATCCTTAGGCTGAAAAAGCTCCAGTTGGAGATTAGTTACTTTAAACAATGTATAAATGAGAAATTAGTCCCAAAGGGACTACGTAGTAATTTTTCACCATCTGGTTTGTTAATTGATGCTTGTTTCTATAGCGATTTGCAAGACTTATTCCAACAGCAGGGTGTCCTGCTGATGGAACTTATTGTTAAACACTACAGTCAGTATGTTAGTGTTTTACTAAATGAAATTGAAGTTTTGGATAAAGAAATGAGGGCGGACCTTAATTTTGTAAGGTATAAGTTTGATTATGATCGTACCCTGACAAGTATCGATTCTTTGTTAGTTAAATTAAAATTAAATAAGGGTAAGAAACTTGTGAGGGACAGACAGGCTTATCAGAATAATAATGCTTATCCCAAACTCCATTATCCCGACTTAATTAGATCAAAAACTATTCAGGCCCAGTCGGGAGCTGCTGTTAACACTGAAACTGATGAAACCTTCTTAGAAGAGGACAACTGCTTGGAGGATGAAGGGGGATTAAGACGTAGTGAAAGGATTAAAGGGCACAACAAGAATAACATGATTAACAAAAACTCTGGTCTAAGAAACAACTCTTCTAATAATAGTAATAATCACAATAAGAATTTTTTAGGCAAACAGAAGTACCAACGCAAAGCGAACAGGAGGGTGAACTAGAATTTTTAATTACTGGTTCTAGTAATACTGCGGAGGTGTCTTTTGCTAGTAATGACCTTGATTTAAATAATGACTTAGAGAGCACCAGGTCTGAGACCTTAGTGGACACTAGTAGCCCTCCACTTGACTTTTGTTTTCCTAGAATCATTTCTAATCAAAGCCATGATTTTAAAATCTATAATTTTACAGGGCTTGACTTGCGTGATGAACTAGTTGAACTGCTTGCCCTTGGTTACACCTTTGTCCCTAGTAGGATGAGTGATATTCCAAAAGAGATCCTGCAGTTAAAATGTTTTGTCCGTAAGCTTAACTTGAAGTTGCTTTTTAACAACAGTCCGGACATTACTCAGGATGCTTTAAAGTTACCCAGTGTGTTCAATCCGCCCCTCCATCCTTCCCTCCAGTTATTTGAGAGGGTTTGTGAGGTTGACTTTAGGCACTTGTTTGATGAGCAGCACCTTAGGGCCGGAACTTCTAGATATAATATCACGAAAGAACAGGCATTTCTCCTTGATGACCTTTGCCGCCAACCTGTCAGGCTAGTCAAACCAGACAAGGGAGGCGGGTTGGTCATCTTTGATAACTCTATGTATTTGGAGAAAATGTTGTCTGTTTTAGATACTCCGGCTTATACTGAAGCTTCCATCAATGAAGTAAACCGTTCCCATAACATGATGAGAGGTCTTTTTCGTGATTTATATTTAAGTGGTAAGCTAGACCTGGACACTTACAATTACATAGATATTACTCTGCCAAAACTTCCTGTTATGTTTGGCATTCCTAAGGTCCATAAGGACATCCATAATCCACCTATGAGGGCCTTAGTTGATGGAAGATGTTCAATGACTTACCCTAGTGCCAAACTGGTGGACAAGATTCTTTCTAAATATTTGAAACATCTACCTAGTGTATGTAAGGACTCCTGGTCTTTTTTGGAAAGTATTAATGATTGGACGTTCGATTGTGAGAACAATTTTCTCACCATCGACGTCGTTGATCTATATACTTCCATTCCCCACCAGGAAGCCCTGGAATGGTTGGCCCTTTTATTAGGTGATTTTGGAGCCTCTAGAAGAGAAATTGACTTGGTCACGGAAATTTTGGACATTGTTCTATCTTGCAATTATTTTTTGTTTGACAAAAAACTCTTTCTGCAGAAAAAAGGTGTGGCCATGGTTCACCTCACGGAGCATCCGTAGCCAACTTCTTCATGGGGTATTGGAGAATTTTCTTTTCTCTTCACCGGATATGATGGCCCCTATTAAATTTTACAGGTACCTCAATGATATTTTTATTTTATTTCGGGTACTTATACCGAAGCACATAACTTTGTTGATCTACTAAACAGTACAACTGATTTTTTGCATTTCACATTCAGGTTCTCTGAGACAGATATTGATTACCTCGATGTGAAATTACGTAAGGAGGTGACTTGAATGTTTATGCCTCAACTGTATACAGAAAGCCTCGACTGCAATTCTTTCCTGCACTTTTCAAGCCAGCATCCTTTAGACAAAGAGGGCTATTGTGAAGGGCCAGCTGGTTAGAGCAGGGAGAATGTGCAGTCGTTGGCTGACTTTCAGAGTGAATGTGAATTGCTTGGTAATATGTTTTCCAATAGAGGCTACCCGAGAAAATTGATTGACGAACTTACTTCTGAGGTACTCACTAAGAGGTTGGTAGGTTTTCAAACCCATTTTACACCAAGTTCAAACTAGTTCTGATTCACAGTCACCAGTCATGATAAATTCACTTGATAATATAATTGACATACATCCTTGTAACATTAAATCTAACAAAGGATGTGAATTTACCTTGAGTTATGTTACTACCTTTAGTTTTAACTCAGGAGCGATTATGGCTATAATAAAGAAGAATTGGCAATTTATTCTGAGTAACCCTTCCTTGACAGAGAGACTCGGTTGTCTACCTAAGTTTACTTTTAAAGGAATAACAACCTTAAAGAACTCTTACAAAGAGATCTGTTAAGTAAAGAGTTCAATAAAAGAATAGGTATGTCCCGTCGGATCTTGCAATTGGTGCCATAAAGTTAAGTCGGGACAGACTCACAGAATCAGAGACAGGAAGTACACTATTAAATTCCCACTTAATTGTGAGAGTAAATCTATAGTGTCGTGGCCTTCTGTGATGCTGCCCCTCTTTTTACATAAGTAAGACCGATGCAGGTTGCGCGATCGGGTTCTGAACATATGTGCTATAAAGAAAAATAGACACCAATGCTTTAGCAAAGCACGTGGACAGTTTTCCAGGCCATGTCTTTTCATTCATGGCCATTGATCTGGTGACATCTATCATTCGGGGGGGCCCTATCTCTCTTCTTTTGGAAACACGGAGTTAGAATGGCAGTTGAGAACTGATGCTTTGTTACCCAGGGCTTAATGAAAATTGTAATATTTCATCAGTATTGAGACTTAGAAGTTACTTAACTCCCCACTTGTACCGCATACCTCTCATGCTGGTTTCAACCAACTAGCAGGGTCCGTTGACAATATTGGTGCTAATAGAGGGCAAGACTTTAATTTTAACAACTCATTTGTCTTGTTGGACTGGATGAGTTATACAGAGAATTTCCAGTTCACACAGACTAATACCAGCATTGATGGTCCTAATAGGCAAGTGACTTCCAACGAACTTTTAGCTGATAAATTAAAACTTTTTGACAGTAAAATCCTTAGGCTGAAAAAGCTCCAGTTGGAGATTAGTTACTTTAAACAATGTATAAATGAGAAATTAGTCCCAAAGGGACTACGTAGTAATTTTTCACCATCTGGTTTGTTAATTGATGCTTGTTTCTATAGCTTATTTGTAAGACTTATTCCAACAGCAGGGTGTCCTGCTGATGGAACTTATTGTTAAACACTACAGTCAGTATGTTAGTGTTTTACTAAATGAAATTGAAGTTTTGGATAAAGAAATGAGGGCGGACCTTAATTTTGTAAGGTATAAGTTTGATTATGTTCGTACGCTGACAAGTATCGATTCTTTGTTAGTTAAATTAAAATTAAATAAGGGTAAGAAACTTGTGAGGGACAGACAGGCTTATCAGAATAATAATGCTTATCCCAAACTCCATTATCCCGACTTAATTAGATCAAAAACTATTCAGGCCCAGTCGGGAGCTGCTGTTAACACTGAAACTGATGAAACCTTCTTAGAAGAGGACAACTGCTTGGAGGATGAAGGGGGATTAAGACGTAGTGAAAGGATTAAAGGGCACAACAAGAATAACATGATTAACAAAAACTCTGGTCTAAGAAACAACTCTTCTAATAATAGTAATAATCACAATAAGAATTTTTAGGCAAACAGAAGTACCAACGCAAAGTTTAACAGGAGGGTGAACTAGAATTTTTAATTACTGGTTCTAGTAATACTGCGGAGGTGTCTTTTGCTAGTAATGACCTTGATTTAAATAATGACTTAGAGAGCACCAGGTCTGAGACCTTAGTGGACACTAGTAGCCCTCCACTTGACTTTTGTTTTCCTAGAATCATTTCTAATCAAAGCCATGATTTTAAAATCTATAATTTTACAGGGCTTGACTTGCGTGATGAACTAGTTGAACTGCTTGCCCTTGGTTACACCTTTGTCCCTAGTAGGATGAGTGATATTCCAAAAGAGATCCTGCAGTTAAAATGTTTTGTCCGTAAGCTTAACTTGAAGTTGCTTTTTAACAACAGTCCGGACATTACTCAGGATGCTTTAAAGTTACCCAGTGTGTTCAATCCGCCCCTCCATCCTTCCCTCCAGTTATTTGAGAGGGTTTGTGAGGTTGACTTTAGGCACTTGTTTGATGAGCAGCACCTTAGGGCCGGAACTTCTAGATATAATATCACGAAAGAACAGGCATTTCTCCTTGATGACCTTTGCCGCCAACCTGTCAGGCTAGTCAAACCAGACAAGGGAGGCGGGTTGGTCATCTTTGATAACTCTATGTATTTGGAGAAAATGTTGTCTGTTTTAGATACTCCGGCTTATACTGAAGCTTCCATCAATGAAGTAAACCATTCCCATAACATGATGAGAGGTCTTTTCGTGATTTATATTTAAGTGGTAAGCTAGACCTGACACTTACAATTACATAGATATTACTCTGCCAAAACTTCCTGTTATGTTTGGCATTCCTAAGGTCCATAAGGACATCCATAATCCACCTATGAGGGCCTTAGTTGATGGAAGATGTTCAATGACTTACCCTAGTGCCAAACTGGTGGACAAGATTCTTTCTAAATATTTGAAACATCTACCTAGTGTATGTAAGGACTCCTGGTCTTTTTTGGAAAGTATTAATGATTGGACGTTCGATTGTGAGAACAATTTTCTCACCATCGACGTCGTTGATCTATATACTTCCATTCCCCACCAGGAAGCCCTGGAATGGTTGGCCCTTTTATTAGGTGATTTTGGAGCCTCTAGAAGAGAAATTGACTTGGTCACGGAAATTTTGGACATTGTTCTATCTTGCAATTATTTTTTGTTTGACAAAAAACTCTTTCTGCAGAAAAAAGGTGTGGCCATGGGTTCACCCTGCGGAGCATCCGTAGCCAACTTCTTCATGGGGTATTGGGAAAAGAATTTTCTTTTCTCTTCACCGGATATGATGGCCCCTATTAAATTTTACACGAGGTACCTCAATGATATTTTTATTTTATTTCGGGGTACTTATACCGAAGCACATAACTTTGTTGATCTACTAAACAGTACAACTGATTTTTTGCATTTCACATTCAGGTTCTCTGAGACAGATATTGATTACCTCGATGTGAAATTACGTAAGGAGGGTGACTTGAATGTTTATGCCTCAACTGTATACAGAAAGCCTACGTACTGCAATTCTTTCCTGCACTTTTCAAGCCAGCATCCCTTTAGACAAAAGAGGGCTATTGTGAAGGGCCAGCTGGTTAGAGCAGGGAGAATGTGCAGTACGTTGGCTGACTTTCAGAGTGAATGTGAATTGCTTGGTAATATGTTTTCCAATAGAGGCTACCCGAGAAAATTGATTGACGAACTTACTTCTGAGGTACTCACTAAGAGGTTGGCGGGTTTTTTCAAACCCATTTTACACCAAGTTCAAACTAGTTCTGATTCACAGTCACCAGTCATGATAAATTCACTTGATAATATAATTGACATACATCCTTGTAACATTAAATCTAACAAAGGATGTGAATTTACCTTGAGTTATGTTACTACCTTTAGTTTTAACTCAGGAGCGATTATGGCTATAATAAAGAAGAATTGGCAATTTATTCTGAGTAACCCTTCCTTGACAGAGAGACTCGGTTGTCTACCTAAGTTTACTTTTAAAAGGAATAACAACCTTAAAGAACTCTTACAAAGAGATCTGTTAAGTAAAGAGTTCAATAAAAGAATAGGTATGTCCACGTGCGGATCTTGCAATTGGTGCCATAAAGTTAAGACGGACAGACTCACAGAATCAGAGACAGGAAGTACACTATTAAATTCCCACTTAATTGTGAGAGTAAATCTATAGTGTACGTGGCCTTCTGTGAGTGCTGCCCCTCTTTACATAGTAAGACCGATCGCAGGTTGCGCGATCGGGTTTACGAACATATGTACGCTATAAAGAAAAAAATAGACACCAATGCTTTAGCAAAGCACGTGGACAGTTTTCCAGGCCATGTCTTTTCATTCATGGCCATTGATCAAGTGACATCTAACATTCGGGGGGGCCCTATCTCTCTTCTTTTGGAAACACGGGAGTTAGAATGGCAGTTGAGAACTGATGCTTTTTGTTACCCAGGGCTTAATGAAAATTGTAATATTTCATCAGTATTGAGACTTAGAAGTTACTTAAGGTAACACTATTAGTGCTTTAAGCACTTGTGTCAACTTATTGTAGACAGTTTCAAAGCCCTTGGTTCTAACTCTTGTCAAGTTTAATAATAACAGACACCCTTTTTGCCCTCTGACTTATCACTATGTTTGGACACATTGCATGTTAGTATTTCTTTAATTGTTGTGTTTTGTGAACTTACTAGTCCCTCTTTATATATATGGAACCAGTTTCATTACCCTCTAATATATATATATATTTGTTTACACATTTTTTATGTTTTTAATATTTAGTGTCATTGATAGTATTTAGGTGGCACAATTTTTAAAGTATTTATTTTTATTTTGAATTGAATTAAGAACATGCTAGGAAATGATATGTGATGTCATTTCCCTTCACTGTGGTTATTTATTCTGAGCGTGCTTGAGTTCAGTTGTTTATTTTCATTTTTATATTTATCTCTGAAGAAGCTACACTTGTTGGTGGCGAAAACGCTGATCATTTGAATAAAATTGCGTTAAGACTTTTATTGCCTTGGTGTTTGCTGGCGCAAGGAGTCCGTTCTCTTTTTGGTTTCATAGTGTTTTGTACTCTTTTGCTGGTTTTACTTGTTTGTCCCATATAGTACACTCTGTTAGCTGACTGACGGATAAGGCACACAATGCCAGTGATCAGGTATGGCACATAGTGCCAGCTGCCGGATGTTGCACATTATTCTATCAATTATACACTGCTTGTGGTGCCTGCTGCCAGACATTAAATATCACTCCATCTACTGTATAGTGCATGTAGTCCCAGATGTCAGATATTACATATCACTCTATCTACTGTACAGTGCATGTTGTCCCAGCTGTCAGACATCACATATCACTCCATCTATTGCACACTCCATGTAGTGCCAGCTGTCAGGTATCACATATTACTCCATCTTTTGTACAGTGCATGTAATGTTAGCTGTCACATATCACATATCACTCCATCTACTGTACAGTGCATGTATTACCAGCTGTCAAATATCACATATCACTCATTTATTGTACAGTGCATGTAGTCCGAGCTGTCAGATATCACATATCACTCCATCAATTGTACAGTGCATGTAGTGCCATCTGTCAGATATCACATATCATTCCATCTATTGTACAGTGCATGTAGTGCCAGCTGTCAGATATCACATATCATTCCATCTATTGTACAGTGCATGTAGTGCCATCTGTCATATATCACATATCATTCCATCTATTGTACAGTGTATGTATTGTCAGCTGTCAGATATCACATATTCCATTTACTGTACAGTACATGTAGTCCCAGCTGTCAGACATCACATATCACTCGATCTACTGTACAGTACATGTAGTGCCAGCTGTCAGATATCACATATCACTCCATCTATTGTACAGTGCATGTAGTGTCAGCTGTCAGATATCACACATCACTCCATTTATTGTACAGTGCATGTACTCCCAGCTATCAGACATCACATATCATTCTATCTATTGCACAGTACATGTAGTGCTAGCTGTCAGATATCACATAATAATCCAACTGTACAGTGCATGTAGTGCCATCTGTCAGATATCACATATCATTCCATCTACTGTACAGTGCATGTAGTGCCATCTGTAAGATATCACATATCATTCAAACTATTTTACAGTGCACGTAGTGCCAGCTGTCAGATATCACACATTACTCCATCTATCGTACAGTGCATGTAGTGCCAGCTGTCAGAAATCACACATCACTCCATCTATTGTACAGTACATGTAGTGCCAGCTGTCAGCTATCACATATCATTCCATTTATTGCACAGTGCATGTCGTGCCATCTGTCAGATATCACACATCGCTCCATCAGTTGTACAGGGTATGAACTGCCAGCTGTCAGACATCACATATCACTCCATTTATTGTACAGTGCATGTAGTCCCAAATGTCAGACATCACATATCATTCTATCTATTGTACAGTACATGTAGTCCCAGCTGTCAGACATCACATATCACTCCATTTATTGTACAGTGCATGTAGTCGCAGCTGTCAGATATCACATATCACTCCATCTACTGTACAGTGCATGTAGTGCCATCTGTCAGATATCACATATCATTCCATCTATTGTACAGTGAATTTAGTGCCAGCTGTCAGATATCACATATCACTCCATCTATTGTACAGTGTATGTATTGCGAGCTGTCAGATATCACATATCACTCCATCTACTGTACAGTGCATGCAGTGCCATCTGTCAGATATCATATATCATTCCATCTATTGTACAGTGTATGTAGTGCCAGCTGTCAGATATCACACATCGCTCCATCTATTGTACAGTGTCTGCTATGCCAGCTGTCAGATATCACATATCACTCCAGTTATTGTACAGTGCATGTAGTCCTAGCTGTCAGACATCACATATCATTCTATTGCACAGTACATGTAGTTCCAGCTGTCAGATATCACATATCACTCCATCAAGTGTGCAGTGCATGTAGTACCATCTGTCAGATATCACATATCATTCCATCTATTGTACAGTGCATGTAGTGCCAGCTGTCAGATATCACAAATCGCTCCATCGATTGTACAGTGCATGTAGTGCCATCTGTCAGATATCAATAAGGGGTTATTGAAGTATTGGAAGACAACCATATAATGCAAGCTTTGGTTACCATGTAGGCACGATGAGGATGAACAGCCTCTGTTTTTTTTCCTGAATCACTGTAAAAATATGACTAAAGTACTACCTAAAATGCCTCAGTTAATATTGTTAAACACTTCCTTCATGTTGATTTTCAGTAAAACACTAGAAGTTACTAATAAAAATAACAAAAAACTCTGTAGATGTTTCTCTTTTAAAATCTTTTTGTTTTATTTCCAGTGGTAGATGAGCGCAGTATGAAACCTGTAGGTTGTACTTATCTTAAATCAGGTACCAATTACAGTAAATTAGGTGGTATGGTCTGAGAGAATTATTCATGGGTCATCTTTCAACCATTCATAATGTGCAACTTCACTTACATTTATTAAAATACATTAAAATTCATTACATGGTTTGCGACCTTATATACAACAAAGTATAATTTTAATCATTCATGTTTTTGAGATATTGAGTAATTCATCATGAAATCATTTGAGAAAATATGCTTATGGACCTGGGAATTGGGTGCAGTTTAAAGTTTAAAATATGTATAAATGTATAAATGTATAATAATAACATGTATAAAACAGTGTATTGAATGATACGGTCCGAGGGGCTAACAAATCAGTGGGAGAAAAGGTTTATATTTGAAAAAATTGTTTTAGTCAATGTGGTAATTTGTGGGCATGCGGGTTGAGCATTAGAGGTGGAAAAACAAACGAAAGGCCATGTTTCAAACTATACTATAAGAGGGCCTGAGAAAATGGCGGGAGAAGAGTTTTATATTTGAAAAACTGGTCTTAGCCAATAGGGATGTTTGAGGTATGCTTGAGAAGTTATGCAGAGTCCAATAACTGACGTGAGAAGAGGGGCCAAGATTACTGGTGTGTGAAAATTACTGTAGCCTATCAGAACAAGTGGGAGTGGCCGACGAGGTGGTGGGATTTATGAAGTGGCTGGAGTATTCGTCATTGTCAAATCAGTGGGAGAAAAGGTTTATATTTGAAAAAATTGTTTTAGTCAATGTGGTAATTTGTGGGCATGCGGGTTGAGCATTAGAGGTGGAAAAACAAACGAAAGGCCATGTTTCAAACTATACTATAAGAGGGCCTGAGAAAATGGTGGGAGAAGAGTTTTATATTTGAAAAACTGGTCTTAGCCAATAGGGATGTTTGAGGTATGCTTGAGAAGTTATGCAGAGTCCAATAACTGACGTGAGAAGAGGGGCCAAGATTACTGGTGTGTGAAAATTACTGTAGCCTATCAGAACAAGTGGGAGTGGCCGACGAGGTGGTGGGATTTATGAAGTGGCTGGGGTATTCGTCATTGTGGGGAAGAGTGGTGGGAGAGGTGGGTGGGTGTTGGCTAGTGATACGTGATAGGGGGAGACCTTAAACCAGGGATTTGTGAATGGATGAGCGTGGTAGAGGAGGAGTGGTAAAAGGTAGGGATGTGTGAGGAAGTGTAATAGGTGGATAGTGATAGTACAGTCACTGTACAGTAGCCATATGGTGAGTACAGGTGGGGTTAAAGCCTGTGACAAGTTGGGAGAACCAGAACGGGGGGAGGGGATGAGTGTTAGCCAAGCTAACCGCTAAGCATGTGGTGATTGGGTGGTTGCTTAGAGAGGCTCCAATTGGTTAAAGGAGGGGGTGGGGTTCGGAGTTAATGTCGCCCGAACATCGGAAATGGCAAGAGTTTGAAAAATGGGGCTCAATCGTGAGACGAGTCTAGTTTTAAACTTGTAAAAGATACAAGGAAAAAATTATAAATGTGTAAAGGGACTACTTGAGGCCAAATTGCAAGTTTTTATCCACATAATCTATAGAGTTTTCAAGTAGAATTATAATTTCTGATGAACAGTGGTTTGGATTTGCTGGGGATCAAATATTGATCAGGATAAAGTTGGATATCAATTCGAAATAGCTGAGCACAAGTAATTCCACATGTAATAGCAGATATAAATTACAAATTAAAACTAGCAATGAGACCATTCCACTTGAGACAAAATAATATGAAATTAATATCAAAGTTAATTTAGAGTGAAAATGAGCATGCCATGGACAAACCAATAACATTTTTGGTGTTCTAACCATAGTGCAACAGAGTATGGGGAATATTAAGGGTGTGAATGGTAATAACTTTGTAAAGCAAAATATTTACATTATAGACAGGATGGACTTGAAATGAAGTGAAAAAACAAAACTACATTAGGCTGAAAAAACAACCTCGCAGTGGAATGATGACAGAGGATAAGGGGGAATTTTAAGTGTGTGAAATGTTAACAACTTTGTAAAGCAAAATAATTATGTTATAGACAGACCAAACTCAAAGGGAACTACATACAAACATAACTATCAGTGGAAGGATCAAGTAGTTCATAGGACTAAAAATGTTTATATATATATATATATATATATATATATATATATATATATATATATATATATATATATATATATATATATATATATATATATATATATAAATAATACCAGCTAAATTGATGTTTTTAAGTGGGAGTGGGGGTGGGCGGGAAGAGAGCCGTTGGGGATGCCAGAAGGACTGCCGTCAAATACAAAAGGGAAGAAAAAGCCAAACGAGCCAGAGTGGAGGCATCCCCTTTTCTCGCACTGAGGTTGAAAACCAGGTGAATGAGATACAGTAAAAACAGAAAAACAAATAGTGAGAACATGTAACTAATTGTAACAACTGAAACTGCAGTAATGAATAGCAAAACAACAGAGTAGCATTCAGAAAACACCAGTCTAAGCCCAACCTTGTGCACCCATGTAGAAAATCAACCCATTATAACGTGTAATGAACAAAAACTGAAAAGACCCAAAACTTAACTGAAAACCACATTGGTGATTATGAAAGTTCATTTTGATTGCTGTGGTTTAAAAAAAGTCCTGTAGATGATTCTGTGGTCTTCTTTTACGAACCATAACTTAGATAATGTCAAGCAAGCTCTGCAGTAAGTTAACTTCTAAGTGTGTTCTCACCTTGTAGGCTTCGTCAGACCTACCACTTGAATAATAAGCAAAAATTAAAAAATTAACAAATATTTTGGTGAAAAAATGGTGATCAACATTCCTTACAATCTCACATGACTGATGGAAGCTGAAATATATGGGAAAAGGCAAAAGGACCTACTATAAAATAATCCCTGAAAAATGAGAATTAGAATTAGAAAACAAAAAATAAAAAGGCATGTATAACAAAAGCTATGGATTGTTGGGCTAGAGTGTCCAATGAACAAGTTAATTATACAGTGCCTGTGGAGGAAAAATAGAATATACTTATAATAATCACTTTATTCATAAGAAAACCTGTGGAAAAAAGACATTTCAATAGTAAGCGTGGTGGTTAAGCTTACAGAGATTCAGCATGCAGTTAATTAAGATGTGGGTATTCAGACTCTGTCATCTTTTCACATTTAGTCTGATTTGCCACTCTAGTTCTCTTTTTTCAAGGATTAGGTTGGTCGGTACCTATAGGATCCCTTTTTCTAGTAAGTCAATGATGTGAAACTTGAATTTATTGTGGTCCAGGAATTCCTTTGCATGTTTGGCAAGTGCATTGTTGGGGTTGCAGTACTTCAAGCCGTGGAGATTTTGGGCTCTCCTGTTCTTGATTTTGTTGATGGTCTTTCCAATGTAAAATTTAGGGCATTTATTGCATTCTGCCCTATAAACAATGCACTTGCTGTTGCAATCATATGAGTAGTTGTTGTGATATGTCCTGATTGTATTCGGACAAACAAAATGATCTGAATTGCTGAGTAGTCTACAGTATCCACATTTATTTCTCTGGCATGGGTAAGTCCCTGGTTTTGTCTGGGGAAGTGGGTCAGTGTGTTTAGTGGCCTGCTCCAGTATTTGTCTCAGGTTTCTGTTCCTTCTTAAACAGGACATGGGGGTGTCCGGAAAAAGAGGCCCTATCATTGGATTGTTATTAATAATGATCCAGTTATCCTTAATTAGCTTTTTTAGCATTGGGAAATCCATCGAGTAGGTCAGGATCATGGTTAATCTTTCACAGTCTTCACCCTGTGTTGTTCATTGTCTGTTACTGTGGTTAGTCTTGGTATAGTTCGGATACTCTGGGTATGACACCTTTGCTTCTGCTATTGTATCTAGTATGCTTCTGATCATGTTCTGTTTGTAGCCCCTTTCCAGAAAGTCTTTTTCCAGGTTCATGATGTTGGTGGTAAAATCTTTTAATTCTTTTGACACCTGGGTCATTCTAAGTCCTTGGGACTTAATGACGTTCTTTTTGGTTTGAAAAGGGTGCATGCTTGACCTATGCAAGAGAAGGTTGACCCTGGTGGGTTTTTGAAAAAGGCTGTTGGAAAGCCTTTCTGAGCTGTGGTCTTTTGACATAGTGAGGTCGAGTAATGTGGTACGCTCCTTGTTGAAATCGTTGGTGAATATCAGGAAATCTGTTGAGCTGTTGATGTGCCTGAAAAAATTCGGGAGCTCCTCTTCTGACCCGTTCCAAATGATTAGGATGTTGTCAATGTAACAAAAATAGCAAGCCATGTATTTGTAAAACCGGGAGTTGTAAACGTGCTCTTTTTCCCACTTCCCCAGTGCCGTATTAGCTAGGCTTGGTGCCATAGCTGCCCCCATGGCAATCCCCTTCTTTTGCCTGAAACATTGATCATTGAAATGGAAGAAATTATTTGTGAGAAGGATGTTGAGCAGTCTGCTGGTTACCTCTACCTCATAACTCATGTTGTTCCCCTGGGCTGTTAATGCTTCTGAGACCACCATAATACAGTAGCTGTGTGGCAGTACTGTGTAAAGGGACTCAACATCGATTGTAACCAGGATTGAGTCCTCTTTAATTGGGATATATTTTCACTTAGGATATGTACAACTTAAAAGTTTCATACTGCGCTCATCTACCACTGGAAATAAAACAACAAGATTTTAAGAGAGAAACATCTACAGAGTTTTTTGCTATTTTTATTAGTAACGTGTAGTGTTTTACTGAAAATCACCATGAAGGAAGTGTTTCTTTACCAATATTAATTGAGCCATTTTTAGGTAGTACTTTAGTCATATTTTAAAGTGATTCAGGAAAAAGAAGAGAGGCTGTTTATCCTCATCGTGCCTACACGGTAACTAAATATTGCATTATTGGGGTGTCTTTCAACACCTCAATAACCCCTTATTGCTTTTCTCTATTGTTTCATATGCATAGTACTTGCAAGCTACAGTTTTCAGGGTTCCGGAACACTTATTCCCACAGGAATAGTGCTCTTCATTGCTTGTTGACACATCTGTCAGATATCACATATCACTCCATTTATTGTACAGTGCATGTAGTCCCAGCTGTCAGACATCACATATCATTCTATCTTTTGTACAGTACATGCAGTGCCAACTATCAGATATCACATATCATTCCATCTGTTGTCCAGTGTATGTAGTGTCAGCTGTCAGATATCACACATCGCTCCATCTGTTGTACAGTGTATGTAGTGTCAGCTGTCAGAGGATATCACACATCGCTCCATCTACTGTAAAGTGTATGTAGCACCAGCTGTCAGATATCACATATCACTCCATCTATTGTACAGTGCATGTAGTCCCAGCAGTCAGATATCACATATCACTCCATCTACTGTGCAGTGCATGTAGTGCCATCTGTCAGATATCACATATCATTCCATCTTTTTACAGTGCATGTACTGACAGCTGTCAGGTATCACATATTCATTCTATTGTATAGTGCATGCAGTACCAGCTGTCTTATACAGAGCATAATGCTTATTATTAGATGTGGCACATACTGTCACCTGTCAGATATAGCTGATTATGCCTACTGTCATATACACCACATAGTGCCAACTGTCAGATATCACATTTGCCAGCTGTTGGATATTGCATACCATTGTATCTACTGTACAGTGCATGTATTGCCAGCTTATACAGAACATAATACTAGGTATCAGATATGGCACATACTTTCACCTGTCAGAAATAGCTAATACTGCCTACCGTCATATACAAGACATAGTGCTACCTGTCAAATATGGTATATAATTCCAGTTGTCAGATAAGGTATACAATTCCATCTGTCAAATATGGAACATAGTTCCAGCTGTCAGATATATCACACAGTTTCAGGTGTTAGACACAGCACATAATTCCCACTGTCATACATGGTATATAGTGCTAGATATCACATATAGTGCATAATGCCAGATGTCACATACTACACGTCAGTTGTATATGCAACACAGTACTCGTCATATGTAGCACATAATGTTAGCTGTCAGATTCAGCACATAATGCCAATTATGTCCAATGTGATGCATAATGCCAACTGTCACATATGGCTCATAATGCCAGATGTCAGAGACAGGACAAAATGCCATCCTATCTGGCAGACTGCCCTTGACAGGTTTTGCTTATGAGCTACTGAACATCACCATAATGTTAATTATTTGTAAAAGTATTCCACCAACAAAAAGATGGCATGAGACGGTAGGACCTAAAATGTAGGCAGTGTAGTGCCATGGTATGCACCTGCTGCAAAGCTGATGAAATGGGCCATTGAGTACTACGAGGTACTGGCACCATGGCAAGGTTACATACAGGCACAATGCTCAGGAGAGTGGGAAAATCTTCTTTTCCTGCAAATTGTTTTTGCCTCTGACATATAGACCACAACTAGCAAAAATGGCAACATCAGAAGCAGAGCATCACTACACTCATCTAAAGAAACAAATATTTTATAGTAAAAAAGCAGTGTTTGAGACATTTCTACAGTTTTCTGACAGCACTTTCGTCAAACCCTTCACCTTTCCTGCAAAAAGAAAATACCTGCTTGTAAAATGGATATTCCCTAATGCTGTCAGTAATGTGGATTTGTATACTAGACCTTAATTTGAGATTATTTTCTTTTTCAGGTGTAGGTTACCAAAAAAAAAAAAAAAAACCTTTGATGTTGTTCACAAAGCAGGGAGTATCCCTTTCTCTAGCACATATACATGTCGATATAGATTCTCATACACACATGCATATACTGACACAGTGGGCTCGATACCAAAAGGTTTGCTCTCAGTGTAAGTGACCAGTTACACTGACAGTAGGCTGAGCGCATATGTTTTGGAATCTAGACCCCGTATAAGCCTGCTCACAGATAGGCCTTACACCAAAGTAAGTCACTTACCCTGAGAGCACGTCTTTTGGAATCTGGGCAATGTGTTACCCCTGGAACTAATGTTATTTAGTATAGCATATTTAGATGTTATTAAGATGGTTAATGACTGGTGATTTAGTCCTGTTCTTTATTATGCTGTTCCCAGTTTTCTTTTGTTAATTAAAATATATTCCAGTTGACAGTTTATCCATCCCTAAAACACAGTTATGTCATCTCTTAAAGCAGCTTGTTCCATGAGCCAATACAGCAGATGATGTCACATTCCAGTACCTTTTCACACAAGAATGTCAAAGAAAAAAAATGTAACAGGAGAAAATACTTTCCTGAAAAAAAAATGAAGCATTGGTTAGATATGTGGACGCAGCGTGCCTTGAAGTTGAAGCTCTGTATCCTGACTGGAGTTTGACATAATGCTAAATAATGACCTACTTGAGCCTAGACGTGACCTGAAACTAACACAGACACTTAGGGCCCCATTCCTTAGGTTACGCCTGTTTTATGCCACCATTTCCACTATCTTTTCTTAAGGAAATATGCATAAAAGACAAGCAGTTGGCTGATGAATAATAGGGATCTTGGTGGAATGTAGTCCACATGCTCTTATACTAATAACCCCCTCATAAAAAAGTTAAAATTATTTAATCATTAAAATACACAACCTTCTTTTAAAATGTACCATGTTAGTGGAAGTGTAATGTAAGGAGATACTGCAGAGCATCAGACATAGAGCATATAATTATTTTTGTTTAGGGTGGGGGTGGTAGTGAACAGAGTTTGAACCCTGAACTTTCTTTACCCTTTCGACTCATTAATATTAACAAGATTCACCGTGTTTTACCCTTTAGACAAATTTCTCTAAAATTTCGATCTTTGGCACTTCACTTAAAGATGTATAATCATTGATTTGACCCAAATACCTGATCTGTTGTTCTTTTTTTCCTCTTTCCTTTGGCAAAATGCAGATTCAATGCATGAACAGAAACTGAACCTTGAACTCTCAATACCCTCTGTCGTAATTATGACAGAAGGTACCTTTTCCTCCTTTGTATGTTCATCAAAAACAGCATCTTACTCTGCCTGCATACAAATTAAGGTTATGAAGGTTTTCCCTTCATAACACAGTAGAAGTGTATCATACTGTACCACTTTACGATTTTTATCTTAAAGCGAACACTCATGTCACAGCTTCCTCCTCTTTCCCTTCTCATTTAATTTCCCCACTGTGAAATGCCTTGCAATTACAGTATTATGCAAGCATGTGATTTCTGCATATTTATCCTTGATAACAGTGAATATTATTTTTTTATTAAATAATAGATTGTTAAACCCTTACAAGTAACTGGTTGGACTTGGAAGCCACTGAACTAGTACACAGTGCAGCTGTAAAAAACAAAACAAAAAATAAATAAATAAAACACTCATTTTTAAGAAAGGGCAATAGTCCAACTGGCAATTCTGAGGAAACCACACTTGTGTCATAAATAAGTCTAACAGCATTGTAAAATTATGTATTCTCTAGGATGCAATAACTTAAGAGCTGAGTATCCTATGTAAGGAGGTGCACGGGGAAGAGGGATTTGAAATGTCTATATGTGGCTCCTGAGTGGCACTGCCAGTGCACCTAAAAGAAATGTCGACAGGGCTGTGCAAATGCTATATCACATTGTTTGCTTCTTGAAGATGGCATCTGCATTCCTGTCCTCCCTATGCCCTATGCACAAGTAATTACAAGGTTTCCAAGCACATTTCTTCATAATTTATTTTTTAATTGGAATCTTTCATCTTCTATTTAAAAGATATATTACAGTGCGTACCTAAGCACTGGCTTTTTGTTTTCTGGTCTTACTGAAATGTTTTAGTACACGGAACTTGGCCTTGTGAAAGGCACAGACTTGGAATTGATCTAATCATCAATTACAGAATCCTAGAATGGATTGGCATGGTAAGTGAAATTAATAAAGGCCCATGTACAGATTACATAAGATCCACTGATAACTCCTGTTCATATTAAAGCTGCATAAAGATCATAGAATCTTTTAATGACAGAAGATATAAGCTTTACAGCAAGAAGAAACAAAGCACAACAGGGTGCTTATCTACATGACTGTATTGGTTCTGATTGCTAGATATGTCCAGCAGGGCACAGCCTGCTACAATGCAGACCCACAGACAAATCTTCCAAAAAAGCTGCAAACAAAATGTAATGGGTTGTCTTATTCACTGTTAGAAAAAATTAACAAATCTTCAGGAAAAAGCAAATGTATAGTAAGTTGTAAACAAAGAAACTGGACAGGTAGAAACAACTGCACAACAAAATGTAACCAAAGAAGAAGTAAATGTACAGAAGGAAGCAACTGTACACCATATCATAATAGAAAATAAAACAGTTTTAAATGTACTGGCAAATGGAATCACACATTGAGTTGTAATGGTAACAAAACAGACATAAATTAAAAGTAAAAATGCATGGTATAGTGCAACAAATTATGTGCAGTGCATGTTATTATGCATTTTTCTTTTATCTGGTAAAGCATAAAAATGTTAAAAAATAGATTAAGTACAGAAAGTTACTATAATGTGCATGTTTTGATGCAAATGAAAGAAATAATACAGTATTTGCGTTGTACTGTGGGGCTAAATGGAGACTGTGGTATTGTAAGGTTAAGACTGATGCCAGAACAAGTGTATGCAGTCATAAAACAAAGAATACATCCAAATTTAGAAGCTAGGGAGTATAGTTATCAATGCATTAGTAAGAGTTACAAAGTACAGTTTTGTACCTACCATAAATGTAGATGTCCGATAGGTATGCATCTGCAGTCATAACATATGGGTTGTTCTGCCTCAGGCAGCCCTTCGGTCGGCTGGATTCCAAAGTCTGGGTCTGGCCTCGGCTGAAGTCGCACTTCACCCGACGTCATAGCTCCTGGGGTATAAAGGCATCAGCCGACGCCATTTTCCTCAGTGTTTCTTGCCCCA
This sequence comes from Protopterus annectens, assembly GCF_019279795.1. Taxonomy (NCBI): domain Eukaryota; kingdom Metazoa; phylum Chordata; order Ceratodontiformes; family Protopteridae; genus Protopterus; species Protopterus annectens. The sequence goes on from NC_056747.1 coordinate 1,296,715,288, forward strand.
GATGCCAGGTGCCCTCTAGGAAGGCTAAATTTGGATAAAAGTAGAAAATTCCAAACAGTAGAAAGCAAAAAGTATATATACATCTATACATACAAACAAATACACCATAATAGATTCCCCCAGCTAGTTAAGAGAGGGGTAAGTACCCTAGGAATACCACAGAGGGGAAGGAGGGTGGGTAATCCTGACTGCAGATGCATACCTATCGGACATCTACATTTATGGTAGGTACAAAACTGTACTATGTCCTTCAAGGATGCATCTGCAGTCATAACATATGGGTAGAATACCATAGCCAAACTGGGGGAGGAGGCACTAAGACAATGATGGTGTAGTTAAGATCCCTTGTAAAACTGCAGTTGCAAAACATGCTCGGGATCTGGAGTATAAAGGAAGATTGTAATGCTTGGCAAATGTATGCACGGAGCTCCAAGTAGCAGCTTCTAAAATGCCTTTGGTAGCCACTCCTCGTAGGAAAGCTGTAGTGGTGGCTGTAGCTCTTGTGGAGTGAGGTCTGATATTTTCTGGAGTTGTCTTTCCATGAAACGAGTAGCAGAATCGAATGCAATTTCATATCCATTTTGAAATTGTGTGTTTGGAAATTGCTTTTCCTTGAACTCCTGTTGCATATGCTACCAGAAGCTGGTCAGTTTTTCTGCTGGTCTTAGTTCTGTCCAGATAGTAGCACAGTTGCCTGTGTACATCCAAGGTGTGCAGTAGTTTTTTCCCCCTGTTCTGTGGGTTAGGGAAGAACGTAGGCAAATGAATAGCTTGGTTCAAGGATACCCTGGATACCACCTTTGGCATGAAAGTAGGATTGGTTCTCAGAGACACTCTATCCTGGTGAAAGATAAGGAAAGGCTGCACTGCCATTAATGCCTGTAACTCGGACACCCTTCTTGCTGAAGTGATTGCTAGAAGGAAAGCAGTTTTCCAAGATAAGAACTGTAAGTCCGCTGATGCTGCTGGTTCAAAAGGGGGAAGTGTTAATTTTTCCAGCACAAAATTGAGATCCCATGCAGGCATAGGTGGTTTCCTTGGAGGTTTGACATTTTTGATCCCTCTTAAAAATTGTCTGAGGAGAGGGTGAGAGAAGATAGGAGGATCCATGTTGTACTCTGCTGAAATTGCTGAAGCATGAATCTTAATGGAAGAATAGGACAGGCCATTGTGGAACAGTTCTGCTAAGTATTCTAGGATGTGTGCTAGGTTTGCCAGTATGACATTTGTTCCCTTTGATGCACTCCAAATGAGGAATCTCTTCCATTTGGCTGAGTATGTCTTCCTTGTGGAGGGTCTCCGAGCCTCCAGGATAATGTCCTTGACCCTCTGAGATAAAGCAGATTGGTTTTGTTTTATGCAATTTTCCAGGCAGTTAGCTGCAGTGTTTTCAAGTTTGGATGCAGGGTCTTGTAGTTGTTCTGCGTTAGAAGTAAAGGCCATAGAGGTAGAGGCCATGAGTTCGTCCGAGACATGCTTCTCAGTAGCGGGTACCAATGCTGCCTTGGCCAGTTCGGAGCTATCAGAATCACCTTTGGCTGTTCCTCCCTGATCTTCAGTAGAACTTTGTACATCAATGGGAGGGGTGGAAAGGCATAAACTGTCAGGGCCTCCCAGCTGAAAGAAAGGGAGTCCACCCTCCAGGCTTGTGGGTGGTATTCTCTTGAGCAGAATTTCTTCAGTTGGTGGTTGAGTGGGGAGGCGAACAGGTCTATCTCTGGCATTCCCCATTTCTTTGTTATGATTTTGAAGATGTCTGGATGCAGCATCCATTCTTGAGCATCCGTGGTAGTTCTGCTTAAGCTGTCTGCTAGTGAATTCTCCTTTCCTGGTACGAATCTGGCCTGCAGTTGAATGTTGAGATTCAGGCCTAGGTTCCACAGGTCCATTGCCATCCGGCATAGAGGGTAGGAATGCGTGCCTCCCTGTTTGTTGATGTACCACATGACTGTGGTATTGTCCGTCCTTATCAGCAGGTGTCCTTGCTGGAGGAATGATTTGAATGCCTCGATTGCATGCTTCACTGCCAGCATCTCCTTTAGATTTATGTGTAGATTGAGCTGGTCTTGGGACCATAGGCCTTGGATACACTTGTCTTCCATGTGTGCCCCCCAGCCTAGGTCTGAGGCGTCCATGGTGATGGTCTGCCTTGGTTGTGGTTTGTGGAAAGGCAACCCTCTGTTGGTCTGGCAGGCCTGAGCCCACCACAGGAATTCTTTTTTCAGGCATGGAATGATTGGTATCATGGTTTCTAGACTGTGTCTGTGTTGAGACCATACATTCCTTAGGTACCATTGTAATTTTCTCATATGCAGCCTGGCATGTGGGATCAAGATTATGCAGGATGCCATGTAACCCAGGGCCTGCAGAACTTTCCTTGCAGTAAGCTGAGTTTGTCTTGTCAATGCCATGAAGTAGATTGGTAGTTGCTTTTGTTTTTCTTCTGTGAGAAAAGCCATCTGAGTTATTGTGTCCAGTTCTGCACCCAAAAATGTTATCCTTTGGGATGGCACTAGTCTTGACTTCTGTATGTTGACTGTGTATCCCAAGGCTTGCAGCAGTTGTATGACATAGGCCAAATCCTTTATTATTTTTGTCTTGTTGTCCACTTGTATTAGGCAGTCGTCCAGGTATGGGTAGATCTGAATTCCCTGAAGCCTGCAATGTGCAATTACTGATGCCAGGCATTTCGTGAATACTCTGGGCGCAGTAGATAAGCCAAAGGGCAATGCTGAGAATTGATAATGCTCTGATCCTGCAAGAAATCTGAGGTGTCTTCTGCAATCTGGTCATATAGGGACATGCAGGTATGCCTCCTTGAGATCTAGAGTCACCAGCCAAGACTCCTTGCCCAACATGGGAAGAAGTTGCTGTAGGGTCAGCATCTTGAATTTTGGTACAATGAGATATGTGTTCAGTGCGAACAAGTCGAGAATAGGCCTCCATTGAGTTTCTTTTCTTGGTAAAAGGAATAGTCTGGAGTAAAATCCTTGGCCTTGTTCCATAGATGGTACCTTTTCTATTGCTCTCATCCTTAGTAAGTTGATGATTTGTTTTAGAGCCTCTGACTTCTGGCTTGGTGGGAGGTTTGGCATTCCTCTCTTTTTTGGTAAAGTGTGGAAGTGAAACCTGTAGCCTTTGTCTATTGTTTGCAAAGTCCATTTGTCTCCTGTAATGCAATGCCAGTTTTTTGAAAATAAAGCTAACTTTCCGCCCAAGGGTGCTCACAGTTGTTCCCTGGTAGGCGGAATCAGAGCCAAGTCATTGTGTCTGTCCTGTGGAAGTGGTTGTAGTCGCAGCTGTGGCGGTACTCCTCTGGTTAGCAGGTTGCCACTGACGACCCCTGTAGGCACCCCTTGATTGACCTCTGCCTCTTGGGCATCTATTTCTGCCTCTCTGTGCTCTGGAGGTGTCTGGAAAGGACCAATTCTTTGAAGGCCAATTTCTGCTGAACCTCGGAGGTTGGACCTGCAGAAAATCCTTGACTGTTTGCACAGATTTTGCTTTTTCTTCCACTTTCTTTAGAACCTCCTGTGCTGGGGAGTCAAATAAACTTTGTTCCTCCATAGGGGCATCTAGGAGTTTAGACTTAACATGGTCTGGCAAGGATTGCTCTTTTAGCCAGGCATGCCTTCGAATCACTGCTCCAGTCATAGCTGATCTAAATGAAGCCTCCAGTGCATCATAGCCACATTTTAAGAAATGATTACTGACCTGCTGAGAGTTGTGTACCAAATCCTGAAGGGACTTACGGTCTAAAGGTTCAGGAGAGGAAAGCTTTTTATTCAGCTGATCTAACAAAAATTCCTGGTACTGTATCATGTGAAATTGACAGTTTAAAGCCCTGGCAGAAAGAGTAGCAGATGTATAAACCTTTTTACCCCATCTCTCTAATGCTCTTGATTCTCTTTCAAAGGGTAGGGGATTTTTGGCAGAGGCAGCTGCAACACCTTTAGGGCCCTGAGAAATGGTTTCTGGGTCTGCAGCATGGGCCTTATACAAGTGGAAGTGAGAATCCAGGACCCTGTAATATCTGTCAGGTTTGGCAGGGGGCGGGGAAAGAGAATCAGGGGCAGAACTGGCATCATTGTATGCATCATCAACAACTGATAGTACAGGTGGTATGGCTAAAGGCCTATGCTGTGGCAAGTGTAAAAAAGTCCTTAGCCTTTTCCTAGAATCAGAAAAATCCTGACCCTGCCATTGGAAGTGTTCCCTCATTGAGTGTAGAGTTTCCCCAAATGAAAATTCTTCTGGGGGGGAGGCAGAAGGAATGGAGTCTTCTGCATCTGAATCCTCATAAGGTGAGTATGGTCCTTCCTGATGGTCTGATAAATCTGATCCATCTGAGGAATAGTCAGAGGAGAGAGGTTCAGGGGGTTCAGTCCTAGGCCTTTTTTCAAGAGGAGGTTGTGAGGCCCTGTCTGGGTGAGGTTGGGATCCCCTGATCAGAGAAATAAGGTCCTCAGCAAGGCTGAGAATCTGAGAACTTGAGGAAGGTCTGTGAGAGGGAGCTTTTGTAGGTAAGGCCTTGGAAAGTTCAGCTGCTTTAGCCCTGGAGAAGGTCTTAATAGACATAGAAGCAGGGGGTCTAGCTGCCCCACGTGCAGGAGTAGAGATGTCCAACGGAATGGTGTCGGACAATTCTTGTGCGCCTGCTTCTTTGGTAGGAATTTCTGTAGCCGACTCAGCCGGGGTCTCTGTGGCCTCGGTTGTCGGAGGCATGCTTTCGGCAGAAGGAACAACCGAGGACTCGGTTTCAGCCGAAACCGAGACACTCGTGGTAGGCCTAACTGTGGTTTCAGCCAAAACCGCGGCCCGCGAGTGTCGGTCCTTTTCCTTGCGTTTTTTGGCTAAATGTGTAGTCGGAGTCTCCGACGGCATTTTATATGCAAAAGCGGGACCAAAAAACTCTTCTGCAAACTCCGACCGACGTCTAAGTGTCCGTCGGTAGAAGGAAGCACAGGCTAAACAAACTGATACATCGTGGTCTGGGCCTAAGAAAGGAAGGCAGTAAGAGTGGAAATCCTTATGAGGTATTTGTTTCCCACAACTTAAACAATTATTTACTTTGTCTGACATTGGCTGAGGCAAGAAAGAGTCCCCAATGGGGTACTTAGCTTTTTTAGAAGTTTTCGGTAGCTGAAATCTCTGGATCTGACCGACCGGCACTTGCGAACAGCTTCTGCTTCGGGCACCGCGCGGCAAGAAAGACTGAGGAAAATGGCGTCGGCTGATGCCTTTATACCCCAGGAGCTATGACGTTGGGTGAAGTGCGACATCAGCCGAGGCCAGACCCAGACTTTGGAATCCGGCCAACCGAAGGGCTGCCTGAGGCAGGACACCCATATGTTATGACTGCAGATGCATCCTTGAAGGACATCTACTCATGTAAAGCAGAAAATCTGAGATTACAAGATTATATTAATGTCTACTAACACTATTAAGTACACCTTCTGTAGTGCAGAATACAGAATAAACGACAACTCCTACTCTACCAAAGACATCTGAATTGATCCTATTTTGGAAGAACATTCCTATTTTCAGATCCGATTTACCATGCAAATAATGTGCCTATTTTTTTGAGGTATATCTGTATCTTCAGGCTTGATTTACCCTTATCACATTTTTCTGAATCACCCATATCACATGTGATTTTTAAAGCTGTCTAGTACACAGAAAACCGCACTACATGACCAACATACTAGTGACACCAATAATATAAAGAAAGAGGACATCTTACATCTCCCATTCTCAGAAGCAAAAATAAATGACCCTGTGTGGCAGAATTCTGCAATACATTCAAGTCTACAGATTTTAAACTGCCTCTGATAATGCTCTTATATTTTGCCATCATTTTTGTCCCTGTGTTTTTTTAAACATGTTTCTGAATAAAATCCCACATTTCTACTGGAAGTGAGAAGAGTTATGTGATGTTTGGAACTCAATTTTTTTTCTAAGGTGTTACAGGAACAAAGCTTAAAACAGAATAAGAACAAAAAGACAGGGAGTTGTTTAGCTGAATGTTTCGCAGAGCTATGGGTTGGTATGTGATCCCACAATGACAGATAGTTTGACTTTGCTTTTAATTATCCCAGCAGAAAAGTTTCATACACAAAAGTGTTGACAGTTTTGTATACTGTTGGACAGTGTGTTCCAGGTGGCTGAAGCATGATGGCCTCATGCTGCACCACCAGGGTTGTTGTGGGCTCTAATGCCATTCAAATGAACCATTTTCAGATTTCAGCTCTCGTAGAGGGATATACCAGCCAATACTACCGAGGATAGAGCAAGGTCTTTGTGAAGAGGCATAGGTAGGTCATATCAAGCCCTGGGATGTTTCCCACACTGGTGACTGCTCCAAATCTCAAGATACTCTCTTTTTATGAACATTCACAAGGTAGGCAGATGGGAGAGAACAGATGAGACCAACCCTCTTCCATCAGGACCTGTGAAAACTACTACATCTAAAAAAGTGCAATTACAGCTATTATACCTATGGAATGTGATAATTTATCTGAAAAGCATGCCATTAGTGATGCTGTCCTATGGAATGTGCTAAGTTATCCACTAATATAGCTGAGTCTACATTTTGTTATGGTGCTACTGCAAAGTCAGTTAAGTGCAATATCTTAACTGGTGGCCTGGAGATGGAGGACCTGCTAGGTTCAGGCAGTACAGCCATGCTAACAAAGAAGCAGTATATATGTATGTATGTAAGAAGGAAACCACTGCTAACAAAGCACGCAAAGAAGTATCCGTAGAAATATCTGGCTAAGGATGCAGTGAAAGGGACAACCTATGTCATTTAAGAATATTTGTCACCATATACATATGGCACATAAGCCTATAAGATCACAACCAGCAGAAGGACAGGACTTACAAAATAAAATATTGAAATCTGAAAGTGATGTTAAGCAGAGAGTAGAAATATCACTGCAGCCCATATTTTTTTTTTTTTTTTTTTTTTTTTTTTTTTTTTTTTTTTTTAGAAATGGAAAATTCTAAGCAGCAAGCGAACATTGAGAAACATGCCGGAGGGATAGATTCTTGTCTCACAAACTTCCCATACTCTGGAATAAACTACCTATCTATATCAAAGAAAGCTCCTCATTAGCACTCTTCAAGAAAAATCTTGATGATTGGATGGGAAATAGGAAACTCACCCCGGGGATCACCTCTGTGGCTCTGCTCGACACTGGCACAGGAAAATAATTTTCTTGGGTGGCAAAAGCCAGGGTACCTTTTTGGCTGGGCTTGTATAGGCCCCAGGGCAGATAGCCTAGTACCTACTTATGAACCTATGAACATTAATGTAACAATATGAAGAACTCTACTAGTGGTGTCAAAGACAAAAAATGGTTCCTGGTCAGAGTTCTAAACTCAGTTCTCTCACTGCAAAACAGAAACCTCAAATAAGTGAAGACTATAGGCAACAGGTATCTATATGTAAGGGAAGAAGTAAAACTGAAAATAAAATACATTCTGCTGTATCTTTTTCCACAGAGAGAACAACCTAGAGAAGAAAAAGAAAGTAAAACAGTGTTTATTCACCATTAGATGGGGGAAAGCAACACAAAGGAAAGAAAATGAGGAAGTGGTGTATACCTGAGATACAAGATAAGCTTAAATGGAACCATAACTATACTTCTACTGAGCCAAAATACAAACTCTGTAGGCAAAAGAAAGAGGGTTTTCTGGACCACAGTTATAAAGAAAAGGTACAAAAAAATCAAATAAGGCAGAGAAAACATGTGACACTAAAGATTTTTTTTTTCTGGGAGAGGAGTTAGAGACCAAGACCCCAGTGCCTGAGGTCTTGCCTGAGTGCCTCTACTTCATGACAGGTTGACCTGAAGGAAACTCCAAAGTTAGTTTATCTTTAGGTAAACTGGTTAAATGTTTAAATGGCACAGGGAGAGGATGATACATTTTCAGTACATCAAGGGGAAATTATAGCTAGAATTGTAGGTGAAGGGGCTGAAGAAGTTGCTCCTACTTCCTAGCCATACCTGAGTGACAAAATCATGTGTTGTACAGAATAAATAGGAACAAACAGGAAGTAGTATGTCAACTGTTGCTGTCCAAACCTTTCAAAAATCTACAGCTGATATCAGAACAAAGACATGTAATAAAGGGGACACTAAAACGGACAAGCCTAAAGCAAAGATTCTAGCAAGGTTTTACTTGCCAAGAATAATGAAATAAGACCTTTTGTGCAGAATACCCTGAATGCTGGAAGCCATTCCCTCACACAGATTTAAAAAATCCTTTGATTCAAGTGGACGTTACAGAGGTGCTGTTTGAAAATACTGCTATGGATAATGTTGGTCATTGGTAAACTACAGCAGTGTTTTTAAATACATTATAGTTATTTTTTTGTTATTCTGCATCAGGTTAATACCAAATCTATTGATAGGAAGCTAAACTTATTATATTCTGATTGACAATCAGACTCCATTTATGCCTAGAATAGTGCACCAACTGTGACAATACTCTATGTTCAGGCAAGTATTCAAGCAAGATTTTTAGATACAATATTGTATATCCCTGGCCCCATTTCTGACCTAAGCTCGCTGTGCTTGCCAAATACTCAACTTAGTGCTGCCTGCTTTCAACAAAGGAGTGAACTCCCCTCAGAAATACCAAAACGCCAACCACCACACACAGGGTGGAATTGAAGTCAAAATTAAACACTCAAAAAATAAAAAATGTAGGGCACACCACACCAGTGTTCGAAGGAGAAACTGCTTTATTGCACAGAAAGATGACTGAGCACTTTCACCTGCACATCTCAGGCTTCATCAGAGTCATCATACAAAACATCACTTCCTTTCTAAATTAAAACCTATGACATCACAAATAGTTAATTGACTGCTGCCTAGATTAAAATAAATATTGAACACATAAAAACATTGAATGTTCTGTTAAAATGTTAGAAATCACATACATTCCTTAACTATTAATCACACACCAAATTATAAAACCAAAATAATAGCATAATAATCAAATTGTGTTTAAACTTTCTTCCTGATATCTAGATGTTAAAAGACCTCTGCTGGAAATATTGTCGTTGATCCATGGAAAATTTTTGGCATTCAGTCTTAATTGCCATCTTGTTTCACACAACTCAAGAGTAGTTCTAGAGTTACCACCCCTTTCATTCATTTCAACCCTATCAATTATAAAAATCAAAAATCTTTTGAAGCTTAAACAACATACTGAGTGGTTGTATAATGTACAACTAGTTTTCTTGTTTTTGATATCCCTCACATGCTCGGCAAGTCTATCCTTTAATCTACGTATGGTTTCCCCCACGTAGAATGACGAGCATGTACTACAAGATGCTATATAAACAATGTTTGTTGTAGTGTAAGTACCCCTTCCTGGACATTCAAGGGTTCAGTGGTAGCCCTCAACTGCCACATAAGGACCATCATTGATGTATTTGCAGTGGCTGCAACAACCACATTTATACATCCGGGATCTATAACGTCCCTTAGATCCTGCAGTATTCCTTTCCAAAATATCCCTTAAGTTCCTGCCTCTACTATACACAATATGTGGTTTATCCCCTCAGAAATATCTACACTGCCTGCTGTAGTGACAAAATATTAAACTTGTAATGTGGCAATTAATAGAGAAGTACATCCATCTCTAGTGTGTGTTTTTGTCCACTTTGATAATTAGTAGCTAAAACTGTACCTTTTTGTGTCTTTTATTTGGCTTGTACACACTGGGACCTTTTATTCTTTCCACTTGCTTTAACCTATACATCTCCACTTATTTTAGTTTATAGCCTCCCTCTTCTCTTATAATTAAACATAGTTAACCATTTATTGAGCTTGTGGGGTATGAACCTTGCCTATTCAGCTGATACTGGGCTAATATCTTACGGCTATAATTGGCTTCTACTCTTAGTTGCAGTATCCCAAGATTCCCAAAACATCTGACAGATTGTATTTTGCCATGCATGCATATCATGCTGGTCTGGTTTTCTCAAGGCATCTTTCTGTTGTTTTTTTGGCTCCTTTTGTGAGCCCTCCCCTTCTGACATCCTAGCTGAGGCTTTTTAATTCACCAACTGAGGCAGGTGCCATTTTTACATACAATTTTATATATTCCTGGTCCCATTTCTGACCTATGCTCGGTGTGCTTACCAAAAAAGAAGATATGTCTTACCATAATGTTCCATCTGTGTTGCTGACCTTCTTCCATTCAACACCAGAAACTCTTGAGCTAAGCTGCTACCCACAACGCCCTTCTCCCAGTTACCTCAGATCGAGTTTACATGAAACATATAGAAGTGAAAGCAGAGGCCATTTCTGCGGAAAAACCCTGAAAACATCACAAGGACCCATAAGATCTACCAGAAGCTTTTGGTGTGGGACGGAAGGTGGGATGTGATGAATGGAAGAAGATCAACAACACAGATGGAACGTTATGGTAAGACATAACTTCTTTATCTGATGTTGTTAAATGTTTTCCTATTCATCACTGATGGGACAGAATCCCAAGCTACTTGAAAACCTGGGTGACCCTTATGGAAGAACATTCCTGAGTACCACTGAGACAAAGGCCGCTCTTCCTCTTGTCCAATTTGTAATGTTTGATGAAAGTGTGGGGTTTAGCCCAAATGGCTGCTGCATAAATGTTGTCCATAGAGGCTCTGGAGTGAAAAGCAACAAAAGTTGCTATGGCTCTTGTTGAATGTGCTTTGATATTGACAGGTATTTGCTTGTGAGTATGAAAAGGCAATACAGTCTCTGAGTCATTTTGATAAAGTGACTTTTGACATGGCACATCCCATTTTTGATCCAGAGAAGGAGATGAAAAGTTGATCTGACTTGTGGATAGATTCAGTCCTATCTAAGTAAAAATGCAATTGTCTATGTACATCCAAAGAATGTAGACAGTATTCTCATTTATTGGAATAATTTGGGAAAAACACTGGGAGCTCAATGGACTGGTTGACAGAGAAATCAGAAATCACTTTGGGGAGAAAAGATGGATTAGTATGAAGAGATACTCTGTATTTATGGAAGATTAAATACGGACTCTTGATGCATAAGGCTTGTAATTCTGATATTCGTAATTTAAGGTCACATTTTGCAGCATGCTCAAAAGGGGGTAAATAGAGAGACTGTAATACCAGAGAGAGATTCCACGTCTCTAAAGGTCACCTGATTGGGGGGGGGGGGGGGTTCTGCTATGAAAAACTCCTTTGAGAAAAGTTTTGCATATGCGGGTGGAGATAAGTGGAATGCCTTCTAGACCGTTATGAAAACTGGAAATAGCTGCCAAGTGGAGTTGAACAGTAGAAGCTGATGCTCTATTCTCAAAAAACTCAGAAAAGTATTGAAGTATAACAGATACATGAGCTGAGTGGGTGTCTAACATCTGTTTTTTAGACCAGAGAGTGAACCTTTTCCACTTATCTCTGTAGAGTTTTCTGGTGGGTGGTTTATGGGAGGCCAGAATAATATAAAGAATAGGTGAGGAGAGGGTTTCCTGCCTGGCGACTAATGGAAGTGGAGAAACAAAGCTTTCAGCGTGAGAGTGGACAGATTTGGGAGAGTCAACCCTTGGGGGTGAGAGATTAGGTCTGGACGAGTGTCCAGGATCCATGGAGGTTGTAACAGGTGAGGACGGAGGAAGGGGAACCACACTTGTCGAGGCCAGAATGGGGCAATGAGGATCACCTTGCATCTCAACCGAATTGCTTTCTTCAAAAATAGGGGTATCAAGGGAATTGGAGGATAAGCATAGAGGAGACCCATGGGCCAATCATGAGTCAAAGCGTCTCTCTGGGACTCCCCTTCTGGGGGTGAAAGGGCAAAGAGGCTGCTGCATTTGTTGTTTGAAGGGGAAGCAAAGGGATCGCAGCAAGGCTGGCCCCAACGGCTGAAAATTTCTGCCGTCACGTTTGGATTGAGAGACCACTTGTGTGGAAGGAGAATACATCTGCTCAGCCTGTCCACAATCACGTTGGTGCTCCCCGGGATATGTGTTGCTATAAGAAAGCAGTTGGTAGCTATCGCCCAGTGCCAAATTCACATGGTCTCTCGACACAGAGGGTAGGATTTGGTCCCTCCTTGTTTGTTTATGTACCAGACTACTGACATATTGTCTGACTGAATCGTAATCATTCCTGATGGAAGGAGCAGATGTAGTGCCTGTAAAGCCAACAGCACCGCTCTCAATTCCAGAACACTGATATACAAGTTGGCCTCTAAGCTGGAACATGTGCCTTGGACTGTCTTTCCCTGAAAATGGCCCCCCCACCCTATCGGGGAAGCGTCCGTGGTCACCGTGGCATTGGGTTGAGGGATCTGGAAGGGGCAACACCAAAGTTTTTCGCCTGTCCTCATCCACCAAAGAAGATCTTGCTTGCAAGAGTTGGTAATGAGGATCTGTGAGTTTAGGGAGTGAAGATTTGACAACCTTTGGGACAATAGCAGCCATTGTAACAGTCTCATATGTAATCCTGCCAGAAGAACAATCAGAATGGCCGCAGCCATAGACCCCAGAGCCTGGAGAACTTCTCTTGCTGACACTTTTCTTTCATAGAGTATCACTTGTACTTGCAATCTTAACCTCTGAAGCCTGTGAGCTGGTAGAAATACCAGGCATGTTCGAGTATTGAAAACTGCCCCTATAAATTCCAGTTGTTGGGTAGGTTGTAGATTGGATTTTTTCCAATGGACTGTGATGCCTAGAGACTCTGCCAGTGAGAGTGTGTAATGGAGGGCTATGGTCAGGCGACGCTTGGTGGGGCAGAGAGGAGCCAATCTTCTAAATATGGAAACACCTGGAATCCCTGAAGTCTCAGATGAGCTGTCACCACTGCTAGACATTTCATGAACACTCTGGGGGTGACAGAATAGCAGGGCTCTGAATTGGTAATGACTGGCTCCTAGCAGGAAGCGAAAAAGACTCCTGGAGCATTTGTCCATTTTGATGTGGTAATATGCATCCCAGAGGTCTATCGAGCACATCCAAACATCCTCCCATTAAAAAGGGAGAATGGATTGTAAAGTGACCGTGTGGAATTTGGTTTGAACCACTGACTTGTTTAGATGGCTGAGATCCAAAATGGGTCTCCAGTCCCCGGTCCTTTTTGGCACCAAAAAGAATCTTGAGTAAAAAACGGATCCGCATTGGTCTGGGGGGACTGGTTGGATGACTCATTTTTGACACAGCTTTCTTATCTCTAAAGCCGCTTCTTTCCTTTGACTGGGTGGAACATCGGGAAGGTGCTTTGTAGGTTTTGGGCGTGATGTTAGAGAAATGTAACAGCCTCTGGAGATTATTCTCTGCACCCAGCGATCTTTTGTAATAGAGTGCCAGGCAGTTTGGTGCAGAGAGAAACGAGCCCCAACTGCTTCCACAAGAAAGCAATCGGGCAACGCTTCAGGAGCATTGATAAGACCGTCCGGAGAAAGAATCCCTGGAGTCTTGATTTCGGGGACCCCCTTTGACCCTAAAGAGACATCTTCCTCAATTGGAACCACCTCTGCCTCTAGAGGAATCCTCACCACGTGCATTGCAGAAAGGACCTTGAGATTTTTTTGTGCCATATTTTCCCACTCCTCTGGTTCCTGGAAAAAGAACGTTGGGACTTGGAAAAACATAGTCCAACTGCAGACAAGGTCTTAAATTCCTGCTCGCACCTGGCCAGTGTGTCCTTTACTTTAGAACCAAACAAGGAAGATAGTTCAATAGGGGCATTCAAAAAGGAGGACTTGAAGGAGTCCGCGAGGTCACAGATGCGCATCCAGGCATGATGCCTCATGACTATGCCTGCACCCGCAGCTCTAGCCACCCCTTTGGGTGTGTGGGAGAGCAACCTCATGCACGAGTTGGAGATAGACTCAAGGGTGGCAAGTTGAGAGCCAACCTTGTCTCATGCCCCATCAGAAACTTGACCTGCGAGGGCTCCAGAAAGTTCAGAGATCAGATCCCTTTGGAGCCTCGTGAAATGTGCCAAGTAGTTCAGAGACCTGACTGCAAAGGTCACTGAAACAAAAACTCACTTTGCTCATCTGTCCAGAGCCTGGGACTCTCTGTTGGATGGGTGAACAGTAGGACTTTCCTCCACAAGGTCCTTTTTAGTGGTCGCCGCAACCACCACATCTACTGGCAAGCCTCTAGACCAGTGGGTATGCCCCCCTGGTGGGAAAAGAATCTTGTCTGGTCTCCGGGGAATGGCCTCACTAGAATCAGGGTTCTTCCACTCACACTGCATGATGAGCTGGACTAACTCGTCAGCAGGTGGGGGTCACCCAAGAAGTAGAAGGCAGAGAGCAGAAAGCCTGCAGGAATACGGACTCCTCCGAGGAAGGGTTAGAGGGCTTCCAGCCACCCCTCTGTTTCAATATTTCCAGGATGTCTCCAAAGGAGACAACATCAGAGGGTGACTGTGGGGACCCTTCCCCATCATCGTAGTCCATATCCTCTGTGAGAGACTCCTCAGGACAGTCAAGGTGTTTCCTCTTACATGCCTTCTTCCTAGGGGGTTCTTCAGTGAGGATGTCTGAAGAAGACTCGGAAGGAAGAATACCCTGAACTGGGGTTTCCTGAGGCTTGTGCTCTCTGTGTCCTGGGGAGGTGGCCTATGGTAGGTGTAGCTCAAAGGGAGTAGGGGGAAGATCCGACGTAGGAGGAGCGCTTCCAGAAGCAAGCACCCTCTCCATCACCCGGAAAGCAAGCCCGCCTGAAGAGGAATGGGAGCCCAGAACTGAGTAGGACAATCTCGGAACTGGGGTCACACCCCACTCCATCAGACCCGTTCCTGGGGATGGAGCTTCAAGCAAGATCGGGGCAGGCGTCGCCCCTGGATCTGAGGATGGAAACGATAAAAAACTTGGAACCGTGCTCAGAATCGAGGGTTCCACCCCCCAATCATGAGAATGAGGAAGGGACGGTTCCGATGGAACCGAAACCCACAGGGGTGGCCTCGAAGCCTCAGTGAGGGTCACTGTCAGCGCCAAGGAATGGGTTCCCACCAAAGATGTTGGAGCTATGGGCCTTGAAAACAATGGATTCAAAGGAGGAGTATAAGTGGGAGTCCTAGAAGCAGTAGACCCAAACCCCGAAGCAGGATGAGTCTTAGGAATGTTTGTTATCCCTCTTGCTGTCAACAGCTGGTCCAGAAGGCGGACCACATCGAACTCAGAAAGACTCTTGGTGGACCTTGTAGACACTCCCAAAGGGGAGTCAGGCCGGTCCAGAATAGGGCTATAAGTCTGGCCTAAGAACAGGTCCAATGAAGGGGAGTACTGGGTCCGAGGTTTTTGAGTTATCGGCACCGAAGACTCTAACTTGGAAACAGGCAGTAGAGGAACCAATGGCGTCAAGAAGGGACTCGGTGTCGAGGAGGCACTTGGATTCGAGGTTATTATCAGCTCCAAAGGGATTATTGGAACCACTTTTGGTGTGACTAAAGGTGAAGTCAGTGCCAAAACTATTGAAGACAGTAAGGTCGGAGCCGCAGTTGTCACTGTAGTTATGACTGGTGCCATAGAGGTCAGTGCCAAAGGTGGCGCCGACATCGAAGTTTCCGTAATGTCTATGATACCAGATTTAGAAGCAACTGGAGCTGAGCTCGGAAACAGAAGCAACAACTGTAGTCGGAGCTGAGGAAGCAATCTTGTGTTCGGTAGAAGACTTGTGGGCCTTGTGTTTGTGGGACTTGCCCCTATCACCAGCGGGTGAAGAGGGATTGGAATGTGGACATTTTTTGTCTTTCACTAGAGGGGTTGAGACCTCCAACACAGTAAGGGCCTCTGAGAAAGGTGAGGTTAACAGACCTTTCAAAATCAGTTTATTTTTTCTCTCGTTCAGTGTTCGCTGACTAAAACTCAGTCAAATCTAGCAAGAAGGTTTCACAGACAGAGGTGAGAAACCCCCAGACAATACACACAATCATCATGCAAGTCACTGTTACAGAGTTTGCCATTACAGGAAGTGCAATGTTTAAACCCAGAACTCCCTTTTTCTCAGACATATCCATACACACAAAAAACAAACAAATCACTGTTAGAAAGTGAGAAAAGGAAGCAGAAAGGGAAGATACCAACGATGATATCAAACGATACCACAAAAGTAAGAGAGGGTGTTACCAACGATGGTATAAGAAATACCCAATGGGTAGAGCTAGATAGAAAAAGAGGGTAGGAAAACAAGTTAGTTTAGAAAAAGAAAAGGTTAAAAAATGTACAAATATTTGTAAAATATGACACTTAGCTGGAGAGCTCAGTGAAATGCTGCTATATGGCTGTGCAGCAAACGAGATCTGAGGTAACCGGGAGAAGGGCACTGTGGGTAGTAGCTTAGCTCAAGAGTTTTTGGTGTACGTGAGGTTGGTATTAGGCCGACTCGGTTCCGAGGGCTCGGAAACGATCCCATCAGTGATAAATGGGAAGAAGATTAACAACATCAGATTGTAAGGTTTTGTTTTAACCTAATTGCAATACTGTTCTGTAAATATTGCAAGTGACCTATTTCCTACCATTTATAATTTGAATTATTACTGTATGTTTTCTCTTCCTCTGTAATGTATAAATAACTTGTTTTGTGGTCTGTGGCACTATGACTTTCGTAGTCTGCAGTTCTAGTTATAAACTGCACATAGTAACACACTTGAGTTGCCACTTGAGACTTTAGTGCTGAATGAAATTACAAGTGACCGATCTCTACCATTATTAATTGCAATTATTTGTTATATTTTCAGTTACCTCTGTTATGTATTACTAACTTGTGTTGGTGGCCTGTTGAACCACTGTATTTAGTTGTCTGCTTTTCTAGTTTAAACTACATGCAGTATCAAACTTGAGTTGCCTGATGCTGGGCAAAGCCAAACTTCTTCATAGTAGTATATTTAAGTTGTAGTGTTACATTAAGTGTGAGGCTATTTATTTTCAGTACCTCATGGTCGCTTGACTAGTCTGCCTATATTATACAGTGGATATAAAAAGTGTACACAACACCCCTGTTAAAATGCCAGGTTTTTGTGGTATAAAAAACATGAAATAAGGACACAACGACAACTTCCACTACTGCCAGTTCAAGATACTTTACTAGTGCACAAAGCAAACACAAGCGCTTTCACGATACAGCTTCATCAGGTGTAAAAATACATTGTGCAAGACACACCCTTCTTATACTAATACTAAAATCACATGACATAAAACAATTAACTTCTTAAAGAACTAACAAAAACTGTAATAAAAAATAAATAAACGCATAAAAACTATTTATAGACAGATCTGGATTGTAGTTTAGGTCTGAGAGGTACATGCTCATTAAGACCACTCCCTGCATTAGCCCTCATCCTAACAATCCAAGTTGATTCTAATTCCTCCGTTTTATGCCTAATATCCCCTAGCCTCACATTCTCGTGTGTCATGCCTATCGCTAAAAATTTTAAAGTATGCATACAGTCTGTATTTCTGACATGCTTCGCTAAAGCATTAAAAGGATTCAATTTATTAATACTATAAATGTGCTCTCTAATGCTATCTCTAAACGCCCTGTCAGTTTTACCTATATAAAATTTACTATACTGAGTGCAATGTGAGAGATAAACTAAGTGTACTGACGTACAAGTAGCTGTAACATTAAATCTATAAGTTTTTCTCTGATCAGGATGATAAAAACTATTACAAACATCTAAATACTCACAATATCTACAGCTACCACAGGGAACAGTACCCATAAAAGCCTCATTAAGTTTGAAAACTTTTGAATAGCAAAGTCTTTTCCTTAAAGACTTGTTATTCCTAAACATAAAGGTAGGTTATGAATCTATAAAGCTGGCTACTGCTGCATCTGTGGTCAATATACCCCAGTGTTTCTTAATAATATCTACATATTTATTAACATCGGAGGTATAACATAAAGGAACTTTTAATTTAGTCCCAAAATAATTTTTATTGTTCAGTCTACACTTTCTTTTCCTTGTATCTCTATCAGAAAAATACAGAAGAGCCCTAGTCTCCCTCTTTTGCATAACTGCTGAAACATTGTGTTGAATAAATTGGTCATTATAGCCCCTTTCCTGTAAATGTTGAACTGCTACACCTACTTGTTCTCTAAAGTCAATGTCCCTAACATTCAACCTTGACACCCTATACACTTGGTTTTGAACCACATTCTTAAATATATGGGCCGGATGAAGGCTATCCCTATGTAACAGATGGTTCACATAACAATCTTTCCTATACAGCTTGGTGAAAATCTCACCATCACCTTCCTTAATCACCTTCACAACCAAAAAATCTATCTCAGACATAGAAAACTTATAAGTAAAGTGTAAATATTGAGATGCATTGTTCAAATAAGTATAAAACTCAATGAAACGCTCATAAGTTCTGCCGCATAAAATAAAAAGATCATCAACAAATCTTCTATAAAATACAACAAACTCTCTATAGGGTCCCCTCAATATCTACTGTTCTTCCCAGGCTACCATAACAGCATTGACATAGCTATTGGCACACGAAGTGCCCATAGCTACGCCATTGCACTGTTTATAGTAATGTTGGCCAAAAACAAAAATGTTATGTTCCAGAATTATTTCCAATAACCTAACAACTCAATTTTCTGTTTGCCAAAATCAGAATAGGTACTAAGAAAATGTCGTACATTCAAAATACCATCTAAATTAGGAATCATTGTAAAAAGTGAGACCACATCCATGGTTATAAACGTACAATCCACAGTATCATTCTCCAGTATAAATTGGTATAAATCATCTAAAAATGCTCCGTATCCTTAAGAATATGTTTTATCCCATCTAATACTGGTCTAATATTCTTTTCAACATATATGGACATGGCTTCTGTGTTCCAATTCCTGCCTGAGACATTGATACTTATTGTTTAGCAAGCTAGTCTGTGTATTCAAGTTTGCTATTATTCTTATATTTTTCTCGTTTTACTCCTCCTCACCATCTTTATGTTCTTTTTTGTTTTTACAGACACAGCTCAGTGCTGCCTTCTTTCAACAAAGCAGTGAACTCCCGTCAGAAATATCCATGCTGCCTGCTGTAGTGATACAATATTAAACTTGTAACGCGCCAATTAACAGAGAACAAAACACATTTCTACTGTGTGTTCTTTGTCCCCTTTCATAATTAGTAGCTGAAAACTGTACCTTTTTGTGTCTTTTATTTGGCTTGCAAACACTGGGACCTTTTATTCTTTCCCCTTGCTTTAACCTGTACATCTCCACTTATTTTAGTTTGTAGCCTCTTCTTCTCTTATAATTAAATGTAGTTAACCATTTATTGAACTTGTGGGGTATGAACCTTGCCTATTCAACTGATACTGGGCTAATATCTTACAGCTGTAATTGGCTTCTATTCTTTGCAGTATCCCAAGATTCCCAAAACATCTGACAGATTGTATTTTGCTGTGTATGCATATTGAGCTGGTCTGGTTTCAACATTACTCTAGTACTAGACCCCTTAGATCATCTTGACAAATTAATTCTAAAGGTAACTAAATCTAATAACTTCTACAGAGACTCCCTCTTCTCAAAAAAAAATTCTAAAAAACCCAGATATTCTCAAGTTCAAACTACTACTAAAAGAACACTTTACTAAACACTGGCTATGGTCTTGTACAGTCCCAGGATAATTCTTAATATCTACTGTTACTTACCCTATGTATAATAGAATATATACTCTTTCACCTTTATTTCTCCTGCTCTTATGAATTACTCTCCTTTGTACTTCTACTGTATAAAAACACTTATTCATTCTAGTTTTTGTATTTCTTGCAAATTATCATATTAAGTTTGTTAACACAAGACATATATTGTGTTAATTATTTAATTTTGAATCCCACTAAGCTATTACTCTAATTCAATAATTATTCTATTTACTCTGTTTTAACATGTACTAATGTTTTTTTTCTATGTGCATTTTTTGTTTGGAGATGTTTTTTTCCCCGGGTCTCTGCTGAAAACGGGCTACCTAGCCAAGTCAGACATTACCCAGTTAACAAAGTAAATAAAACAAATAAAAATAAAGACCTCAGTACACCATCTCCAGATAAATGGATTAATGGAGTTTTTTTAACCAAACAGTAATACCCATACTGAAAAAAAAAAAAACTTGTTCAGGAAGATGACAAAATCTGGTACCATTTACTGCATACCTCCTGTTTGCCATTTGAGAAGTCACAATGCTTGACAGGATTTGAGTTACTGTATGACAGACACCCTTGGAAGCAGATACCATCAGAGAAACTTAGGAACAAGATAAACCCCCATTTAAAAATGTTAATAGAATACCAACATACAAGCTAGGCTAAACATGGTGATGCCCACAGTATGGGAACACAGGGATACAGCCAAAGCTACACAAGAAGGGATATATGATAGAAGTGCAACGACTACATAACATGAAGATGGATACAAGATGCTAGTTTCAATGTCATCACCAGAAAAAATAACTTTTGGCTGAAAGGCAGAGTACATCTGAAATAACAGAAAGGTTAAGTAAGTTAGACAAACTAGTAAGAGAAGACCATATCAACATTCTGAAGGACATACAAATCTAATCAGTAAGTTTAACAGCTCAAACTATTAACTCTAGTAAAGAATAAGAACTGACCTCTATGTCTGCAGTTCACACAGATGACACGCTGCCACTATGACTCACTGAATTACAGTTTGGCAAAGAGCAAGTACAACTGGTTGGGAAATCAACCCATCCAAAAAATTCATGTAAGCATTTTTTCCTGTTGGGTAAGACCCCAGACCCCCGAACTTAAATACGTCACACAAACATAAAGTTGGGAATCTCTGCCAGGACACATGTATCAGCTATACTGGCAGAGATTTCCTATGGGAAACAGCAATCGCTGAGTGGAAGTTCTGTAAGTTGTACATGGCAAATTAGAACTTACCAATTTTGTTCTTGATGAGCAGTGATCAGACAGATGACACATGACTGAAACTACAGAAACAAGTAATAAAAGAGTTTATGTTAAAGAGCAAGGAAGCGTTTTTAAAGTTGTCCGACAAAATAAACCAGGCTTAACACAAAAGCTGAAGCCAAATAACAGTACTTTAGGACTCTTCAAGCAACCCACTGTATAAATAAAATAAAAAATCTGGAATACCATAAAATCTCTAAGCAAAAATAAACAATTCTTTACATCTCAAATGAAGGTTTGCTCCCTCAGACAACCATTCCTACCCTCTTCAGTATTGCTAATAGTATTACAGCTCCTCTGATCTTACACAAAACGTTTAACTCTGCTCCTTTTTACTTTAAATCATTATCCTATGAAACAGATTAGAAACATCGTAAGGAAATAACTTACAAAGAAAACCCACCAGAATTGTAGCTAGGTGATGTGGCTCTCTACGTTAAGGACAAAAAAGAGAAAAGGAAAAGAAAGGATTTTATTTTTAAACTGTAACAAGCCATTTGCTACTAATGTAACAAATCTCTTGCTGCAGTTTAAATGGAACACATGGAGCAATGAAGAGCTTCAGCTCAGACCACAAATGCAAATTGGCATTCATGTCTGAACGCCAGTACTTA
Source organism: Protopterus annectens (assembly GCF_019279795.1). Classification (NCBI taxonomy): domain Eukaryota; kingdom Metazoa; phylum Chordata; order Ceratodontiformes; family Protopteridae; genus Protopterus; species Protopterus annectens. The sequence continues at coordinate 1,296,736,850 of NC_056747.1, forward strand.
TCATCTACAACACATGGAGCATTGAAGTGCTTAAGGTCTGATCAGAGATGCAAATCATCATTCATGTCTGAATGCTGGTACTATACTACCACCTGATCACATCTGCTGATCACTCTCCCGCTACCTTGTAGCCAGGGCAGCTGACTCTTTCAACCTGTGATATCTACATCTCTGAAACCCACTGTTTCACTACTTGCACTCCAACTTACTGAATACATCAGCTAAAATAATGTCCAAACCCTCAGCACACATCTTCAACTTGTCTGTATTATTCCTCTTAACTTTAGGCAAATTTCTGTCAACCCTATGTCAAATGTTCCACATCTCACCACTCTTTCTGATTACAGATCTACAGCACGTTTTTGTCCATGAGAAAAAAATACACGAAAAAAGTGTTTACCAGTTCTCGAATGCATTCAGACATATGATGTCTTCACGAACAAACAGCTTGCTTTTTGTCTGGAATACAGCACTACGTCTTCAATGTTTACTCTTACCTCAGAAATATGCTCAAATATGGAAAAAGATTTATCGACAGAGGCCATTTTCCAGAATCTTAAGAGAGCCTTTGAAACTGATAATGACAACATTCCACTTAATAAATTAATCAATTCTAAACCATCTAACAGAACTTTCTGTATATCTAGTCAAATGACTACGCAGGCACTATTAACATCAGAGTCCCACAAGGATCTGTGTTAGGAGCTTTTCTCTTCTCGTTATTAACAGCCTTTTGTGGGACTTGCCAAAGCTTACTATAATACTCTATGCCAATGATATTCTTTACCTATCCATCAGCTTGTCACTAATTTTCAAACTGACTTACCTGATTTGCAACTAGATTACATACAACAAGTGTTACATAACCACTACAAACTCTACAGCCATGGACTTCAATAATGCTAAAAGGCTAGCTAACATTACCACAGCCATTGTTTCTTTTTCTTGTGGAACATAATTCCATTTCCTAAACAACAAAAATATCTTGATGTTTTATTATATGAAAATCTCTCTCTGCTGTTGCTAAAGTATTTAGCTCAAGCTGGTCTACAAACTGTCCAACTGGCTTACCCTTGCAGCCCATCATGTCACTGCCATTAATGTATCACGCCCAATACTTGAATCTGCCCTACCTACAATTACCTCATTACCACGTCAAAACAATGCAGCACATCAGACTATTGAAAACAAGATTCTCAAATGTATTTATTAGTCCAACCCTAGTGAGTATCACTGTTCTACCATTTCAAGAATAAACAATTTCCGATCCCTGCTTTATCAACATTCTTGCTTAATACCCTTATCTTTAAACTTCCCACCTTTGATGAAGAAGCTGACAGTACATGAGTCCTTCTAGTCTCTGTGTGATAACACTATCATCACACTAAACAGACTTAATTTCTCTACGGCGACATGTAAAAAAAAAACTTTCTAAAGCTTGCCGCAATCTCAAGGACTAATATCCCTGCCCAAATTGCTACTTTAAAAGACATAATACAATTCAAGACAAAATGGACTCCAGTTAACACTGATTATCTAAGCTTTACTAATTCCCATTTGCGTCTTGCAACATTATACACAGTTGTGTTAACTCTTGATCTGTTATTATCTGTTGACATTCCTTATCCACATCTTTAAGTTATGCCTTTTCTACATAATTATGTAATTTGCAAAGATTTATATGCATCTGTATATTTCATGTATAGCATGTTTTACTAACAAATGTATATTACTGTAAACCTAGGTAATATAGCATCCATCTTCGGTGGTGCAGCAGTAGCGTTGTTGCCTCACAGCAGGAGGTTCTCCTGCTCGATTCGCAGCTGGAGTGCCTTCTGTGTGGAGTCTGCATGTCCTCCCTGCGGTCGAGTGGCGTTCGAAAAACATGTGTGAATGGGCATGCCTTTGTTGAAGGTTGGGCATCGGGCTGGCAACTCGGCACTAAAAAAATCAACTGCCAATCATTAGTGGACCGGAGTTCCACTGTGGCGACCCCTAACCGGAAAAAGCCGAAAAGACAAATTTCTTTCAAGGTCTATCAAAAGCATTTCACACCATCACTTACCAAATTCTCCTACAAAAACTTGTTAACGCAGGACTCACAAACTCTTCCTTGGCCTGGTTCGATACCTGCTTTTCCAACAGATCCCAGGGCATTAAATGGCAAAATCAAGTCTCATTTTTTCTTCCTGTATTTATTGGTATACCCGAAAGATCCATCCCTTGACCCTTTAATCTTCAATATGTTTATTAATTACTTCTCCACTGCCAGCAAAAGTTCTTCAATCATACGCTGATGATTCTACCCTTATCTGTTCCACCTATAACCTTGACATTCTGAAATAGAAACATGGCTGTCCAATTCCCTGTTGTTCCTCAACCAAAAGAAGTCTAGATTGATATTCTTCTTCCCCAAAACTTCTTCTTACCACACAAAAACTGAACTCTTTCAACAGACAAAACTCCTAGGGGTCTACATAGACAAAAATCTGAAATCTGATTACCACATTCAAAACAGAGTTAATAAACACATCAAAGGCTAAGTATATATACTTATACTGTATAATATCAAAGCGTATCTGACTTACTCTGCATGGAAACATATATCCTCCACCTTCTGCTGTCCAAGCTCCACTGTTCTGTACATTTACAAACATACAGTTCATTCAGCTACAAAAGCTGGAACAATTCTATAATGAAGTAGCTACATTTGCTTTCGATCTTCCTCACAGAACCCACTATTGTATGGCTCTCCAATAACTGAATTAGCTTGAACTACCTCACCACCTTACTTACTCCCAGGTTCTCATCATTCACCACCTTATCAATAAACCTCAAAACTGGCCTACCATTACAAATATCATACACCTTTATAATCCTCCCAGCTCTATACAGTCCACATATTACTATTACAAATAGCAGAATCCAACAGTTCTGCATCTTTCACTCTCATTCTTTCTTAATCTACCTTTATTCCCCCCTTTTTCTCTATCCACATCATTCTTTTCTATGTCTCTTCAGCCTTTCCTGCTATTTTTCTCCTTCGGTAAAAAACATGTTTTTCTCCACTGCTAGTGCCCTCCCTTCTACTTGGGAGTTTGTTTTCCTCAAATGTTTTTTTTTCTATGTTGTGAATGCATTCAGCCTGTTACATCTCCTGCACAACATTTTGTTTGTATGCAACCGAAGTTGTAGACATCATCTGCTTTATTTACTTATGAGAGTTTATTGCACCTTTCACTTCTGATTAAGACGGTATCCACACTCAATGCTTATATTTACTGCTTATTGTACCCTTCACATATTACAGAGACTGTCTCCTTGCTCAGTGTGTAAAAATCTTTGTTACTGAATCTGATCTAAATTTTGGATAATGTTATGTTTTTGGAGCTTTTATCCCTAGCCCATCAGTGAAAAGGAATCCTTATGAAAGGTCTAACCTTTCCAATAAACAAATCAAATAAACAAATAAATAAAATATTTCTGTGTAAGTAATGTGTTGCCTTAGTGACTGAAAAGTTTCCTGCAACAGCAGACAAAGCTGGTTAACAAACATCAAATAAATAAAATAATTTCAAGGGGAAAAAAACGTCAATTTGAAACCTTAGAGAATGCATGAAAAGCTGTGTAGAAAATAATGAAGAAAGGTTTAAAACATTGATACTGGAGGAGTCAAGCAATGCATGCAACAACCTCATCATGTTCATCCTAAATCTATTGAAACAATCAGGGTTGTAGGGATTTTAACAGGCTGAACAGCAGTTCACACATGACTGATCAATGGCTAGGACTGAAGAAATACTAGAAAAACTGCACTAAATGGGCCACAGTGGTTTAAAATATGGCACCGGCGTGACTTGACCCACCATAACATGGATGGCCTATCAAGGATATGTAGGACAACCAATGGGCATGAAACCAAATGACTTCAAGTTAAGGGGTCAGCTGTACCATAGCATAGCTGATCTCACCAAATGGTGATGTACAAGTGACACAAAGTTTGAATATATGGATGTAAATAGTGTACATAGAACTGTAACAATAACTTTGTTGGAAATAAAACACTGTTACATTAAGTAGGAATATATCTTTAACATAGTGAGAATGTTTCTTTAAAAGGGGAGCAAGAAAATTTGATGTATTAGTTGTCGCACATTTATATAATAAATCAATTAAAAGTGCAAAAAAAAGGAGGACTGAGGCCCCTTGTTTAGTGATGTTTATTCATCCCTCATATCCAAAGCAGCAGCTCTGGAAGAGACAACACAGAAGTGAAGGAAGACTTACAAGACAAGAAAAGGAATCTGGAGATTGTTCCTATTATAGCAGGCCAAATGAAAAAGCTACTGAGAGGCTTACAGAGAGTGACTGAGAAGGATGCACACTGAATCACACGGTAACCCTCCGATATGGGACTGTATTCAAGATATCTGTTGTAAACTTTTAAGGCATAAGACTTTTTCTTTATTTGTGGAAGCACTTGTATATTTTTTACATTTTTGCAGAATAAACCATGCTGTTTTCTAAGACTGGCATCTCTGCTGCCTACAGTACACACACACACACACACACACACACACACACACACACACACACACACACACACACACACACACACAAACACACACACAGACACATGATACATGGCAGCCAGTGGTTTCACTTGTGAGGAATGTCAATTAAGTAAGTCAATGGAGCCAGATTTCCAGTCATTTACAAGGAAGTTTAATAACTAAAAGTAAAAACAAGTAGTTTATACAGGAAGTTCAGTCTGCAGTACTCATTTCAGTACCAGTTAACTCTTTTCTCTGATGAATGTTCGTAATTTAGAGGCTTTACACAATTCAAGACACATGTAGCATTTATAATCATATGCAGTATTCACTTCACATACATTTTGGCAAAATATCTTGTAAAATAAATGAACAGTACTTTCAGAGACCTGACAAAACAGAGCTAGATCCAGGAGGCTTCTCTATATTTCTTCACAAGCATGGATAGTTTGAAATCCCTTCTCCCTGCAGTTCATCAGAGGCAGGGTTAACATGAAATCAGGGGCGGCTCCTGGCATCAGACTGCCGGACTGCAGCCCCCTCAGCAAAAAAGAAAAGAAAAACGTACTGTTAGTTTTTTAATATTTTATTTATTTTTTATGCCTCAGACTCAGTTGAGTTTAGTGTTGACTTACTTGTTTCTCTGTTGCCAACTCGGCGAGTACGCGCATGCGCAGTTAGACCACTTCGGGTCCCGGACTCACGGTAAATTTAAAACAAGACATTTTTTTCTTTTTCCTATCTGCTGCAGTCCGGAGAGCGAATTGCCGCATCAGTATGATGCCCAGCAGTCTATGCGGTTCCAAACCGCATAGAATTAGAAGGGGTTCAGACTGCGACGTCCGCAGGCATGTACATGACGTGCTTGGGCTAAATGGCTGCTGATTGGTTGGCGCTCTCTTCCCGGGCTTTATGGGCTGGGAAAAGAGCGAGAAGCAGTTACAGCCAGTTTCAGTCAGGACTTGTCTTGGGTGGAACAGGACAGGTGGATTATTATTTTGTGTTTTTAACTTTTTGCTTGCCTTGGAGTTGGCGGTCTAACTTTGTTTGCTGGAGCCTGGACGTGACACAGACACACAGCAGCTGCAGAAGTAGAGTACAGACTGAAGGTAGAGTTTATCTTTATCTTTTCTTTTTGGTGGTGGTACGTATGGTATATCATATGTTCATATAGGCTCTGTAAACCAACTCCTCCTAGAGACTAGTACTTGATATAAAATCATTATTTTATTTACTGTGATACCAAATGATTATGGAATATTGTCCATTAAGTAATTTTTATGCAACTATGGCCAGATTTCAGGTAAACTGGTTGAGACATTATGTGAACTGCTTGAAATTGTATTGGAGAAAAATATTTTTTATCTTTGATAATAAGTATTACTACCTTAGTTCTAAATGGATGGGAGAATGAAAATATTTATAATGGTCGTGAGTGTCATGTAGGTAAAGTGCGTTTTTTTTTAAAGCTTTGTGGACAATGTATTCCTGATTTGGGAATGGGAGAGTGGTGAGTTGATATAGTTCATTGATTATTTGAATAATAGTACTAATTTTCTGAAATTTTCCATGCATAATTCCTTGAGTAGCATAGAATTTTTAGATGTTGCCATTAATTATAATGGGACTGATTAACATACATACATACCTCAGTCAGTACATAGAAAGAATGTACATAAGAATAACTACCTGCATAGAAAGAGCATGCACTTTTCCTATGTGTTTAAGGGAATTGTTAAGGCATAGACAACACAAATAAGTAGGCTGAATACTGATTTGGGTGGATGTGAACCACAAATGGATGACATAATGCATGAATTTATTGATAGTAGCTATGAATCTAGGTTACTAGCCATTATTAGACAAGATGTTATTGCATCTAGGAATTCTGTAGCTAGGCCATATTTTGGTAATGCCCCAGTAGGAATGGAGACAACTGAGGTCCTTAGGAATAATAATACTGTACGCTATGTCACTACTTTTAGTATGTGTAGTGAAGGTATTAAAAATATTTATAACTAACTGGGGCATTTTAAAAACTTTGCATGAGTTACAAGCATACCTCTCAACTGTACAGATTTTCGCAGAATGTCCAGATTTTTGCCTTATATATTTGGTCCGTTTTTCATAAAATTGTGGCTTTCTGGCAAATTAGTGGCAAATCATTAAAGACTGAAGTTAGAAAATAATGACAGACATTTGAGTTTCAGATTTCATACCCTTCAGAAAATTCATACTAATGCAAGACCTATTCTATTATCTTTCTAAGTTTATAAAAGCAATATTAAAAAATTGTCCTTATTTTTAGGCCTTTGTCCCACTTCTATGTATGGCTTTGTCCAGATTTCTTGTTCTGAGGTTGAGAGGAATGACAAATGTGTCAGGGCCATCACAGTCATCCGGAGACATTTCAAATTGTGACATACTTGTTGCACCCCACTCCCCCATGTAGTGACTCTGGATGTGTCCAAGCAAGGCAAGGTGTAGTTAAGCAGTGTAAATGTGCAGAGTATCCCCCCATCCAAGGTAGACACAAGTACTACAGTGGCTTTTCATCTGTCCTTGATTTTGCAGAATGGTCTGGATTGTCATATTTATGTACTGTTGGTTTATGCTTATTACTCAAAGTGCCTGTTGCTCTGTGTTTAAGTAGCAATGCTTTAATGACCATCAGGTAAGCTTGTCTGAGACCGTAAGATGCAAGTAAGCTTTAATAAGCATACTGTTAAAGAACTGCCAGCATTGAAAGCCTTTCTGTTGCTGCCATGCAGAGAATACTTAACTAGATAATGTATAAGCCTTGGGTATTGAAATGCATATGACAATGTGTAATAAAGGGCAGGATTACATTATTTTAAGAAGCTCATTACACTTGTTGGAGACTTCCAGTCATCTCTGCAGGCTTTACATGTCAACTAAACAGAATGCCAATCATGTGTGGTCCATAACCTGTACAGTAATCCTTTAGGCAATGTATCTTGAGCTTGTTTCTTGTTTACTTTGATCATGTTTTCCCCATGAAACAAGTAGATAGTTGTCAGGCAGCAGGTCTTTTTTGGATAAGAAACATTTTTACAAGTGGGGGTATCATAGAGATTGCTACTTGCTACTTTCAGCATGTTACTTGGTACTTTAATAAATCTGAATATAAATTATAATTAGAACTGCAGTGCAAGGAGAAGTGGTTTGAGTTGAGTGCTGCTTGTTTTTCTTATGCTTTATTTTGACTGGCATTCCAGTAATGTATTTAAAAAGTAATTTATTTTTTCATGCCTCACAACCTTTCTGTTTCCATCTAGATATTAAGTAAGCTGTCATGCAGCCAATGCATTGAAATATTTTTATTCTTCTGCACTTCATTTTGTCTTGATTGGACTCTCATAATGACGGTTTGGCACCCAGGGCAGTGTATTTAATTAAAGTTAGTTTTTGTGGTTTTGAGCATAGCTCCTCCCCTTTCTAGTTGGCAGCTCCCCTTCCCATTGACCCCACCCATTCAGCTGCCTCCTGCAGCCCCCCTTTGATTTGAAGTCACCAGCCGCCACTGCATGAAATACCTTCTCCTCGCAGTTCATCAGAGACAGGGACAGCATGAAATATCTCTTCTTGCACTTCCTCACAGATATGGATACATCAAAGTGGCCTCTCTCTTATAGCAACACTCTCCAGACTGTCTTCATTCTCGCACATGTTAATCCTACTAGAGATCCTCCTGGGATCCTCTTCAGACATAAAGGTTATGTATTTGACTAGTAGCAAGACATTGGGCCTTAGATAGGGCTGTTTGCAGCTGCTATTCATGAACATCTACCTGCCTGCTTAACTCTGAGCTAGTACATTTTAAAGGACCAGCCACCATTGTGGTACTACATACGCACACACACACACACACACACACACACACACACACACACACACACACACACACCATTGTGGTACTACATACACACACACACACACAAAACACATAAAGGATGTGCACTTTTTTTTAAGAGTTAAATGTACACCGGTGAAGCCACGTGTATGTTCACATCAGTTGCGTGAGAGCTATCCTACAATAAAGATACGTAAACTAAACCTCTTATATGAGTCTTACTTACTCCAATGCTGAAGTGTAACTGGAAGTTATATATGTAACATAACCCTGGCTCTTTTCATCCTGGTCTGTCCGATATGACTGATGGGTCATTAAGCCGTTTTTCAGATCCAGTCCAGCATTCCTAAAACTCCAGCCTCAAGCTCCTTTAAAACTTTGCCCTCTTATAATCCCTCAGTATAACAATCCTCCTCAGATCAAATTTGCTGCCTACCTAGAGTACAGCTACTTCAAAGGAGAAGGGTAATCCTTGAAAAATAGCTTCAGGATGGTCTTTCAGTCACTCAGTTAATGACAATTTGAAAGGAGATATTATATGCAGCTTGTAATGCTTGGCAAAAGTGCCCAAAATTGACCAGGTCACTGCATCGTTAGTAGGACCACTCATCTCTAGGACATTGATATGTGAATTGGTCTCTTGGCAGGACCAAGTACCTTGGACGTCTGTCCCAAGAAATGCCCTCCCACCCCATTGGGAGGCATCCATGATTACTCTGGCTACTGGAGGAGGCAGAATAAAAGGACGGCCTAGGTAAACTTTGTCCCATTGAGTTCACCAATTAAGATGATTCTTGCAGATTCAAGTGAGTTTGATTGGAAAAGATAAGGGATGGTGCAGAATAGACAACTGAACAGCTAGAGTCCACTGGAGAATGCACATATAAAAACAGGTTGTAGGAACTAAGGTTATGGCTGCTGTCATGGAACCTACAGCCTGAAGGACAAGTCTGAATGGAGGAGATGAGTGAACAAGAATTTTCTGTACCTGAAAGTTGACTGTGTCCACATGATGTAAAGGAAGGGAGGCTAACTGACTTACCATATTTAACTGTGCAGCTATGGACTCCAAGCTCTGTACAGGTTGGAGATGACATCTGGAGGCACTGACTGAAATATCTAACCTTTGACAAAGTTGGAGCAAATAGTCCCCAGAATGCTCTAGGAGATGTTTGTTTGTGGTGGTGAGGTGCCAGATTTCTAGATATGGGAACACTCGGACTCCCAGCAATCTCAAGTGAGCTGCTACAATTGCCATACATTTGGTGAACACCCTAGGGACTGTTGTGAGACCAAAGGGGAAGGGCTCTGAACTGATGGTGGCTGGCTCCCAGTCAGAAGTGTAGATACCTTTGAGAGCTCCTGTTAATTTTGACGTGATAGTATGCATCTTGAAGATCGATTGAGCATATCTAGTCATCTTTCTGAAGGAGAGGCACAATGGACTGAACTGTGACCATCCGGAATTTGGAATTCTTTTCAAACTGGTTCAGATAACTAAGATCCAAGATAGGTTTCAAGTCTACCATATTTTTTGGCACTAAAAAGAACCTTCAGTAAATTCTGGATCCTGTTTGCTCTGGAGGGACCTCCTGGATGACTCTTTTGTCTAGCAACTTTTTGATCTCTTGAGCTGCTAGCTCTCTCTGATTGGGTGAAACATCAAGCAGAGTTTTCCTTGTTTTTACAGGAATCTGTAAAAAGGGAATGAAATATCTTCTGGATACAATCCTTTTTACCCAATAGTCATTTGTGATGGCTATCCAGGCTTTTTGGTGAAAGTACAAATGCCCACTGACTACCTCCAGAAAGGGACAGTTGGGGCAACCTTTCAAGAACACTGGAAGGATCTGTCTAAGAAAGAATCTGGAGATCCTTAGTTCTGCGGACCCCCTCTGCCATGTGGGCAATGTCTACCACTGCAGTTATTCCCCACCCTGCCTCTGGGGGAAAAATCCCCATGTAATTCCTGGAAAGGACCTTGAGATTTTCAAAACTGCATCTTCTTATCGCCACGTTCATTCCTAGTGAAATGTCTCTGCTGGGCAGAAAAGTGGATTCCAATGGCAGACAAAATTTTACCATCCTAATCACTGTGGGAGAGAGTCTCTTTAACTGTTGGCCCAAACAAAGACAATCCATCAAAGGGAGCATTAATGAATGATGCCTTGAAGGGTTCCGCAAAATCGCACAATCGCATCCAGACATGACTCCTTATGGCTAAGCCTGAACCAGCAACCCGTAAGGTACCTTCAATGACATGCATGATTAACCTCATGGACACAATTGTAATCGATTGTAGGGTGGCCATTCATGTGGACATGGACCCTGACGCAGCATTAGAGAGTGCCTTTATCAAGTACCTCTGTAATCTGGTGAAATGTGCCAGGTAAATCAGTGACCACAGGGCAAATGTTACTGACACTTGCTTCCCAAACCTGTCCAAATCTCTAGACTCTCTATTAGGAGGATGGACAATGGAGCTTTGTTCAGCCAGCACCTTTTTGGTGTCTGCCCCAACAACCATGGCCTGACAGTACAGGATTCCCTTTAGTCCAGTACTGTCCAGTACTGTCTATCAGAAGGAGCACTTAAAATTTTGCCAGGGCCTTTGAAGATAGGTTCTACAGATTCTGGTAACTTCCATGCCTTGCAAGAGACAAGATCTATAAGTTTATCTGGGGGGGGGGGTAACCTAAGATGTATATGGGCCAGACTCAAAGGCTTCCAAGAACACTGATTCCTCCTGGGAAGTGGTTTGGGTAGATCAAACTATCTTTCTGGAGAAGGATCTCTAAAAATTCTCTAAATGAGACATTTGGAGACATGGTGTCTCCTGTGAAGGATTCCTGTGGTAAGTCCAAATGCCTCCTCTTGCATGCCTTCTTCCAAGGGACTTCCTCAGTGGGATGTTCTGGGAAGATTTCACAAGAGACAGGGAGTTTCCAGGTGGAAACTGCTTGAAAGCTCACATAGGCTGACTGCCCCTGAGGTGTAGGACAGGAGGACTCAGACACAGGGATCAAAGAGGGAATAGTGCATGGATCCAAAGAAGGGAGAGCTGAAACTACTCTTGGTTGACAGAATGCCCACTCCACCACCTCACACCTAGAGGGGCCAGGAGAAACCGAGGACAATCCCACCAGAGCCGAGGCTCCTGCAGCAGACAAGCCTTCAATCTCTCCATCTCTCCACTCTGAGGGAGGAAGCAGAGCTAAGCTATCCAGCACTGAATCTTCGAAAGGAAGTGAAGGTTCCAAAAACTTTGGAGTCAAGGTTAACCCCTCAGATCTGATGCTGACACTTCAGCTCCAAGAGCCGTTATGCTTCAACAATGTTAGAGTTGATCGAGTCAGGAAATTAGCCGGAGTCGAAGATTAAATAATCTTCAGATCAGCTGGTTCAACTCTCTGGGCTCTCAGATCCATGGACTTTTAAACAGCTGGTTAGATCAGAGAAGGAGCAAGTAAAGGCTGAAAAGAAGATTGACAGCTCACAGATCTGATGGGAGATGGAGCTGGCAAGATCCCCATCTGGATCTGTGCTCTCAGGAATCTCCTCATCATCTTATCCACTTCAACTCGGACAGACTACAGGAAGACCTAACAGAAGAGGATGTGGAAGGTGGCCTTAACAACCTCTTGGGAGTCTCTTGTAAAAAGGGAGATCTTAATCTCGGGGATACTGGCTCTGGAAAAAAACTAGGAGCATAGTGCCAAGGGGATGAGACAGTAGATGGTTTTGGATCTAAAAACTTTGGATCGGAGGTCTTAGGAACTTTCTTTAGTGGCTCTAAAGGTGGTGCAGACTGTGAAGACCAGGCAGGTTAAGTATTTACTGTGCTCCCTGGGCTCCTTCGATTTTTGAGAGGGAGTTTGAGTCCCTGAAGAAGAAGTGCCTGTAGAAGAAGCTGATGCTGGAAGGAGGCCTTTCAAAATTAGTTTACTCCTTCTGTCACTTATTGCTCTTGTATTAAAGGATGCATAGATGGAACAAGAGGTGTCCAACTGTGCTGGGCCAAAATAATAAACACACTCCCTGTGGGGATCAAAACTGAGGATCATGACATGAGACTGCCTTGAAAGAGAAGGATGCATGGGCAGACATGCTGAAATGGCTGATAAATGAACCTTGGTAGAAGAATTAAGAAAGGCCATAGGATAGAAACATAAGGCAAATATTGTAAAACCTGAGAACAACTAGCCCCAACTGGGTGCTGGTTATGTTGTTGGCACCAATTAGATAAACGTTTCCATTTGCTAATATATGATTTTATAGTAGTAAGCTTTCTTGCCTCAGTTAGTACCTGCTGCACATCCTCAGTAAGCAGATGCCTAAAGGAAGCAACACCCTATCATTCAGGCAATCAACTGAAGATGATTGATGTTGGGAGTGTTTCAAACACCCCTGTTCTTTTGTGAGTAGATCCAAACTGTGTGGAAGCTTGTGGTAATTGTCCTTGGCCACATCTAAAAGAAAGGAGAACCACTGCTGTCTTGCCCAGAGGGGAGTCACCACAATGATCTTCAGGGATTCCTTATGAATCATCAGAAGTACCCTGGATATTAGTGGAAAGGGTAGAAAAGCATACAGGAAAATTCCTGTCCTAAGAAAAGAAAAGCCATTTGTCTTTCAAGCCTTTTTGTATACAGTCCTGGAACAGAATCTTGCCAAATCAAACAGGAGCAACAAAGGTCTTCTTGAAGAACTATCCACAGATGTATCAAATCTTGGAAGATAAACCATTTTTTTTTTCATCTTACCTTTAAGCATCCCTGTGACTAGCACTTGCTCTAATACCTGCTGGAAAGCACTAGGAAACCTTAAACACAAAAACTCAACACTCCTTATTAATAAGGAGAAATTAATCATAGGCACTAAATAGCCTATAATTGCAAAGTACCTTGCTAAGGTAGGGGAAAACAGCTCCTGTACTTTAAAAAAAAGGCACCAAACCAGGCACATCCAAGAGTCAGCTTCCGTTGATTTCTCCTGTCCACCTGGTGAATCTGGGCATACTGGGGCAATGCAGCAATTGCCTCATGTACACAGACAACCCTCTCCTCCTACCACCCAACACTACAACCTGTAAGAGATGCACTTACATAGCGAAACTGGAAGCAAAACTCTCTCCACCCAAGATTGTGCTAGACAGTGAAGAGGAGAAGGTTAACACCCGCACTACACCTCAAGCAACACATAGCCCTTCTAAACTCACACCACTAACACCCACACATAGCAACACTAAATCCACATATGTGGAGGCCCTTAACTGTAACCTGCCCAAGCAACAAGGACCTCCGAAGCCGAAATGCAAACAAACACCAATCACAACCAAAGTGTCACATAGCTCACAACAACAGTGTGCCACCCAGCAACACCCCCTAAGGCAAGACAACGTACCTAACACTTTAGTCATAGGTAACTCTATAGTCAGGCACAGTGATGTCCCACTCACCAGGCTGAACAAGGAGAAAATTACAGTGAGCTGCCTGTCGGGTGCCAGGATCCGCCACATAACTCATGCACTCAAGTCACTCCACAAAAAGTACAAATATGATTCTGTCATTGTCCATGTTGGAGTGAATGACTTGAGATGTATCTCCCTGGACTACATGAAAAGAGACATGGAAGAGTTCTCGGATCATGTGGTCCAGGCAGGTATGACCCTAGCTCTGAGTAGCATCCTTCGTTCGCCCAGAATGATACCACAATATAAGGACAAAATGATTGACTTCAACAAGTGGCTAAACTTCTGGTATCATTCAAAGGGGATCCAGTATCTGTCTGCCTGGGATGACATGATTAACAGACCATGATGCTTTGCCAGAGATGGTCTGCACCTGTCACCCCTAGGATTCAGGTTACTGGCTAAGGCTCTTGCCATCCCTATAGTGCCTTTTTTAGGCAAAGTTCAAAGGACAAAACACCAACATAACAGGTACAAGCATGCAAAATCTGAAGGTAATGCTACTCAATGCTAGAAGTTTAAACCTCAAAATGCACTCTCTCTCGAGGCACTCCTAAAAATGGAGAACATTGATGTCTGTGCAGTAACTGAGACCTGGTTCAAGGCTCCAGAGAGCACCCCTGCAATACCAGGCTACAACTCTTAACACACTTTTTGGCCACCAAAACAGGATGGAAACACTAAAGGTGAAGGAGTGTCCATATTCACCAAGGATATTCACACCACCAGGTTAGTTGCCCAACACAATGCATCTGAAATTCTCCAGGTGCAACTAACACTATGTAAGACTGTAATTCAAACTGTAGCTTGCTACAGATCCCCCACCATGCCCCAAGACTCTCACTAAACCTTTCTACACATACTGAAAAATATTAATATACAACCAAACACCCTAATACTGGGTGATTTCAACTACCCTGCCATTAAATGGGAAAACTAATCGTGTGCCAACACCTTTGCCCAATGGTTCTTGGAATTCATAAATTCCAATGCCCTGGATCAACTAATCCATACTCCCACCAGGGGCTCCAATATCCTAGACCAGGTCATTACCAACATGGGAAATCGATGCTCCACACCTATGGTCACCTCCTCGGTCAGGTCAGACCATAAGCTAATCACCCTTAACATCCACATCCCACCCCCACCCCCCAGTAAGGAAACCTCCATAAAAAACTTCTCCAAAGCCAACTTCATGCTACTCAAGTCAGAAGTTACAAACTTCATGACACCCATGCAGATGGGAACTAAAAGTTCAACTGCTGAGTCCTACACTAAGGCACTGTACGAGCACATCCACTCATGCATGAATCGTGCCATCCCAAATAGAATCAAGATGCTCTCCTCCAAAAAAAGGAAGCCAATCTGGTGGTCCCCTGCCATAAACAAACTTTACAACAAACGGAATACACTGTTGCAGAAAAGAGGAAAATCCCAGGATGCAAAAAACTCCCTTACCATTCTCAGTAAGAAGCTAAGATCCCTCATAAAATCCTCCAAAGCTAGTTACGAAAATAAAATTGCCAAAGATTCCAAAGACAACCACAAGGCATTCTATAACTATGTCAAGAATCTAAATGGCAATGCTCAGATCTGCTCTGAGCTACAACAGAATGGCATTAAATATACTGATCCCAAGGATATTGCCAATATCCTGGCAGATCGATTCAGTGCCAACTTCACCTCCCCCACCCCCTAAATGGCCCATCTCAATACCGGAAGATTGCCAAATTCCGGTAATAATGGCCACACAGGTAAAAAAATGCACTCTCCAAAGCTAAGAATACAGCATCCATGGGGCCAGATGACATCCCGGGCTGTGTACTACATGAACTACAAAATGAACTGGCACCTCACCTAAGTGTCATGTTTAATCATACCCTCACCTCAGGCTTCGTGCCCACTGAGTGGTGCACAGCTACAGTTATCCCACTCCACTAGGGGGACTCCACCTTGGTTCCTGACCCACAGACTCCCCAGACTCTGGAATAGACTGCCCACACATGTCAAGCAGAGCGCCTCTTTGGCTCTCTTCAAAAGGAACCTTGATGATTGGATGGGAGAAAGGAAATTCATCCCGGGGATCACATCAGTCACCCTGCTAGACAGGGGTCCAGGGAAGTAAACAGTGTGGGAAGAAATAACCAGGGAATTGTTATGGCTAGGCTTGTATAGGACCTAGAGCCAATAGCCTAGTACCAAC
Organism: Protopterus annectens; assembly: GCF_019279795.1. Taxonomy (NCBI): domain Eukaryota; kingdom Metazoa; phylum Chordata; order Ceratodontiformes; family Protopteridae; genus Protopterus; species Protopterus annectens. Next base: position 1,296,752,950 of record NC_056747.1, read on the forward strand.
CTATGAACCTGTGAACCTATAAGACCCCATGATTTAGTTTTCATTATTGAAGGTCTGCCTCAGTCCTACTCAGCTTGTCTTGCCATACAATTTTCCTCTGACAGAATGTAGGCTGCCTGTAGAGTGAGACTTTGCTGTGAAGCTATATTTCAAGCTAACATGGCTAGTCTGCAAAAGGGGTACGACCTGTTTTTTCCTTGCTTGTTGATGTAGTATGACTGTGATACTGCATGAAACCACTTGAAGAGGTCCCTGGGACCAAAGCTGGCTCACAGAGTTTATCGTCTTGATTAGGGCAAGCATCTTCTAGATATTTATATACTTGCATCTGTCTTTGGTGTCCAATACCCCTGCACTTTTATCCTTCCGAAGTGTCTATGATGACTGACTGCTTTGAAGCAGGGAGTGAGAAGGGGAGACCTGGATACAAGGATATCTGTAGTCTCCACCAAAAGATATTCTGATAAACCCCATCACTGGAATTTGAAAAGATAAAGGGTGCTGATGCTGGGACCAAAGAAATTTCAGACACTACTGTAACTTTCTCAATTGGAGACTTGCCAGGGGTATCATAGGTTCATAGGTGTGTACTAAGCTAATGGTCCTGGAGCCTTTACAAGCCTAGCCCATAGGATTACCCTGGCATCATGTCACCTGACCTTAGTTCCCAGTACCTCTGTCAAGTAGAGCCACTGGAGTGATCCCTGGGGAGAATTTTCTATTTCCCATCCACTCATCAAGATTTCTCTTGAAGAGGGCCAGTGAAGCACTCCTCTTGACATGTATGGGAAGTCTATTCCATAGCATGGGCAGTCTCTGGGTTATGAACCTGTTCCTCCAGCTTGTTCTGTTGTTTGTGGTAATGAGGTTGAGGTCTCTGGAGCATGTTGTGCAGAGGGATTGGGATTTCTTTAGATGTAGCATTTCTAACAGAGTTGGGTCAGACATGGCCTTGTAAGTCAAGCAGAGATCGCCTCTAAGTAGGCGATATGAGACAGAGAAAAGTTGCAGTTTTTTGAGTCTATCCATATAGGATAAGTGTTTAAGGCCTAAGATCCTCTTTGTGAGGTATTTTTGCAGCCTTTCCAGTTGTTGTAGGTGTCTAGTGAGGTACATACCAAATGAGGCATTGTACTCGATGACTGGCCTAATGAGGGAAGAGTAAAGGGAGACAATGACTTCTTTCCTCCTGGATGCAAAACCCTTAGTAATGAGATGTGCCACGTAAAAGGACTATAGGTTGCTGTCAACTTGTGTTCCCAGATCTCTTATGATGCCTTCTGTGTTCAGTAGACTACTATTGATGTGGTAATTCATGGGAACCGTGTTTTTCCCAAAGGGGATGATGACACATTTTTTGGCATTGAGCTTAAGGCCATGGTTCTGACACCAGTTACTGGTCTCAGTGAGGTCTTTTTGTTGGATGCCAGCATCACTTGGGGAGTTAATTATGGCTCCCAACTTGCATTCATCTGTGAACTTTGTCAGCCAGAGTCCCTTCATGTTGGCCTGGACTTCACAGAAACAGATACCAAACAGGAGAGGACCCAGGACCGAACCCTGTGGGACTCCACTTGTGACTGGTCGACAGTCTGACTTGGAGTCAGCTACTTTCACACTGTGGGTTCTAGCTGTGATCCAATTTGCAACCCACCTAGTGATATAAGGGTTGATGCCTAGCTTAGTGAGTTTTTCTATGATTCCTGAGTGGGGAATGGTATCAAAGGCCTTGGCCAGATCAAGGTAGGCTGTATGAACTACCTTCCCTTCATCCACAGCTCTGGTGACTGACTCAAAGAAATCAACTAGGTTAAGCAGGCATAAACTACCCTTCACAAAACCAAACTGTATGGGATCCAGAGTTTGGAGGTTCCCTATATCTTTGTTTATTAGGTCCATGATGATGTGTTCCATAGCTTTTCATATCAGACTTGTTGGGCTAATGGGGTGAAAGTTCATAGGGTCTGTAGTCGCTCCTCCTTTGTGGAGAGGGATGACTGCAGCAGTGTGCCATTTGGTAGAGACAAAGCCTGAGGTGAGGCTGTGATTGAAGAGGGCACACAGGTGAGGTGCCAGTTCATGTAGAACACAGCCAGGGATATCGTCAAGTCCCATAGAAGCTGTATTCTTGGCCTTGGACAGTGCTGTTTTAACCTGTGCAGCAGTAATACTGGGTGCCTGGCAATCTACTGATATTGTGATTGGTCCTTTGGTGGGGGAGAGAGAGGTAAAGTTGCCACTGAATCTGTTGGCCAGTATATTGGCAATATCTGTTGGCTCAGTATAGGAGGTGCCATTGTGCAACAGCTCCAAGCAAATCTGGGTATTGCCATGGAGATTCTTTACATAACTATAGAAGGCCTTGTGGTTGTCTTTACTATCTGCTGCAATTCTGTTTTCATAAGTAGCTTTAGAGGATTTGATGAGTAATCTAGTTGACATCCCAGGAAAACAAATTCTGTGTGAGGGAGTCAAGAAAGATGTTTGAATGTTGTCTTGGAATCCTAGCTTATGTAAGAGATCTCTTACCCATGAGGGAGATTCCTGACTCTTTGAAAAAAGACTTTGCAGAGATAAGCAAGTCATATGAATATGGAAAACAAGCTGGAGCTAGACACTTTGTGAACACTCTTGGTGCGATGGATAGTCCAAAGGGTAAGGCAGAGAACTGATAGTATGATCCAGACACACAAAACCTTAACCTGAAGTCTAGATGAATGGGGATGTGAAGACGAACAGGTGGAAACAAAAGAGTCAGAGCTGGGGCAAGAGGAATGACTCCCTGGAAAAGAGGAATTTCCTCCCACTACCATCTGTAACCACGATGAAGGATTTTCAGAACCCATTTGTCTGAAACAATCTGTTGCCACACAGAAAATGGAGATTCATACTTACTGGAAGAAAAAAGGTGCCAGGGTGGGAGGGGGTCACAAGGTCTCTTGAAAAGTCTTCAATAGAGCTGCCAGACTGTCCTTGGTTTTGAAAGGTTCAAGACTTCTCTTTGGAACTCCCTTGCCATTTCTTCTCAAACATCTGTTTACTTGTATTTGTTGAATCTGTTTTTGTCAAAACAAGATGAGAAGGCAGAAAATCCTTTGGACAATATGGAAAAGGAGGACTGTCAAATCTTAGAGATTCCTTGGATCAGCTTGCCCTTTTCATCAAGTTTTTGATTACCTCTGCAGCAGACAGGCCAGACACTAAATCTCTTATTCAAGAAAGAATTTAAAATCTCATTTTTAACATCATCTGGGAGGTTTTGAGAATGCAGACAGGCAAACCTCATTAACACAGTATCACTGGCCCTAGCCCTGGAAGAAGTATTAACAGGATCATACATATACTGAAGACAATGAGTAGTTTGTGACCTGTGCAATAGAAGAAACTAAGTTATTTAAAGCAGACTTTTCTTGACAAGAAAAATGCAGATTCAACATTCCTCATACTTTTACAATTTGCCAGAACAAACTCTAACATAATAATCTGACCATTCAACATTTTGAAAATCAAAGTTGCAGACGTATACACTTTTTTTCCCATATCTATCAGTAATTTTCCCATCCTTATTAGAAAGAGAAGGACTGGAATTAGTGAAGTGCTGAGCAGCAGTGGGATCAACTAAAGCTATAACTGCTAGATCAGGTTTGGGAATAGTTTATACATTTTTTTAAAGACTGGGGAACTTTACACATCCTAGATGCCTTTTTAGGGGCAGTTGACTGACTCTCAAGAAAACTGCAGGCAGTAACACACACACATTCTAAACCTGACAGAACAGCAGGAATGGGTATGGGTTCTGGAAATTCTTTCTGTAATAACTCATAGTATTTTCCTGGGGAATGAAACACCTCAGTGTTTTCCCACTGAAACCACTGGCACATTCTAGCAATAATTTCCAAGAAAGAGAAACCCCACAGGGAGAATCAAACATTGAGCTCTCCTCTGTCTAAATCAGAAATCTGAAGGAAAAAAGCTATATTCGTCCCTTCATCTTCATGTTCAGATTCAGAATCTTGAATCTCTACAGGATTACATCTGTGACTTAAAAAGAACATGCTGGAGAGACAGATATGTGTCCCAGAGACTGTCCCATCCTATGGAACAGGCTTCCAATCCATGTGAATCTGAAGTGCAAACTTAGACCAGTGACTGGGGAATAGGAAATTTACACATGGCCCGGCACTAATGTCCCTGAAGGACAGAGGTAGATTATAAATGCCTGCCTCTCTGACACAGGACATCATTATTCTTTCAGGAAAATTTAGCTAATCTTAAAAAGCACACCCCTCGGTCGTTAGCCTAGTTACAGTCTATGAATCTGCAAAAAGAGGAATGCCTCCTTCTTTTACTAAAATCTATCTTACAAGAAGGAACAATATAGACTGAATTAACCCTGAGCCAAACCCAGTAAAATATTCATATCCAAAGAAATCTGAGGAGGAGTAGATACATGCTTGGTTTTCTGTTTCTTTTTGACAGGAAAAATGGAGCCAACTGAGTTATTCCTCCATGGATGGACACAGCATTCTGACACAACAGGGGAAATTTCCCTGTTCCCTCTTCCAAGAACAACAAGAGTGGCTCTCCCTTGTCCACTGAGGGAACTCCAACAAATATAGGGGATGTGGCTAACTCCTGGTCCACAGTGGCTACAGGTGTTACACCAGAGGGATCTGGGGACAAAGGCTGCTTACTTTACTTTTTCTTTTTGTGGCTGGAAGAAGAATGACCATGGGACCTATAGTCTGTTCCATGGTCAAGCTCAAAATGGTGTCTTTTCCTCTGAGGAAGACAAGTGGGAATTGCCAGTAAAACTATCAATCCACAGAAGTTATTTATTTATTTATTTGTTTATTTGTTTATTTTACAGAGAAACACAGTAAAAAGCACTTTACAAAAATTATGCCAGCCCCACAGAGGAAAATAAACAATTTCTCCACAGAAAATAAGTTTTCAGTTAGTTTATACTACTTTTAAACTGAGAGAGAAAAAAACGATTGCTCCATTTACAAGAACATTGCCCTCTTGAGACAGTCCATTAAAACACAACACTCCTAGCTTTAAAATAACTTTTCTGAAAAGGAAAGTACAACAATAAAATTAAGAACTAAACTTTTTTCCCCAAAGAAGACTTATCTGCCTAGCAAAGGAAAGCACAAGCTGACTGTCAATCCTCAAAAGCCTCAGAGGAGTGTAATCTTCGGCAGCAGTAAAGCTCTGAAGGGCGTTGCACCCAAACTTGTCTTTTAGTCAGCTCAGCAAGAGCTGCTTGACAGTTTGAGGGCATGGAAGGTATCCTAAAGCTGGCCGGCTGCTATATCCTTGGCAGGGTATAACATATATACCTAAGGCTACTGCAGCAGTGATCAGTACAATGAACATCACACATACAGAGTATTATATTCATAAATTTGAAAAAAATCATTCTAAGAACTATGTCAAGATGGAAATGGAGAATGAAGATTTTGCCAGTAGGGATGACTGTAAGTAGGGTTACATAACATAGACAGGAGAGAGATGGAATTTACTGGAGAAAACTAGCAATGATACCAAGGAATTGGGAGCAGCTAACTAGAGAGGGAAAGGTAAAAGAGTAGGATGAGGCCAAGCCGAAGTTTGGACTTCAGGTTAACAACTGCATTCCCTACCAAGAATTGATACTGGAGTGTAGGCAAACAGAAAATGATATGGGTCCTTAGTGAAATACCAGCTCTGGTAGGGTTTTTATTCAAATTTTGAGCACACACTGATGTTAAAAAAGGATAATTCGTAGAGCATATAAAGTACTATATGATAAGTATACTAACCAATCAGAGGAGGGTAGAAAAAATTGGGAAAACAGGCTAAAAAAGCAATTTACAAAGGAACAATAGAAGGAAATATGTACAACTCCTAAGTATGCAACAAAATCTTGATGGTGTAGGATTTATGCTTGGAAATGTTTGCCTATATATTTTTAATACTGCAAACAGACTTCAAACAAATTTTCCTTAGGTAGGTAGCAAATGATGAGGGTATGATGGGAAAGACCGAAAGGAGCATGTTTTTTGGTAGTCTAATGAGTTAGCAGACTTTCAAACTTCTCTATGGAATACTCTGTCAGAAATACTGGGGCAGCAAATATCTGTAAGTAAGGGAATGACTCTTTTGAGATGGAACACCGGATATAAATTATGTAAACACTGTAAGGCCTTATTAGGTTTAATGCTACTGGTACCAAAAAGCAATTACTAGATAATGGAAATCAAAATCTAACCCAACTGGAATGGAAGTACTGAATATAGTAACAGAGATAAAAGAACTAAAAGTGGGACATTACGAAAAAGGGAATGAGAAAATTACATATAAATAAATGGAACTGTGGAAAGAATACATGCAGAATAATGTTCAGGAAGAGGAACGAGGTTTAAGGGAAGGCAGGAATTGAGCGAATTATGTAATGATGGGAGTGACGACAGTTGTTATAAGGTTCAAAAACATGTATGTAATGTATAATGCAGAAAAAAATGTTAATCTGATTTGTTATCTATTATATTAATACTCCCTTTTTAATTTCTCCAAATCTTTTGGGTTTCTAATATGATGGGAATGCACCCCATTCCTAAGTCAAAGTCTGATTAAAGTTCATGAAATTAGTATTGCTTCAATCTTTGATGTCAGCCAGAAGTGCTCTTCGCAGCACCTGCAATATGCACAGTAATGACTCCTTCTGCAGTTTGTATGGAGTTGCATGTATTGGTAAAATATCTAAATTTTAATTTTATTTATTTATTTAACATTTGTTAACCAGGAAAGTCTGACTTGGAACTGAGCCAATTTTTCAGCGGTGGCCTGGGGAGAAACACTCCAGGCACATGTCTTTGTAATGTGGGAGGAAACCAGAGCACTCGGAGGAGACTCCACACAGAAGGAACCCCAGCCGAGAATCGAACTGGAGAACCTCTTGCTGTGAGACGACAATTGCGCCGTCCAATAAATACGACTGTAGATTGTTTTTTATAAGACCTGTTGCTCCTACTATTATTGGAACAGTCTGGGTATCTTTCTTCCATATTTCTCTCATTTCTGCCTGCAAATCCTGATATTTTATGACTTTGCATCTCTCTGTACGCAAGACACTGTAGTCACTGGGTGTAGTGATTTCAATTATCAATGCTTCTTTTGTCTTCTTTTCATGGGCCACTATATCTGGTTTTCTCGCATCTATCTTTTGAACTGTTGGTAGGTAATGGGTGATCCCATATGATGCAGACTTCATCATTTTCTAAGATGCTTTGCAGCTCATGTTTACAGTATTTTTCCAGCTACTTCAATAGCATAATGTTTGCACAATCCTCAGTGCAACAGTTTAGTCACATTATTACACCTTTCAGTATACAGTCCTTCTGCCATTGGTATGTTACAACCAGCAACAAGGTGTGCAACTGTTTCCAATTCTGTGTTACAAAAGCTACATTTGTCTGTTTCCCCCACATGTTCAATGGACTCTGTAAACCAACATGTACGTAGCCCACTACCTTACGCCTTCAGTATTATCCTTTCATCCTTTGGTTTGAATTCACCTCTGCTTAACCATTCCAACATTAATGGCAATGTATGTGTGCCTATGTCTTAAGTGATACCTTAATAAAGGCGTTTAAAAAATATTATCTGAATGTCCTTGCTATCTGATGTGGAGTTAGGCATCTTGAAGACCTACTGAACACATCCAAACATTTGTCAGCAGCCATGGCATTATTGCTTGCAGTGTGATAAAGAGATCTTTTTCACATGCAGGTTTAGGCCACTGAGGTCTAAAATGGGCCAGTGGTCCTTGTTCTACTGTGGAGCCAAAAAAGAATCTTGAATAAATGCTCAACTCTTTCTGGTCTGGTGGAACTTCCTGGATGGCTTATTTTTCTAACAGACAAAACATTTCTCTTTTGGTCAATTTCCATTTTTGGGTTGGTGCATCTAGTTGCAGTTAAGACTGGAAGGGTGGGAGGCAAGGTAAGGGAATTAAACACAGTAGCTGGATATTATCCCTCTTACCCATGAGTTGTGTGTAATGGCCATCCGTGCATGACAGTGCAGGGATAAATGGCCCTTGACTGCCTCCACAGGGGAGCAGTCAGGCAAGTCTTCAGGGAAATTGGTATTGTTTGCCTGAAAAACACCCCTTATAGCCATATTTTGAGGCTTCTTCAGAATCTGAATTGTCATCGATTACAAGAGGCCACCCCTATCTGAAGTTGAGTCAAAGGGCTTATGTCAGAGTTTCTTAAACCATGAGAGCCTGGACCCCTTCTGATTCCTATTATAGGATCTCTGAAGAGTCTCAAATTTGACACCTATGGTAGACAACATCTTGCATTCCTGCTTAAACTTCAACAAATTTCCTTTCACTGATGGACCAACTAAGAAAATGTCATCATAAGTAGCATTCGTGAAGGACACTTTGAAGTTATCTGAAAAATCACTAAGACAGAGCCAGGCTTGGCTTCTCATTGTATTGATTGTGCCCACTGCATGGACTGCTCCGACAGCAGCATTATGCTTGAACCACATGAAAAGGTTTGCGATGTTCAGCACTGTGCCCAGTGTGGATGATATCTGCCTCCTGGATTCTGGACTGGGCATCTTCTTCAAAGAGGCTAACTCCTGTCCCACTAAATATCTTTTGAAGCAGTTAATCTGAGTGGAACAGTCCAATGCACTCAGGTCAAAGGTACCTGAGGCATATGCCCACTTCTTCATTCTGTTCACTGTCCTTGACTCTTTGCTAGGCATACATACAGAAGTTACATCATCAGACAGCTCTCCTCTAGTGGGTGATTCCATGATCAAGGAATCTACCAGAATTCTCTTGAATCAGTACTACCTATCCTTAGGTGGACAGAGAATTTTGTTTTCTAGGGATGGCTTCAGAAGAGTTGGGTTCCTGCCATGCCCTCCTGGTGCCCAAATCAATAAGATGGTCAGCATAAAGGGCCACCCAAGACATAGCGGGTGTAGCGTGACAGGCCTCAAATAATACCTTTCTCATTCTGACAGCGAAAGTCTGTGGGCCATGATGCCCTCTGTTGTATCAATTCCAAGACCTCACCAAAATGTGGTGTCTTCTGGAGGGAACTGAGGAACCCCTGGAGGAAACTGAGGGACCCCTCTCAATCATCCAAACTGGTGTCCAAGGTGAGTGATCCAGTAGTGGAGTCAATATGCTTCCTTTTGAATGTCCTCTTTCTTGGAACACAGAGGGAGATCCAACTCTTTAGAGGACTCTGAATGCAGCTGTGCAGGTTGTTTGAGGCTACCTACTGTACTCTGAACCTAGGACAGGTGATGAACATGCTGAGACACAAATTGTCAGATGACAGGGCTAGACCCAAGACTGACAGAATCATTGCTGATGGTCTCAGGATAAATGCAATCATCATCTGCATAACCTCAAAGGCCAACCCCTCGTTCCACTGCAACACAAGAGCCCTAAACCAGTGCCAAGTCCATCCCCTATGAGGTACACATAAAAAATACTGATGAATGAACCTCTAACACAGACAAACTGGAGGGTATCCAGGAGGAGATTTTTGCTGATGCCTCAAAGACCAAAGACTCAGACACCAAAAAGCAAACCAAACTCATTTTTACCAAGCATGGTGCTGATTAGCATCCAGAGGTCAGTCACAAGACTCCATTGACACCAAGGTGTTATGAGCATCTGGGCTGTTCACAGAGTAAATGGCTGTACTACTCTGAAGCAACTGGACTACCAATATAATAATGTGGCACAGTAATATGGCACACTACTCCTCAGCTATTTACATAGTAAATGGTGGTACTACTCCAGAGTTCCCGATCAACTATATTACCACAATATTAATGTGACATGATAATCCTGATCTATTCACATAGTAAATGGTGGTACTACTCCTGAGCTCCTGATCAAAAATATTACCACAATAGTAATTTGACATGATAATCCCAAGTTATTCACATAGTAAATGGTGGTACTACTCCTGAGCTCCTGATCAACTATATTATCATGACAGTAATGTGACACGATACTCCTGAGTGTCTGAGCAGCCTACATTGTAATGTGATATGTACCTCCTGAGAGACTAAGCTGTCTACATACTAATATGGTATGCTTTCTTAGGTGTAGTACACAATATTATTATGAGTAACGCATTCTCTCAGATAAGATATCCCATTACTATGTACGGAGCCCAGTCACTCAGTGGTAACACATCATATTACTACACAGACAGCTCAGCCCCTGAAGAAGAGAACACAGCATTAATACCTTGGCTGCCCAGTCTCTCAGGAATAGTATGATATTCTAGAATGCAGACATTCCATTCAGTAGGAAGCACATCCCGAATCTCTGCAATTTTCCCTGCTGTCTTGGAGAAGGAGATGATTTGGGACTGCAATACAGAAGCAATCAAGGTTTAACGTAGTACAGTGTTTTACGTAACCTTACAGTAACGGTAGATGTTCTAAAGGATCACCATTGCAGTAGTTGCCCCTCCCTCCAGCCCTGTTTCTTTTTCTATTTAATATTTTTTAATGCCAGGGTGTGGATGTATATTGCTTTGAGTATACAATCAATCTTGTATTACATTTCCTAGCATTTTTTTCTTCCAGGGCTATTGCCTCCCTACTTGTGGTAAGACAGCTCTGAACTTTTGGCGTTCTAACTGACTTTTTATATGAAGCTCCTCTTGAGTTGCTGACAGTTAGAGCATGTAGAGGGCACCCTTTAGCTTTGAAAGCTGTGTGGTTGCAGTGAAGTAGGACCCAAACAGCTTAGGTTACTGCAACAGTAATCTAATGTTGAGCATCATTAGTAAAAACATTTATTACATGGGGGATGAAATGCTGTGATGTAATGTATAACAAAGTAGTTCTCCTACTATCTTTCACATTCAGATACAGAACATATCTACACAATTTAGCTAAAATGTGAGAGATTATGATGACGATAAAAAAGTATACAACTGCATCAACCGATGCAATCTATTCAAAAAGGACTCATATCACACAGCCATCACTACAAAACTGTTGCTAACTGAAAGAGGCCAGAACCTGAAGACATGATTGTGAAGAACAACAGAAGAATGAGGACTATAGAAAATATAAAGAAAAAGATAGTGCTTGAGATTTTCAGAATAGTTGAATACTGACCCAGTCTAGACATAACAATGTGAAGAGAAGGTATTCAGAAAGATTTGTAATGCCATACTTTGCATTAAATTTGTGCACAGAGTTTAGTATGATATAGCTTTATTTTCATTTCATATGCATGACCTGAGGTATAATGCTGCTATGTTGAAGAAAGAGTCACTTATTAAAGCATCACAACTGTAATAACTGCAGTAAACATGCTGCCAGAGATGCTGCTCCATGGGAGGTTATTCGACTATAGACAGCTACAAGGAGGTGGAGTGCATGATGCTATCTGCATTTACACATGCATCAGAGTATCAGTTAGTTGTAATATGGACATTGACAGCAGCTATACAAGCCACCACAGCAAAGTGACAAATTATGTCATCATAAATGTTGGGAAGAAAGGTATACACAGTAAAGTCAAAAATGGGGAAAAGCAAGTAGAGGAACACACAGAAAACGTGAAAGGAACACAGGTGGTGGAGGTAAAGCCATATTTTTGTAGCAGAGGTGTTTATTTCCTATTTTTTAAGAAGGGTAGAGAGAGAAGTTAGGAAGGCGCAAGTATCAGGATGAGGGAAGGTGTAGGGATGGATACAAGGGCAGACAATGAAACATACAAAGCAGACGGAGATGGACAAGGAAGCTAATCATACATGGGGGTAACAGTGGAGAAATGCAGACTGACAGAGGGCAGACAAATGGTGATGGCAAAGACTGGAAGACAAACAGGATGAGGACTGACACATAAGGATGGGAACACAACGATGGCTTACAGGAACATATATGGAGGGCTTGCCTGATGAGCCCAGAGGGAAACCCACCCATTTGTCAGCTGTCTCAAATGTTGATATTTTGGCAAGCAAGACCTGTGGTAGCAACATAAATAAGGCTGACTGGCCATGCAGCTCTATCAGCTGCACAAGGAGATGCATCAGTGTACCAATGCAGGTGTCCAGCTATTAGTCTGCAACTGTCCTTACCAGACACCATACCTGCTGCCAGGTGAAAGTGGGGGAACATTCTACACTACTCCCAGAGAAGGAGTGTTTCCATCACCTTTCAAAAGTGTGGCCATGGACACCAGCAACAAGGCCTCCAAGTCACCTTTCACAGAGTAAACTGGATCACCCTGCACACTGATGGCGATGCATCAGCAGGCACAATAGTTGATACAGAGATAGGTGGCTACTGCCTCATCTCAGCCCACACCACAGCTGACCCTGTAGAAAGAGAGAAAAAGGAGAAAGAAATACAACAGATTAGTACACATCTAGGACAATTTATTCAGGTATGACAGCAAAGATAGCTATAATCTACATGTTCCCTACCACCTGGAAAGCCTGAACACTTTCTTAGACAGGACATATGAATGTATTCAATCTCCTTGGCCACTGTTAAATACAAAACAGACAGTAATCAGTACTACGTATCTCTGACAACAGAAGACAATTATAGCAACAGGTGACTGGCATTATGTACAGTGTCAGACCTAGTACAGAATGCTTACAATATAGAGTTGGCTTCCTCTCCCTAACCTCTGCCTCTTACTGGTGGAACAGGGCTGGGTGGCACCTCCTCAGGTCACTGTACCTTGTCTACACTGTGGGACAGAGCTGGTGGCGTCAGTGGTATGACTCAATGTCCTGTAAGCTGATGCCTGGAATCAGTTATATAGAAAGTACTACTGTCATACTGCCCCCAGCAGGTGTTCCTGGTAGTTCCTCTGCAGCAGATGGAGGAACATACAGCTCAGAAAGAAAAAGAAGCAGACAACTGTAGGCTGATGTGCATGGTTATTCTTAGTGGACATCATGTGATGCACATAACTGAGCATCACAGTTGCAAGATGCAAGGAATCACCAGCACGGACAGGTGATATTATGAGGTTCACAGTTACTAAGCAAGTGCATACCATAGACATGACCTCCCAGCCCAGACATGAGCAAAGATGAGCATGGTAGAAGTGACTCATCCCAATACCACCTCAAGTTATATCTATGATTCAAAGACAATCGGAATAAATCACCTCATTAGCATGATTATTGCACTATGAGGCCCATTTTTCCATGACAGAAAACACAACTGCAATACTGTGGAAGACAGTATTATGACAAAAATGTAGAATTTATAATATGGTGGATAACACAGTGTACAACCATACAGGTAATATAACAGCAGATAGGACAACTAATAATGGACCTAAAAACTGCAGTCTGCTTACAAGAGTGCAGGGAAGCAACATGACTAGGTCGAGTGTACTGAGTAACACAGCATAAGGCATGGGGGGGACTGTCATGTTATGGGGAGGGGTCTCACTCTGACAAGGAACAGAGTACAATGTCTGAAAAGGTTAAAGTCCTGCTGTGGTGGTGGTGGGGGGTCACCCTGACATGGAGTAGAAAATAAGGTCTAGAGACAGATTACAATCTGCTGTTTGGGGGCCATCCTGACAAAGGAAAGAGTACATCAGGGGTGTCTGCAGGGCTTCTGTGGAGGTCCTGCTTCATTGGGTGGGAAACTGTGTACCACACACAAATGAACCACAAGACGTGTTTTAGGGGAATATGAAGCATAGTATGTGCAATCAGCACAGTGCTAAGAGTTGGCAAGTGTTAGTAACATACCCACTGCTAACACAAGCATGGCACAGGCTTTGAATGGCAGCACAGTGCTGACAGCTGCAAGTGGTAGTAACATACCCATTGCTACCACCAGCATGGCACAGGCTTTGAAATGGTTACAGCATATTAGCAGACAGGACTGTGACTGCCAGATGTGGCAGGGACAGTGGTGAGACATTGTGGAGTGACAAGGACAGTCATGCATGCACACACACTGACCCACATGTATAACCCATAGGTGTATGCATCCTGTCATGGGACAGACAGAACAGCAATTGCAGGAAAAGTTACTGCTCCAGAGACACAGGTGAGACTTCATGCCCTACACACATGGCAGGTGTGTCATTGAGAACAGTAAAGAAGACAAGACCTTCCAGGATGAGATGCAGCTGATAAAATACTGCATGCCAAAACCAAGACACAATATACTGCCTGAGAAAGGTGCACCACAGGAACTTGAAAAACAACACAAAGAATTCTCATGGAGGAGAGGAAATTCCTGATGAGAGAAAGTCCAGTGCCGTAAATAAATTTACCATAACAACAGATGTTCGAATAAATCACTGTTGCAGTAGCCTATGCTATATGGGTTATATCCTGCTAAGGATATGACAACAAGACAGTTTCCAAGACCTAATGCCACCTTCCACAGCATCCGGTGTGTTTAGTGCTGGACATCCTGTCCGTCTTAGCCCAACCCAAGCTATATGGGAGTCTTCATCACAGACAGCATTAATGAGCTGCACTGCAAGTACCCACCAAAGGAGACAGATGTATATATGGCCATTACCACCATGAGTCCAGGACATTTTCTGACCTTGGTGTCTCACTCTTGTAATCACTGAGTAACTGTGCAGGTCAGTGATTCAGGCTTGGATAGCCACTATTCACACCATGTCAGAGATAATTTTTTTTAACACTGTTATTAAATTATCACTTAAGACATAGGCAAACATAGATTAACAGAAAAGAAAATAAACCATATTAGCATTCTTTTCATTCAGACAATTATGCATTACATATGTTTTCTTTCTTTATAAAACCTCTCTTTCAGTCCAGAATTATGTAAATTGCTTAATTCTTACCTTCTCTTAAACCTCACTTCTCCTAATGAACATTATTCTGCATGTGTTTTTCCTACAAATTCCATTTATTTCTGTGTAATTTGCTCCATCCTTTTTCTAAATATCCCTCTTTCAGTTCTTGCATCTCTTTTGTAATATTCAATACTTCAAATATATTTGGTTTACATTTTGATTTCCATTTTCTAATAATTGCTTTTTTGGAAGCCAAGAGAATTAAACTTAAAGACTATACATTGTTGAGGCAATTCAGATCCTGTATCCCAGCGCAAAAGAATTTCCTTAGTCACAGCAATTTGCTCCCAAATATTTCTGGCAGAGTAAAGGGTTGTGGATGGATGGATGGATGGATGGATGGATGGATGGATGGATGGACTCTGTAGCAAATTTTTAAAATCTGCCGACTCATTACTCTCCCAAAAAGATGTACCCAGTTACCACTTTCTTCCCAATCACACCTCCAACATTTGCTATCTACCTGATAAAAGTCTACCTAGGGTATAAAAATACCTATGCAACACTTCCAAGCAAATATCCTAAACCTTCTGGACTTTGCTGGATACTTGGGAGCCATACATATGTCCTCCCAGTGTTCCTTTGTAAATGTCTTTTCCTGTCCCTCTTCCCAATCTTTTCTAGCCTCCTCTGATTGATTCTAATAGTTATCATGAAATATTCTACATGCTCAATTACTTATCCTCTTTTTTAACAGCAACTTGTGCTCTAAATTTGACTAAAAACTCTACCAGACCAGGTCTTACATTTAGGATCCCCATTTCCTTTTCTCTTTGTTAAACTATGTCAGTGATGTTGAGTGTGCTACACTGTCTATGTGAAGAAGTGCAGCCGTGACTGTGGGGTAGGGGGTATTTTGCCAAACAAGTAGAGTGACATGGGATATGGAGACCTAGAGCAGAGATTCCATGTTGGCAACCACTGGTGCACCCACGAGGATACTGGCAAATTGCTTACTGTGGCCATGCTAGGAGCTGGATGTAGAGCACAGCTGTTAGCCAGGCTTACACAGGTGGCACACACTTTTGCAGAGACTGTGTCATATCACCTCTGTCTGCAGCTGTATCTTGCAGCTCCGTGGAATACCATTCCTCCCATGTTGGCCTACTGAGTGCAATGCATGGCCATGGCCATTCACAGCGTCATGGATGCTAACCATCTGTTATCTAACTACATGGGGGGGTGGCACAGCGAAGTTCCAACACACAGTGCCGTAATACATCGGGCAGGATGTCTCCAGTCCTGATACTACAGGGCCATATGGTACACCTGGCCAGTGCTCACCAAATGGGAGCTCCACCCCAACAACAGAAGATATGATTCCTGACTCCCCCCAAAGTACAGTTGTGTACCTACCATAAATGTAGATGTTCAAGTGTATTCACTGTTGCAGTCATTACACTTAGGTTATCTGCCAGCAGGCCACCCGCAGTCGGCCCGAGTTTCAAATTCTTGGTCCGGCATCGGTTGCTGTCACCTCTTCCCTGATGTCAGTGCACCAGCGGTATAAAAGATGCAACCGACGCCATTTTCTTCAGTTTTTCTTGCCCCAGATGTCAGGTGCCCCCAGATAGGAAGGCTGGAAAAATAAAATTATGCCAAAAAGCATGCATGTACTAATATAAACCTTTCCTTCATCTACAAGCAAATACACCACATAGATTGTATAGAGTTGAGAAGTACAGAGAAGTCCCAGCAAAGTAAAAGGGGATGGTGGGTGGGTAACCTGGACTGCAACAGTGAATACACTCGAACATCTACATTTATGGTAGGTACACAACTGTACTATGTTCATCATGTTTCACTGTTGCAGTCATCACACTTGGGTTGAATCCCAAAGCTGAGGTTGGGCGGATGGGTCTAGACTGGATTTGGAGAGGCTACCAGGCCCTGCAAAACTGCAGTGGCAAAGCCTGCTCTGGATTTAGAGTAGAGAGTTAAGTGGTAGTGCTTGGTGAAAGTGTGCACTGAGCTGCAGGTTGCAGCTTCTAAAATGTCTTTGCTTGGTACTCCTCTGGGAAAAGCTGCTGAAGTGGCTGTTGCGCTGGTAGAATGTGGCCTAATGACCTTAGGCACTCATTTGCCATGTTGTGCATAACAGAAGCGGATGCAGTGTCCTATCCATTTTGAAATTGTCTGCTTTGTGATAGGTTTTCCTTGTGATCCTGCAGCATAGGCTACAAACAGTTGCTCAGTTTTTCCTAAAAGCTTTTGTTTTGTCCAAGTAGAATCGTAGCTGTCTGTGTATATCCAAAGCGTGCAGAAGTCTCTCCCCTTTATTCTGGGATTTGGGTAGAAAGTTGGTAAATGAATGGTTTGGTCCAGTGCCACATTGGAAACTACTTTTGGCATGAATGTTGGGTTTGTCCTGAGAGAAACCCTGTCCTGGTGAAAAATGATGAAAGGTTCCACAGCCATTAGTGCCTGTAACTCTGATACTCTTCTTGCTGAAGTTATTGCTAGGAGCAGAGCAGTTTTCCATGACAAGGATTTTATATCAGCTGTGCTGGCTGGTTCAAAAGGAGGCAGTGTGAGTTTTTCTAAAACAAAATTGAGATCCCAAGTTGGTACTGGTGCTCTCCTTGGGGGTCTTATGTTTTTTGCCCCTCTGAGGTACTGTCTTGGTAGAGGATGTGAAAAAATAGGAGGTTCCGTATTGTAATGAGCTGAAATGGCAGAGGCATGGATTTTAATTGATGAGAAAGATAGGCCTCTGTCCAGCATCTCAGTTAGGTATTGTAAAATCTGAGGTATGTTTGGAACAAGTGGGTTGAGCCCTTGTGCCTGGTTCCAAGCACAGAATCTCTTCCATTTTTCTGCATAAGATTTCCTAGTGCTGGGCCTCCTGGCTTCTAAAATGACATCTATAACAGCTTTAGAGAGAGGTGCAGTCTGAGTGGATACATTATCTGTCATGCTGCCAGATTTAAGGTTCTGAGTTGACTGTGCAGAATCTTATTGTTTTGTTGAGTCAGAAGAAGAGGAATTAGAGGTAAAGGCCAAGCTGGGCCCTAAGACAAGCTCTTTAGGACTGGGTACCAGTACTGGCGTGGCCAGTCTGGGGCAATCAGGATCATTTTTGGCCTTTCTTGTCTGACGTTTAGGAGCACTTTGGTAAGAAGAGGCATGGGTGGGAAGGCATAGACTGTCAGAGCTTTCCAGCTGAATGATAGAGCATCCACTTTCCATGCTTGAGAATGATAAGTTCTTGTGCAGAATTTCTGCAGTTGGCAATTGTGAGGGGAGGCAAAAAGATCTATGTCTGGGTGTCCCCATTTCCTTGTTATCATGCTGAACATCTGTGGATTTAGTTTCCATTTGTGAGGGTCCATGAGATTTCTGCTTAGTTCGTCTGCCAGTGTATTTTTTGCTCCTGGCAGGAATTGTGCCTGCAGATGTACCTGATAGGGTAATGCTGTGTTCCACAAGGTTATGGCTTGCCTGCATAGGGGGTAGGAATGTGTGCCCCCTTGTTTGTTTATGTACCACATAACTGTGGTATTGTCCGTCTTTATTAGTAGTTGTCCTGGATGTAGTAGGTCCTTGAAAGCTGTCAGGGCATTCTGTACTGCTAGCATCTCTTTCTGATTGATGTGAAGATGCATTTGTTCCTTGGGCCACGTGCCCTGAATACATTTCCCTGCCATATGTGCCCCCCAGGCATAATCCGATGCATCTGTTGTTATTGTCTGCCTGGCTGTGGGTAAGATGAAAAGCTGTCCCTTGTTGTGGTGACAGGCCTGGGACCACCATCGAAACTCCTGTTGTAGGCAAGGAATTAAAGTTATGATTGTCTCCAGGCTGTGACAATGTTGAGTCAAAACACTTTTTAGATACCACTGTAGCTTCCTCATATGCAGTCTTGCATATGGAATTAGTAGAATGCAGGATGCCATGAAGCCCAGGGCCTGCAGAATTGTTCTTGCAGGGAGCTGGGTCTTTGTTGCCATCAGTTGAAAGTATTGAGTCAGTTGCCTTTGTTTGTCTGGTGTGAGATAAGCCATCTAGGCAGTTGTAGTTAAGCTTGCACCCAGGAATATTATCTCTTGACAGGGCACTAGTTTTGATTTCTTTTTGTTTACTGTGTACCCTAGGCAAATTAGTAATCTTTTTACAAACGTCAGATGCTTTAGTAGAATGTCCTTGATCTCTGCTTGAATAAGGCAGTCGTCCAAGTAGGGATATATTTGAATTCCTTTTTGTCTGCAAAATGCAATTACTGGTGCCAGGCATTTTGTGAAGACCATGGGCGCAGTAGATAAGCCAAAGGGCAGTGCAGAGAATTAGTAATGCATTGAGCCTGCTATGAATCTGAGGTATCTTCTGCAAGTTTGTCTGATTGGGACATGCAGGTATGCTTCCTTGAGGTCTAAAGTAACTAGCCAAGCCTTCTTGCCCAGCATGGGTAGAAGCTGCTGTAGTGTTAACATTTTGAATTTTGGAACATTCAGGAAAGTATTTAGGATTGACAGGTCCAGTATTGGTCTCCAGACTTTGTCGTTTCTGGGTACTAAGAAAAGTCTTGAGTAAAAGCCTTGCCCCTGTTCTTGCTGTGGTACTCTTTGAATAGCTCCCATGTCCATGAGAGCAGCAATTTGTTTTTGCACCTCTGCCCATTGGTTCTGTGGCAGGTCTGGCATACCTCTTGATTTTGGAAGCGTGTGAAAGTGGAACCTGTAACCATGAGAAACAATATTCAGTACCCATTTGTCCTGGGTGATTATGTGCCAATTTTTTGAGAAAAGTGCTAGCTTTCCCCCTAGGGGTGCTGCCAAAAGGTAAGTGCTTGGCATCTGTAGAGGGAAGTCATTGGGACTGTTTCCTATAAGGTTGTGATTTGTCTTTCCCTCCTTTGGGGGCTGAAGCACCCCATTGATTAGGTCTGTAGGAGCCTTGGGGCTGAGATCTGCCTCTTGGGCATCTGTATCTGCCTCTTTGTGGCCTGTCTGACACCGGAAAGGACCAATTTTTTGAAGGCCAGTTTCTGCCAAACCTGGGTGGTTGAACCTGTAAGAAATCCTTTACTGTCTGCATTGATTTTGCTTTATCCTCCATTTTCTTTAATACCTCTTCTGCCTTAACACCAAACAAAGTATCATGCTGTAGTGGAGCATCCAATAATTTTACTTTAACATGGTCAGGTAAACTTTGTTCTTTCAACCATGCATGCCTTCGAATAACAGAGTCTGTAACTGCGGCTCTACAAGAAGCCTCTAATGAATCAAAACCACATTGTAAAGTGTGCTTTCCCACTTGTTCAGCTGCATGCAATAAATCCTGCATTTCCTTACTGTCAGGACTTTCTGAGATTGAAACCATTTTCTGCTTTAACAATGACATGAGATACTGTTGATATTTAAGCATGTGAAACTGGCAATTTAAAGCTCTTACAGCTAAAGTAGCAGAAGTGTAAACTTTTTCCCCCATCTGTCCAGAGCTCGGGAATCTCTATCCGAGGGGACAGGATTTTTAGCAGTGGAAGCCTTAACCCCTTTAGGACCCTGAGAAATTTTTCTGGATCTGCAGAAGGGTTTTTGTAAAGAAATTTATGAGAGTCAGGGACCCTGTAGTATCTGTCTGGCTTGACTGGTGCAGGGGGTAAAGAATCAGGAGTCAGACTGGATTCAGAAAAAACATCATCAACAATATCAAGCACAGGGGGAATAGCCAGGGGCCTGTGCTGGGGCAATACAAGAAAGTCTCTGAGCCTTTTCTTGGATTCTGAATAATCCTGGCTCTCCCAATGGAAATTCTCCCTCATGGTGTGCAGGGTTTCCCCAAAAGAATAATCCTCAGGTGGAGTGGCTGAAGGTATAGACTCTTCTGCATCAGAGTCCTCATAGGGAGGGAGAGAGTATCCCTGGTCAGAAGAGGAATCAGAGGAAAAAGAAACCTGGTCAGAGGAATCATAGTCAGTGTCTTGCCTAGGCCTTTTGTCAGGAGGGGGATGGGAACTCCTGATTAAAGTAATTAGGTCTTCGGCCATTTTAAGAATCTGTTTCTTTGGCATGGATGACTGTTAAGTAGAATGCTGTACTTGTTTCTTTGTCTTTAATGGTGTTTTTAACTTTGCCTTGGCTGCTGTAGTGGACTTAATTGTAAGCTGTGAAGGTCTGAAAACACCCTCAGAAGCCGATGCCTGCTCAGCGGCTCCAGACCCATCAGAGGGAATAGTTTCCGTAGGCCCAATACCTTGAGTTTCCACAGGCCTCGGTGTCTCCACATGGCTGTTGGATGGGGCCTGTGGCTCTGAGGTAGCGGGTGTCAGGGGCTGCGAAAGCGCCTCACTGAGAACCGGCGAACCAGCCAGTGGCCTAGAAGAGGCTTCGTCATCGGTTTTGGACCTTGGATGCTTGTCCTTTTCTTTGTCCTTGCATTTTTTATAAATTCCTGTCGTCGGTTGTTCCGACGGCATTATGTAATTAAACCTTCAGCCAAAATAATATAAAGCAAAATCAAACCAATGTTTAATAGTGCATTTGTTGAATCTAGCACAAAACCGACAACTAGTAATGTCGTGGTCAGGGCCTAGGCAAGGAATACAGTAAGAGTGAAAGTCCTTATGAGGTATTTGCTTCCTACAAGAAATACAATTATTAACTTTTACTGACATTGGTCTGGAGCAAGAAAAAATTTCCCCAATGGGGTACTTAGCTTTATTGAAGACTTTGGTTCTGAAACTCAATTTCGAAAATCTCAGGAGTCGGCCGACCGGTACTTGCGAACTGCTTTTGCTTTGGGCACCGCGCGGCAAGAAAGACTGAAGAAAATGGTGTCAGTTGCATCTTTTATACCCCTGGTGCACTGACATCAGGGAAGAGGCGACAGCAACCGACGCCGGACTAAGACTTTGGAACTCGGGCCGACTGTGGGTGGCCTGCCAGCGGATAACCCAAGTGTAATGACTGCAACAGTGAAACACAATGAACATCATCCTAGTTGTGTACATGGCTACCACATCCAGCTCATACAAACATTCAACCTATGGCAACACTGGTCCCCCTGTGGTTGTGCCCTACCATACTTGTGTAAATGATGACAAGTGTGTCCAGACCATTCTCCTGGTTTGTGTGGATATGTTATTGCCTAATGCACAATGAGGCTAGTCAGTACACTCTATTGCATAGCCTTGATGTGTTACTGCATACATTAGCTTTTATTCTGTGGCATCACTTTCATGGCCCGTACTTGCGGACCTAACAACACCTGTGATAGTGCCACTACATATTGCTCCCATGACATTCTTGGATTGGGTGTTGCTGCAGCTGGTTCCTCAGACAACTCCTCATCTAACATCTTCTCTGCTGATTCCGAATGTCTGTCTGCAGGTACTATAGCGTCTTCACACTGTAAAAATGTTTGCAACATTATAGTATGCAACATGCCATAGGACAACAAATATCTTATAGGAGGTCTCCAGTGCGTATTGCATGTGTCACCAAATAAATCCAAGTAGCAGAAGCAAATTTTGTAAGTCTGAATGTACATTTGACAGTGTTTCACATCTACAACAGTGTGCTGTAGTCTGAGCACTTTAGATGGGTCATCACCCACCATTCAAAGGCATAACCTGCATCACTGACAACACACAACAGCGGACACTATTAAATATGGCCTACTACCTATTTCTCCAAGGATAGCATATTGAGGAATCTGTGGTTGGCAATGTGTACATCTAGCAACTAGATGACCTGTTGGAAGGTCACCTTGCACAAAACCCTGGTGTAAGTTATACATGTGCAAAATGTGTGAATAATGGGAACTGCCAGGATGGCTCACAGACACGGTATATTTAATAACCTGTGCACTTCACAGTGTTACCTGGTAGTTGGAATGGAAGCCCTTCTGATTGCTATACTGGATTACATGTGGAACAGGCATGACCTTGATAACAGTGTTGGGGTAGTCAATAGCCTCCAAGACTGCAGTGAAATGGGCTATGTTGTAGAAGGCCTGGATAGTGGCGGACCTCTCAACTCCTCTCCTGTGCTACTGTAAAAAAACAAATCTGTTCCTCCATGTGTGGTTGCATCACGCCAAGGCACTGCTGCAGGATTTGTAAGGCTCTCGCCTGTAAATCTAACACATTCCCTATCAGAGAATGGAAACTTCCAGTAGAGCAGTCCAAACATCACCCTTTGTTTCATGTGATGGTGACATGTCTATTAAATGCCATAGTCATGGAGGTGATGGTATAGCCATTGGCAGACTTATCTGTGATGTGAGAGGTGATAAATTCAACATCACTGACTGTGGTGCCAAACACAGACATTAACACATGCTGTTATCATAATGCGAGTGAAGTTCCTGTACAGAAGAAAATCATGTCTTTCAGAATAGATGAGTTAGTTAATTTTTATGTTTCTGAGTCACACCACCAGGTCTGATTTTGTCATTTGCATATGCAGTGGCTCTTACTATTGTGTTGACACTCATTTGCATTTTACTATGCAGCCATTCGCCTATGCTGCTTAGAGTACTACTTCTCTGGTAGCTCAGTGGTACTATGTGTGTGTCTCTGAATCATCATGTATCACCACTCACCCTTCTATGTCACATAATGCTGTACACAGTTTGTTAATGAATACCTCCAAAGTCTCTGTGTTTGGCTGTGCACGTATGCGATATGACCTTATCATCATGCTAGAGGCTTCCTAGCTGAAAGGAAAAAAAGACTTTTAATGGAAAATTCAACATCCATCTGCCTAGAGTCCAGTGTCAGTGACAGCAGCATAGAAATGGGGTTACAGCTCAGTGGTGAAGCATTTGACTGGAGAAGGCTGGAAGTGTAAGGTTCAAGTGTTAAACTACTGTTAATGTTTTCCTTTCATGTGTACTATATTTAGAACCAATGCCTAAGAAGTATGCATATGTGTGTGTGCATGTGTAACATTTCCCTCTAGGTGGGGAATCTAGACTATTTTACTCAGAAGCTATGAGCATGCCCGTCTAAATATACAGCCACTAGTTATTACTGAATATAACTGAGACAAATGTACTCTGAAAAATAGGAGCGTATATTTCTACAAAATATAGCAGTTGTGAAAATGAAGTTTGACCAACGCACTACTTTATGGATAAACAGTATATAATGGGAAGAAAAAAACACAAAATAAAGTAAAATTGCTACCAGTGATCTATGCGAAATGTATATTTAAAGGGTGTGGCATAACTACAAATTGCAGAATGTGACCAGAGAATGAGGGAAACTCACATGCAACACATACAATTCCATTCATGGGTGAGTGGAATTTTGTATTTATCAGCAATGGATGAATTTTTGTAAGCTTTATTCAGGTCACATACTAAATCCGCAAGGTGAATTGTGTTGATTTCTCCTCCTTCGTAGCTGGCGTAGCCATAAAACACTACAGGACACTTGGTAACCTGTAGCTTTCCTGTAGCACTGCTTGTGTAGCCTCTAACAGTCAGTTTTAGCACATGCATCACTAAAATAACAAAATTAGAAGAATAACAGAGTAAGGGATCAAAACAAAAATCAAAAAGGACAATGAAAGCGCCTTCCCTGTGTCAAAAACATGTCTGACATCTGCAGGTATCTTAATATTTTCTTGATTGTTAAAAATATGGTTAAAAAATAAATATGAAAAATGAGCCTCCTGTTTACAGAGAACTACTGGTATACTGTCACTGAGGTTATGCACTGCTGGTATAGCTAGCATTAGATTGTCTTCACTATATTAAAGTTAAATACATCACTTCTATCAGATCTGCAGAGAGATGCTCAAACACTGTATCTTTAAACTCAGCACTAACCTAGCTTTAGACAAATCCCTTTCGTTCCCTCTCATTTAAACAACAGCTTTTTCTGTCAAGGTAAAAGCCATGATTAAGTGCCATTTCATCCCTAGTGGTGTTGCAGGTGGGGGTCGGAGTCCTGCACTATGCCTTCAACTGCCTTCAGTATCAGGAATTTTCATGTGGTATAGCCAGTTGTTTCACTTGAGCATCTAGACTCTTTATCTGTTAAACAATCAGCCTGCAGCCAGCAAAGTCTAACCTTACAGACCCCATAAGTCAAACCAATGGAGTGTTCAAGTTTTGGGGCACATTTGTCAGTGTGGTAGCTGATAACAATCAGTCTGAGGGACCCTGGAACAATGAGCACTGGGTGAAGTGGATGTCACCTCCATGTCTCCATTTATTTCTTTGATGAACACGGAGTCATTAGACGGATAGAGAGCATTACTGGCATAAAGAATGATGCAGATTGTTTTCTCAGCTACTCCTCTGACTGAAGATTAGAGGTGAGCATGTTTTTTTGTCTCTGGTTGCACAAGCACTTATTCAATGTGGTTGAAAATCAATTTAATGCATGCATCTTCCTCTAAGTGCTTCTACTCTCAAAGTAGAAAAAAGTTCTAGAACTTAAATCATGCTTAACCTTCTTACCTATTTAAATCTCTCAGAAAATGGTACAAGGTACATAAAAAAACTAAGAACAGACTGTCAGTACTGGCAAAAAAAAAAAAAATGCAATGTGAGTTATGAGTCACTGCATGTTACATACACCTTAATGACTCACAAAAAAATCGGCTGAAGCAAAAGATAAAAAGAGTCAGCTTTTCATCTGTCACGCTTTTAAATAATTTACACTAAAACCACTGTTATGTAAGCATGCTTCAAATGCAGGGAGTCCCTCATACACTGCCAAACAGTACTAGGTCTTACTGACCTGTATTATGCTCAGGCCAGCCATGCAGATAATCTCAATAAGCATACAATTCTCTGAGAGTTCCTCTGCATGGAGATCCTTAGCTCTGATGTAGTAACAAAGCCTGCAGAACTTTGATGATTCTATGGCCCATCTTCACTGGCCCCAGTCCTTTTATATTCCGTAACCTCTTTCATGCTAGTGCAGTGGTCCTCATTCCTGCTCTACTTCCTGCTGACTTCTGGTCTCCACAGCACACCCTTGTCCAGAATGGCAGTGTAAACAGCCCTCAGCTGACAATGGAATAACTGTACTCTATGACAGCTATTGCTTAGCCAGCTGTGGAATAAGCAAAGGGTTATACAGACAGGTACCCTGCCCTTAAACAATATGAAGGCAGTTTTGTGGCTTTAGCCTTCTAACTCACTAGGGATCCAACCAGAAACTGCTGAAATGATAGGGAGGAAAACTCTTGTTGTGGAGCATACCTGTGTAAATACATGGGATCCTTAAAAATATAAACAGACAACCTAAGATTGGGGCACACAAGCAGACCAGGAAAATGAGCTATAAAAATGAATGCTGGTAGACACACAAAGGAGATAAATAGCCTTCAAGACAGTTGTTATAGACAAACAGTTTCTGATGAGGTGACTAGTTATTAATTAGTGTTCCATAAAATGATGGCCAGGTAACTGTGGAAGAGAAATCTGTTTGAGGGACAGGGGTTTCCTAGTCTTGCACACTGGAAGATGTACTCCCATCATGAAATAACCTAACAAAATCACATCACTTTAATCCAGTGTTCGATCTTCAAACTGCATCTAAATCTAATGTTCTTAATAATTATCTTTGTATTTTGTTGATTTCTTGGAAGCATCTGGAAGTTTCTATCACTATGGCTGCTGTACTATCACAGATTTCACTTACTGTGTGAGTTTACTTTTTTGTTACAGACTATAAGATTCTGTTTTCCTGCTCCCCATAATCTTTGTTCTTATTTTTGGCTCTTGACACTTTGACACTTTTGACACAGGCCCATCCACTCATGCTCCTCTTTTTCAGAGAAGTGATATTAATATTTTTCTAGCATCATGGCTGCTTTAACCCTTGACCACCATCCATCCTCAGTGCAGGAATCAGCACATTACAAAATTCATGCAGTTAGTTCAGAATGTGGCATTATAGTATGAGTACCAAAAACAAAGCAACCGTATAGTATGAGTGTTCAAGTGTTGTGGGGTTTGTATTGTCTGTGTACTTTGTATATAACAAGGAAAATAAATAGTTTGTGGATGGAGTACACACACACTTACACACACACACACACACACACACACACACACACACACACACACACACACACACACACACACACACACACACACACACACACACACACACACACACACACACACATATGCACGCATATGCATACATATTTCAGCTATGCAATAGTGCAGTTATTGTTAGGGTTTCTCTGTGCAAGTTCAGTACTTTCGGCAACATTCTGTAGTGTATTAGCTTCTGTGCTCCTTGCCAGTGTGCATGAAAACTGCAGCAAGTTTTTCATAAGGTTATCTAGCAGGAAAGAAGTATGCCATATTTGGCGGAAAACAGCTGCAGGGTTTGAGATGTACAAACTGAACTGGATATAACAAGGTAACTTCCCACTGACTTGTATAGAAAAAGTTCATTCTTATTTATTTTCAAAACATTAAGTTTTAAGTTTTACTGACATGGGAACTTCATGTTCCATTCATCTATGTGCATAACAGTACCGTTTGAAAAAGGTGTGAGCAAATATCGAACAGTTCAGAAGTTACAAATGTTTTACTCTGGAAAAGAAAATTGTTTCCTATGGAGGCACTAATGTTTGACTATAAAAGTGCATAATAAGTGGATGTGCTGCCCTTATGAACTTTTTAAGACATTTATCGCAATATTTTAGATACATACAGACCTTAGACGACAGCATTGAGAGGGGAAGCACTTATGTTCTGTCGACTGGACCATCCTGACTTGGATCATATTTTAATATGATATGATTTCATCTAAAATAGTGAAACCATTTAACAACAAAGAAAAAAAATCAAAACGGTTACAAATCAAGCATCACAGCACAGATATTTTTCAATAAACCCCAGCATTTTCAGTCCTGTCCTGTCTTTGAATTGTTTCATATGTTCTTTTGGTATTTTTAAACTCTAGACAGCTATTGTTTCTAATAATGTAAAAGACACCTCCATGAGTCTGCAACACTCTTAATTATGCCCACGGACTCCAGTGTGCCATGTTCTGAATTTTTCCACTGCCTTTTACAGCAGGGTAAAAATCTACTGCACTTTTCTATTGCCAAAGTAAATGTTGTGCTGTCAAGCACAAGTAGTATCTGAGACATCTGCTTGTGATATTTTTCAGGATTTTACTTCAGGTTAACACTATCTCATCTACAAAACAATTGGAGCTCTTCCTCTGGTTGCATTTATAAAACTGAAGCTTAAATGAAAACATTAATAAGACTGAAATCAAGATGTTAAAAGCTACAAAGAGCTTAAACACAAAATTCTGAAATAATACAAAATGTATACATGAATGCAAAAGCAAATAATTGGTTTAATATATTAAATGAAAATAATTACAGAATGCTTTTGTAGTAAAATCCGTTTTTCTTCCTCATAGCTGAGTGATCTTGGAGGCAAGCTGTTTGGGGGTATGTTTGTTTATTTTCATTTAGTGTGACAAGTTTGTACTTTGAATTTGCTTTCAAATGTATCTTTGGCAGACATTTTAGTTTCACTGTTAAAATATTTATTTATTTTATTTGTTAATCTGTTGAGTGGGACAGAAACTCTTCATCCACAACCTGAGCCATTAGATTTTACATTACTGTATCACAATAAGTAGAATCTTCGTTCATTTACCACTGATCTTATAAAAGGGAAGCCTTTTTCTGCATCATTCCGGTGGGTAGCAACAGCAAATGTATATATGTAATGAGTAAAGAGACAGCTTCAAAACTATCTCTGAAATAGTAATATTGCAGATTAGGTATCTACCTCTTTATCTGATATATTTCATAGCTGTAAAAAAGAAAATGTGCTTCTTTGAAGAAGGTTTTTCTAAGCCATATACTTAGTTAATAATACGGATCATTTACTTCCTGAGATTTTAAATTATATGGCTTCTAGCATTTTGTTACATATATTTTTGACTATAATACCTACAACACAGTGCTGTTTTCCAAGTCACTGTAGCATTTTTTAACAGCACGCGTAACACATCCTCCTTACATTTGATGGGCAGGACAGTACTTTGGCTGTCTACCTGTTGGGGGCAGTCCAGCATAATACTGCTGCAATCTGCTGTCTTAATAATATGTATTACACATTCTGGCACCATGTCCCACTAACGTCAATATACTTTAGTTGTGATAGCCTAAAACCAATAATATGCTGCTGCTGCACTTGCTGCATTACAAACAGCTTACGGTCTGATACTGAGCTCCAGAAACACTGAATGCAAGGTGAAATGGAAAAACAGAAAGCATGGTGAGTGACTGTATCACTCTAGTATCAGTGCTGCAATGTGCCACTGTCTGATGGCTATACAGATAATATACAACTGCATCAACTTTCAGCCATTTCACAATTCTTTAATGTAATACTCACTCACACTCACTCACACTCACTCACACTCACTCACTCACACTCACTCACACACACTCACTCACACTCACACTCACTCACACTCACTCACACAGGCATACATGCATGTGGATACAATACAAACACAACCCAGCTATACATTCCCCACTAAATGAGTCCAGGAAGTCAGTAATGTCAGACTTGCTCCACAAGGAACAAAGACTATGCTTGAAAAGGAGGAAGTCGGCAGATGTCATTTCCATTCATTATTGTTACTCTGTTTACTCATCTTGTAAGACGAATGGTGCAAGGGCAGCTCATCTTGATGGAAATGGAGTAATGATGAGGGATCTCTTTTATATGGGCTGCATCCTCTAGTTACACCCTTCCAGTTATTTACACCTTTTCTTTTTGGTTTAATTTAATTTTTTTTCTGGGGGGGGGGGGGGTAGAGTTATGTGGCGTATATATAAGCAGTAGGATGACTGCAGTTATGGCTGTTGAAGAACAGAGGCTACCTATCCTGGAAGAATGCTGTCCCACAGTGACAGTGGAGTAAGTATTGTGAGTTACAGGCTTGGGATTGACTAGTTTTAATGCCACTGACCACAAGCTGGTGACCGTGGAAGGGGTAGACACCTAAAGCATGTGAGAAGGATGAGAAGGATTCAAGCCATACACAATAACATGGCAAAGCATGCAGAAAGCAGCCTTTTGGGATGCAAAAGCATTCTTAACTCTGCTGCGTGACACTTTAGTTCAAGGTAGCTGAGATAGCAACAGTTTATCTTCATTGCTTGGGCAGTCTGGGCTCAGGTTATTTCAAGATGTCCATTTTATTGATAAACAAGGATTACGTGGATACAGGTAGGAACAGCTGTGTGGCCCAAAAGATGCAGGCATTGTCAGTCTTAAGCTTTTGGCATCATTTCAGCGTGACAGTACCTGACTGCAAACCTACAGTCGCCTGTTGGAAAAATGTTCAGTAAGAAGGAGAGAGAGAAAGCAAATGGTTGCACTCAAAAGAGATGGAGTGTGTTTTGCAAGGATACTTTATTCACAATGAGAAATAGGACCAGAGTTGAGGAATGGTATAGGCAACTTTTGGCCAGGGGAAGAGGAGAGGAGAGTAAATTCTGATTAATGTGCAATACAGAAGAGTAAGAGTTGCAATGTGTGTAAATTCATTTTCTTGTTTATCTTTCCCCATTGCAGTGTGCTGCATGTCCACAGAAGAAATGTTGCTTTGGATGTGGATACATACTGACTAGGTGAAGGTTGTAACTAGTTATATTTCAGTATATTCCTTGTCCCAGAATCTGGGTGCCAGGGAAGTGATAATGATACTATTATAATCTCACAGTAAACAGCAAGCATGCTGTGAAGATAGAATGATGTAGGACTGCAGGCTCTAGAAGAAAAAGAGAAGGTTTGCCCGCTGTCATTAGCCCTTACAGGATAGGCCTGTGCCAATTTCCATAGCTGTTGGAGGAAGGTAGGATACTTAAAGCAGACGGTGAAGCACAAGGCTGAATTTAGTGTGGCTGTTCAGTTTATTTTACAGAAGACAGGAGGGGTTAGCTGGGTGTACGAATGACAGTGTCTGAGAAAGGATGGGGAAGAAGAGTAAGGAAAGGAGCAAAGCAGGTTGAGAGGGGACTCGAAGAAGGGCCAGTGGGAGACTGGGCAAGCCTAGTTGCCTTTTGCCTAGGGAAGGCTGGGCATAGATATTGTTATCCAGGGACAGGAAATTCCTTCACTAGCTAGGAATGGAAGGGGACAATGAGGGTGAAGGAGAGATTTGTAGGTTAGGAAGGAGGGTATACTGGATTTTGTCTTTGGACCATGTCAGAGGCTTTACATCCTATAAAGAGGAACAGAAGACAGAGAGGCGGAAAAAGAGCAGGCACACCTGTACAGCAGGAGGTTAAGGTTAAGAGGTGGAGTGAAGAGGAAGAAATGCTGGTTGATACGTACCTTGAGAAGGAAATTCCATTCATTAGGGAAAGTTGGTGTGTCAGCTGGTATATCATAAAGTTAGTCACTGTACTGACTACATCAAAAAGGTAGTTACTAGGAAAATGAAGTACATCTTTGGGCTGAATGGAGACTCAGGTTGTTTCTTTGGGTCATTTGGGGGTGTAAGAAGAAAAGAGGAGGGGTGGTGTGTGAAGTAGTAGGGGGAGTTGAATGCAGTGACGGGCCCACAGTAAGAAAGTATGAATGGGAGGAATGAATGCAATGATATGAATAAGAATGATCTATGCAGGGTACAGAGGAACACAGAAAGCTAGAGGACCAGACATAAGTGACAGAGCCAATGTACTTCTTCTAAAAAACACTACGAGGCGGTAGGTGGCTTAATTTTTGTTTGGTAAATAGGACATGTTTAATGTAGTACAGATGTGTGCAACACTAGAACTGCTAAAAA
Organism: Protopterus annectens; assembly: GCF_019279795.1. Taxonomy (NCBI): domain Eukaryota; kingdom Metazoa; phylum Chordata; order Ceratodontiformes; family Protopteridae; genus Protopterus; species Protopterus annectens. The sequence continues at coordinate 1,296,784,575 of NC_056747.1, forward strand.
GATATATTGGAAGAGGTGTTTTGCAGTAGTGATGGCAGGAGTGGCCATGGCTGCTGGATGCCAAAAGACAGCAGCTGTTTTTATGGAGAAGTCTCCACGTCTAGACTGCTAGGTGAAGAAGGGCAGGTTCTGCATGAGGAGTTGGGTGGGGGTTGGAGACATAGCAGAAAAGAATGGCTAGCATCTGACATGCCAAGACATGGTGACACAGGGTTATTAAGGCAACAAAGGCAGGAAAATGAATGCAAGATGATGGCTTTCCTTCATGGGAAGTGATGGTCAGCTGAAAGGCATGTAGAATGTAGTGGGAGTGCACTGGGTAAATCCTAGCACTGGGTAAAGGTTACATACACAGTGTAGCCTCAAGGAACTACAAGCTAATGTCACTTCAAAATGCATATGCTGAAATCTTAGCAAGGTGTTAGCCATAGGACTGGAGGTGACTGCTCTTCTAGTTGTAAAAAGGACAAGTAGGGATTCGTAATGGATATTGTATGAGAGGAAAGTTAGTTGCTCTTCCTCAGTTTTGGAAGACTATAACTATCAACAGGCCTAGGGTACAGGGATAATCCTCTCTGTTATTTGGAATACTTTCAATATGGTAGAGTAGTTTTGTTTTTCAGATTTAGAGCACTTGTAGATTCAGCCTCATTCCCAAGGTTGGATCTGAGCATTATACAGACACCCCAGCATCAAGATTTTGGGTAACGGAGTCAGGTCTTGTAAGGCAAAGCTTACAAGAGAGAGTAGCTAAGAATACCTACGCTCACCGAGCCTCATTTTATTGGTTGCAACAGCTGTTGCAAAACAAAATGAGGAGGATTGAAGCAGCTGACCTGGGTGTGTGAGGTAAATGAGTGCAGTTTGGTATGCTTATGTATGACTCTGTTAATTTCAGATCACCTACACCTTGTGCCGTGAAAGGTGTGAGAGACCTTTGAAGGGACTGAGTCAAGGTGAAGGATGCAGTGTAAAGGGAATGAGACAGATCAGATCAGAGTAAGTAAAGTGCAACTGGAACAAAGGAAGACAGAATTCAGAGGCTGGCATAAGCCAAGCATGCAGACATTCAGGTTTATGAAATGTGGACACAGAACTACAGCAGCTGTATAGACAGAGCTAAGATAATAGTAGATAGGGGGACTAAACTGGGTGACATGCTAGCTGAGATGTTTAACTTAAAAAAAAAAGATGATGATAATGTCAGCCTATCAGCACAGAAGCAAGGTACCCATCTGCAATGCTAGTGACCTGGCTTTAGAAACAGGTAGGGGTTGCTGGGTGGGTCACCACGGAGAAAGGCCTAGCGATCTACTTTGTCATCTCTGCCATAAAAACTATGAATGCTTGGAATAACTGCCTATTTGGACACCATGAGTCTGCCTCAACTCAACATCACTAGTCACACAAATATAATGACTGATTTTTGTTGACAGTCGAGGTTTCAAGCACATTTAATTGACTGTTATGCTGCTGACATCTCAGTACTTGAGATTTTGGTTTGGAGAGTTTTTGTAAGTATGATACTTGCAAGTTCTGTAAATAAAATCACTTAACTAAAAAGAAAAGCAGTCTGAATTTGTGGTACCTCAAACTGGGTGGCACAGCAGTTAATGCTGTTGCCTCACAGCAAGAGGTTCTCCTGTTCAATTCTTGGCTAGAGTACCTTCTGTGTGGAGTCTACATGTTCTTCCTGTGTTCATGTGGGATTTCTCTGGGACATGCGTCTTGAGTGTTTCTCCTCAGGCCTCCACTGAAAATAGGCTCTGTCCTAGTCAGACTTTCTCGGTCAACAAATGATAAATAATTAAATAATAATTCCCTTACTCTGACATAGCAGCCTCAGAGTTAGTACATATAAGTAGCAGAGGGCAATGCCTCCTCGTAAAAATATTTTAGCATAATTTTTTAATAACTGCGGTTTTCACTTTAAATTGAGGTTTAATAATTGCATATATGGGACTCTCAATTAAAAGTTTCATATTTTTATCATGCAGCTATAACTCAGAGAAAAGTACAAAGGTTAAGCTTCTTTTTCTTTCAGATTTCCCTTTTTAGGAAATATACCTGCCATACTGACAAGTGTAACAACTCCCTCCTAAAGATTTCCTAGTACTGAGTGTTTTGTAAATGTTAGTGTTTTACCATGTTTTGATAAACTTTAGGTTACATTGCTTGTGATATTTTGCTTCTTGACTAAGGGATATATACTGTTTCACCATAGATCCATTAATTCATATCCTGCTGCCATCAAATAGTGGATAAAGCAGCTACAGGATGTCTGCAACAGGTCTGTGTGGAGAGGGAGTGAGGTAACTCAGAAAAGGTAAGTTGAGAATTCCCAAAATGTGAGCATTACCAGAAGTACAGGTGTATAAAGAAGTTATGTTCTTACCATAACATTCCTTCTGTGTTGTCAGTCTTCACCTATTCCTGACTCTTGGGTAGTCGGTTCCGATCCTCAGAACTGGTCCGGCTGTTATACAGTTCGCCCCAGCCAAAAATTTCTCAAGATAATACTCTTCCCACAATGCTCCTCTCCAATTCATCTCAGATCAAGTTTGCAGACTTATAGATAGCCAAAAGAACCATAAGCAGATATGAAGAAGAGGGCCAGTGAGGTGCTCTGCTTGACATGTATGGGAAGTCTATTCCATAGCATGGGCAGTCTCTGGGTTATGAACCTGTCCCTCCAGCATGTTCTGTTGATTGTGGTAATGAGGTTGAGGTCTCTGGAGCATGTGGTGTGGAGGGATTGGGATTTCTTTAGATATAGCATTTCTAACAGAGCTGGGTCAGACATGGCTTTGTAAGTCAAGCAGAGATCGCCTCTAAGTAGGCGATATGAGTCAGAGAATAGTTGGAGTTTTTTTTAGTCTATCCATATAGAACAAGTATTTAAGGCCTAAGATCCTCTTTGTGAGGTACTTTTGCTGCCATTCCAGTTGTTGCAGGTGTCTAGTGAGGTACATGCCAAATGGGGCATTGTATTTGATGACTGGTCTAATGAAGGAAGAGTAGAGGGAGACAATGACCACTTTCTTCCTGGATGCAAAACCCTTAGTAATGAGATGTGCCACACAGAAGGACTTTCTGACCAAGGTGGCAATGTGGTGGTCAAAAGAGAGGTTGCTGTCAACCTGTGTTCCCAGATCTCTTATAATGCCTTCTATGTTCAGTGGACTACCATCGATGTGGTAATTCATGAGAACTGGGTTTTTCCCAAAGGGGATGGCGATACATTTTTTTGGCATTGAGCTTAAGGCCATGGTTCTGACACCAGTCGTTGGTCTCAGTGAGGCCTTCCTGTAGGATGTCAACATCATTTTGGGAGTTAATAATAGCTCTCAACTGGCAAGCATCTGTGAACTTTGTCAGCCAGAGTCCCTTCATGTTGGCCTGGACTTCAGAGAAGTAGATACCAAACAGGACAGGACCCAGGACCAAACCCTGTGGGACTCCACTCATGCCTATTTGGCAGTCTGACTTGGAGTCAGCTACTTTCACACTGTTGGTACTATCTGTGAGCCAGTTTGCAACCCACCTAGTGATATAGGGGTCGATGCCTAGCTTAGTGAGTTTTTCTATGATTCCTGAGTGGGGAATGGTATCAAAGGCCTTGGCCATATCAAGGTAGGCTGTATGAACCACCTTGCCTTCATCCACAGCTCTGGTGACTGACTCAAAGAAGTTGCCAAAGTTGAACAGGCATGATCTACCCTTCACAAAACCAAACTGTGTGGGATCCAGAGTTTGGAGATTCCCTATACCCTTGTTTATTAGGTCCATGATGATGCATTCCATAGCTGTGCATATCAGACTCATCAGGCTAATGAGGCGATAGTTCCCAGGGTCTGTAGTCGCTCCTCCTTTGTGGAGAGGGATGACTGTAGCAGTGCGTCATTCAGTAGGGACAAAGCCTGAGGTGATGCTGTGATTGAACAGGGCACACAGGTGTGGTGCCAGTTCACTCTGTAGTTCATGTACAACACAGCCAGGGATATTGTCAGGTCCCATAGAAGCTGTATTCTTTGCCTTGGACAGTGCTGTTTTAACCTGTACAGCAGTAATACTGAGTGCCTGGCAATCTACTGGTATTGTGACTGGTCCTTTGGGGGGAGAGGTAAAGTTGGCACAGAGTCTATCGGCCAGTATACTGGCAATATCTGTTGGCTCGGTATAGGAGGAACCATTGTGCAGTAGCTCAGAGCAAATCTTGGTATTGCCGTGGAGATTCTTTACATAATTATAGAAGGCTTTGTAGGTGTCTTTACTATCTGCTGCAATTCTGTTTTCATAGCTAGCTTTAGAAGATTTGATGAGGGATCTCAACTTTTTGTTGAGGCTGATAAGGGAGTTTTTCCAGTCTTGGGACTTCACCTTATTCCACATCAATTTTCTCCTTCTGTTGTAGAGTTTGTTTATGGCAGGAGACCACCACATTGGCTTCCTTTTTTGGAGGAGAGCGCCTTGGTTCTATTAGGTTTGGCGAGATCCATGCATTTATGTATGTGTTCGTACAGTGCATTGGTGTATGACCCGGCAGTCATGCAACTATTCTCCATTTGCATGGGTGCCGTGAAGTTAGTCACTTATGTTTTTAGAAGCCCAAAGTTAGCTTTGGAGAAGTTTTTCATGGTGGTTAACTTTGCTGGGGGGGGGGGGGGGGGGTGGATTTCCAAGGTGATTAGTTTGTGGACGGATCTAACCAGGGAGGAGTTGACTATTGGTGTAGAGCAACTGTCGCCCATGTTAGTAATGACCAGGTCAAAGATGTTTCTACCTCTAGTGGGGGTAAGAACGAGCTGGTCCAGGGCATTGGAATTAATGAAATCCAGGAAATGTTGGGCAAGTATATTGTTACATGAGTAGTTTTCCCAGTTAATGGAGGGGTAGTTGGAGTCGTCCAGTTTGAGAGTGTTAGGTTGGACCCTAATATCTTCCAGGGTGCTTAGGAACGTGGAGTGTGAGTCTTGGGACATGGTTGGGGACCTATAGCAGGCTACAACCTGAATCGCTGCACCTGAAGAATCTCAAATGCATTATGTTGGGCTACCAGTCTGGAGGTGTGTGCATCCTTTATGAATATGGAAACACCACCGCCTTTGGAACTTCAGTCCAAGTTCTGGGGCTGAAAGGTGTGGAATGAGTTATAGCCTGGTTGTGCAGGGATGCTTTCTGCTGCCTTGAACCAGGTCTCTGTCACAGCACAAATGTCAATGTTCTCCATTTTAAGGAGTGCTTCGAGTGAGTGCATTTTAAGATTTAAAATTCTAGTATTGAGCAGCATGACCCTCAGATACTTCTAGTATTGAGCAGCATGACCCTCAGATACTTCTAGTATTGAGCAGCATGACCCTCAGATACTTCTAGTATTGAGCAGCATGACCCTCAGATACTTCTAGTATTGAGCAGCATGACCCTCAGATACTTCTAGTATTGAGCAGCATGACCCTCAGACTGCATTTGTTTGTAGCTGTTACGGTGGTAATTTGGTTTTTGGAACACCACCCTACCACCTAAAAAAGGCACTACAGGGGTGGCAAGAGCCTTAGCCAGTATCCCGAAGCCCAGGGGTGACAGATGCAGGCCATCTCTGGCAAAGCATTGAGGTCTGTCAGTCATGTCATGCAAGGCAGACAGATACTGGATCCCCTTAGAATGACACCAGAAACTTAGTCAATTGTTGAAATCAATCATTTTATGCTTGTACTGTGGTATAATTCTGGGTGATGGTAGGATGCTGCTCAGGGCTAGGGTCATACCCACCTGAGCTACATAATCCGAGAGCTCCTCCATGTCTCTTTTCATGTAGTCCAGGGAGGTAAATTTCAGGTCATTCACACCCACATGTACAATGACGGACTCATATTTGTACCTGTTCTTGAGGGACCTGAGTGCATGTGTTATGTGGCAGATCCTGGCGCCTGACAGGCAGCTGACTGTTACTTTCTCCTTATTCAACCTAGTGAGTGGGACATCAGTGTGCCTCACTATAGAGTCACCTATGACTAGTGTGTTCGGCATACTGTTTTATCTTAGGGGCTTTGGTTGAGTGGCACAGTGTATAGGAGAGTTATGTGTCTCGTGATTAGTGTTGTGTTGTGGTGGTCGAGTGCATTTCTGCCTTGGAGCTCTCTGCTGTTTGGGTAGATTTTTATTCAGAGCCTCCATGAAGGTGGGTGTGTGGTTTGTGTTTTTATATAAAGGCGGTGCTGGTGTGTGTTCTGGAGGGCTATGTGTTTCATTTGGTGTGGTGCAAGTGTTGACCTTCTCCTCTTGACCAGCTATTCTGGTCTTGGCTGGAGAGTGCGTGGCTTCCAATTTGGATATATAAGTGCATCTCTCGCAAGTCTGAGTGTTGGGAGGTAAGAGGAGAGGTTTGTCAGTGTACATGAGGCAGTTGCTACATTGCCTCAGGATGCCCAAGTTCACCAGCTTAATAGGAGAAAGCACAGGGAAAGAATAGTTGTGCAAAATCTTACCATAACCATAGATGTCCTTCTCTTCCTTGTTGCAGTATTCTAGTTGTGGGATTTCCTGCCCTCAGGTGACTCATACATCAGCTACTATACAAAATCTTCAGCTTGGCTGTTGCAGCGTGAGTGGGATGTCAGATGTAAGGCCATAAACTTGGGGCCTTAAATGTGACGTCTGCATGCACATTCCTCAGAACCTGAAGGCCAGCAGGTAGAGAATGAGGCCCAGCAGGAGGAATGCCAGTGAGGACAGGTGTGTGACCCTGGTGTCCTTCAGTAGCATAGACATGTTCAGGTATTAGCTTGAAATAAAGGAGAATGAAGAGGGGGTAATGGTGGGTGGGAAGGAATACTGCAACAAAGAAGAGAACGGCATCTATGGTTATGGTAAGATTTTACACAACTATTCTATGTCCTTCTATTCCTATGTTGCAGTATTCTAGTTGTGGGAGAGTACCACAGCTTAGTTGGATGATTAGGTGGTGGATGCTGAAGAGGACTCTACAAAGCCCTATAGGATTGCCCTGGTGAATCCTGCCCGTGCTCTGGAGACTTGGTCAAGTTTGTAATGTTTGGTGAAAGTGTGGATAGTGGACTATGTGGCTGCTTCCATAAATGATGCCATGTCCAGACCTTTTATGAAAGCCTTAGAGGCGGCCACAGCTCTAGAGGAATGGGCCTTTACTCCCAGTGGGTTTCATTTTCCATGGTGGGAGTAACAGAGACAAATAGTTTTCCTGATCCAGCATGCGATGGTTTGTTTGGAGACTGCCTTGCCCAGGGCTCTGGGGTGAAAGGAGACAAAGAGCTGCTTAGATTTCCTAATGGTTTTGGTTTTCTCCAGGTATAATCTTAGTTGCCTGTGCACATCCAAGGAGTGCAGTATCTTCTCCCCTTCATTAGTGGGGGAGGGAAAGAAAATGGGTAGGCGGATAGATTGGTTTACAGACAAGTCATTGACCACCTTGGGCATAAAGGAGGGATTAGTTTGTTGGGTGACTCTGTCTTTGTGGAAGATGGTGTAGGGGGGGACAGGCCATTAAGGCCTGCAACTCTGACACCCTTCTGGCTGAAGTGATAGCCACCAGAAGGACAGTTTTCCATGTACACATCTGTAGGGAAGAGGTCCGAGCCAGTTCGAAGGGGTGCTGGGTTAGTTTTTCCAGGATGTAGTTAAGGTCCCAGGGCAGAGGGATAGGTTTCTTTGGTGGTCTCATATGTAATACCTCTTTAAAGAAGAGCTTTACGTTGAGCCTGGCTAGCAAGGGGGGATCAAGGGGCAAGCAGGCTGATATAGCAGAAAGGTGTACTTTCACTGAAGAGTAGGAAAGTCCACTTTTAATCAATTGACACACATAAGTCAGAACAAGGGGGTATCAGGAGAGCAAGGGTCCCTTCCCTTGTCCAGACACCACTTTGTAAATTTTTCCCACTTAGCTAGCTAAGATTTTCTGGTGGTAGGTTTCCTTGCCTCCCTCAAGACTGAAAGCAGATCCTCCGGGTAGTGAAGGGGATTACAAGTTTATCACTCACAGAGTCAGGGATAACATCTGTAAGTGTGGGTGGAGGAGAGTTCCTTTGTCTTGTGTCAGTAGGTCCACCTTGTAGGGTAACTTGTAGTGATTGCCCTTGGCTAGATTGAGAAGTAGAGGGAACCAGTGCTGCCTTACCCAGTAGAGAGTCAACAACAATACTTTTGGTTTGTCCTCCTGAATTTTCAGGAGGACTTTCTGAACATTGGGATGAGGGGGAAGGCATAAAGAAACTTCCTCTCCCAAGAGATGTTGAAAGCATCCAACCTCCATGCTAGATGGGAGTAGGTTTTTGAGCAGAAGGTCTGCAGCTGCCTGTTCTGGGGGGAGGCAAACACTATTTGTGGAGTACCCCACCAGTGGACTATGTCTAGGAAGACCCCCCCCCCCATCTAGCATCCATTTGTGCTGTGGGGAGGAAGTCTTGCTTAGGAAATCTGCTTGCTTGTTGTCCTGCGAGGAGATGTAGGTCTTCTGCAGGACCAAGTTGTGGTGAGAGGCTAGGGCCCATATCAGCAGGGTCAGCCTGCACAGCTGATAGGCCTTTGTTTCTCCCTGTTTGTTGAGGTACCACATAACAGTGGTATTGTCAGTCACTATCCGGAGCACCCCTGGTACAAGAAGGGGAATAAAGGGCTTTAGAGCTAGAAAGACTGCTGTCATTTCCCTGACATGGATGTGCTTGGCCTGTAGAGAAAGGTGCCACTTTTCTTGAACCCTGTAGGATGCCAGTGTTGCCCCACAACCTGAATCTGAGGCACCTGTATGCATTGTTTGGGTTGGGGGGGTTGAAGTGGGGGTCCCGGGTTTAGATGGACTTGCTGGAACCACCAGCTGATTTCTGTAGTGTGCGTATGTGCATTCTGGCCAGTGGTAACATGGGGGTGGTTGCTGCCATTAAGCCCAGGAGATGAAGAAATTGCCTTGCCATCACCTTCTGGGAGTGTAGGATTTCCTGGAAGTGGGAAGTCAGGGATAGAAGCTTGTCCTGTTGGAGAAAGGCCTTAATTTTGTCCGTTCTAATTCTGCAGCATAGGAAAATCTTGTCCTCACCTGGGATCAAGGATGACTTTGGGAGGTTGACGGTGAAGCCTAGATTTTGCAGAGGGGACATGGTGAAGTGCAGGTGCCTTGAGAGGGTATCTTTGGACTCTGCTAGTAATAGGATGTTGTCCAGATATGGGTAAATCTGAATTCCCTGAGTTCTACAGAAGGCAATGGCTGGGGCTATTTTGTAAAGACTCGGGGGGCAGTGGATAAACCAAAGGGTAAGGCAGTAAATTGGAAATGAGAGGAAGGTTCAGAGAAATGCAGGAACTGTCTGTGGGAAGTCCTGATGGGTATGTGTAGGTAGGCTTCTTTTAGATCCAGGGTGGCCATAAAGGCCTTGGCTGGAATAAAAGGCAGCAGAGTGGAGAGGGACAGCATTTTGAAGAAAGGTATCTGAAGTTGTAGATTTAGAAAGGAGAGGTCTAAGATGGGTCTCCACGGACCATCTTTTCTGCGGTACAGGAAGAGATGGGAGTAGAAACCCTTTCCTTCCTGTCCTGAGAGGACAGGTTCTATGGTGCCTAGTTTCAGCAGGTCTGACAAAACTTGTGGCAGGAGATGAATTTGTTTTTTGGGGGGAAATGGAATACCTTTCCTGGGTGTTTTTTCTTTCCAGGATATGAAGTACTGTTTTTGGATAATGGATAAGAGCCATTGGTCTGTGGTGATTGATTGCCAGAGGGGGAGACAGTGGGGAAGGCATGCAGAGAGTGGTAGGTGGGCAAGGCAGTCACGCATTAGTGGGACCTCCTCTGTCCTGAAAGGATTGTCTGGGCTGAGGAGGTGGTGCAGTAGGTGTGGACGTGGTATGTCTTCTTGCCCCTCTTCTAGATCTGGAAGAGGAAATAGCTGTCTGAGAAGAGTTACACCTTACAAAAGTGGTTTTAGCAGGGTAGTATAATAATACTTGGAAATGGGGGACACCAGCAGATGTTTGATGTCCAGTAATTCTTTACTTTTTTACTGTAGATTCTTGAAGAGGTCTGCAGATTGTTTTCCAAAAAGGAAATTGTGATCCAGGCGGGCGTCCAAGATCTTGGACTTGAAGTCTTCTGGAAGGTTCTGTAGTCTCAGCAAGGAGTATCTCCTGAGGACAGAGGCAGATGCTGCAGAGTGGGCAAAAGCTTCTTCAGCATTGTAGCTGCATCTGATGGTGTGCCTGGCTACTTGCTGAGCCAAGAACAGTTTGGAGCCTTAATGGGACTATCAGGAATAGAAGCCAGCATGGAGGAGGCTTGAGACACTAAGTCTAGAGCATACTTAGTCATTTGGGTCTGATAATTTATGGCTCTGAAAGCCAAAGTGAAGGATGTGTATACCTTCTTTCCCATCCTATCCATACATTTGCTATCTTTATCTGTGGGTAGGAGGGAAGCAGAAGGCAGCAGTATAGACTGTTTATCAGAAGCGGTGGCAATCACAGCTGAGTCCGCCAAAGGTGGTTTAACTCCTCTGGCACTTTATAGAAGCAGTTGAGGCGCTTAGGGGCCGAAGGCTGGGAGTCTGGGGCCTTAGAAGCTGAATTAAAGGCATCCAAGTAAGCAGGTAGGACCAGAGGGACAGCCAAAGGGGAGGGTCATTCTACTTGAAGCAGCTCAAAGTACCTCTTTTGGGGGTCAGTCATTTGGGAAGTATCCCATTTGAAGTAATATTTCATCTTGGTGATGGTCTCACCAAAAGGTAATATCCTCAGGGGGGAATCCCCTTCCACAGACTCCTCATCAGGAGAATAATACTCCTGGAGAGAAGCAATTTGGGAAGTATATGAAATAGAGTCTTCTGAGGAAGAAAAGGAAGAAGCTTGCTCTTCCTCCCTAGCTTGAGAGGTCATGAATGGGAGGGAAGATGTAGATGTAGGCCAAGGGCTCAGTAAAGGCAGAGTACTGGAGGCTGAGGCTGAAGGCCTAAGGGCCATAAAGGCCTGCATGAGACAGAAAGTAAAGGCCTGCCAATCTGGTATGGCTTCTGTAGAGGAGGAGGTATGCTTGGTTTTCTGCTTCTTTCTGGCCGGGGTGGAAGTAGGAACCAGCTGGTGTCAGGTTTTGAAATCAACATTTACGAAGAGTGGATCCCCGGTCAGAAGTACCACAGAAACTGGTTCCCCCTTGACATCGACGGTAGTCGGTGTCTGGGTAAGCTCCAAGGGTGTGCCGGTCATCGGCTGTGCAACGGCTTCCTCAAAGGACGTTGTTAAAGTCGACAGATTTGCTGAGCGCTCCTCAACTCCTAGATCGGCAGTTGGTGCGGTGTCGGGTAGCGAAGCAGCAGGAGAAGAAGGCCTAGGAATCTTGGCCTTCTTGCGTGGAGGTTTGGATGCAGCCTCCAATGCGGGATCCATTCTAAGGGCTAACCGTTTAAGGCGCTGATTTTCTAGGTAGAAGTTTAAAGTGGCCAGAAGGCTGTGAAGGGTCTTCAGCACAAATGATTGACAAATTGAGCAGGATGAATGGTTGTGTTCCCGGCCTAAGCAAAAACACACACCTATCATGGATGTCTTTATGGGCTATCTGGCACCTGCACTGGCACTTTTCCTTTTTAACTAACATCAGCTAAAGGCTACAACAACCAAGCCTAAGCAATAACAATTGGAAAAACAAGAAAAAAGAGAAACGCAATGGGTTACTTACCTTTATTGATGGGATGTCTGTGAAGGAGCGATTGTATGATGTGTAGGTCATCTCAGGCTGAAAGGTTCTAAGGATTGTGTGTGTAGACATCACATTTAAGGCCCCAGGTTTATGGCCTTACGTCTGACGTCCCACACACACACTGCAACAGCCAAGTTGAAGCTTTTGTATAGGATCCGACGTAGGAGTCATCTGAGGGCAGGAAATCCCACAATTAGAATACTGCAACATGGAATAGAAAGACATCTGACCTTTAGACATGCCTGGAGGGGTGGGCATTAATAATATGCACTGGAGCTGTTTCCTTGTAGAACATTTAGTGCTGGTAGCACTTTTGTGTGTTATAATAATTGCTACAAGAAGTCTGGTAAAGTGTTAGACTAATAAGCTATTAAAAGTGCAGGAGAGGAGAGAACTAGCAGATTCTAAGGAAAAAAATTGAAGAGCAGACTTGGTACCGCTCAGAAGCTTATAAACAGTCCTGGATACAGCACATCTGTATCTGGACTAGACTAGTTACAGGAAAGGTGGGAAAAGCGTTGGAACTTTGTTTTTGCATAGAGCAGGATGTATTTAGGATTTTATCTTCTGGAATCTGTGCTGAGGATGGGAAGCTACACAAGAGATGGTCTTCAGACAAGCTCCTCTGAATTCTAAATCTTGAGAGGGGCTTAGTTGAGATTTTGTTTGATTGATTGTGATGCCCAAGCTCATGAACAAATCCAGATGCAGAATGAACTCTGTTGCTTGAAGCAGTAGATGCCTGGTGGAAGCTGTGATGAGACAGTCATCTAGATATGGAAACACCCAGAATTCATGCAGTCACAAGTGAGCTGTTACTGCTGCCATACATTTGGTGAACACCCTGGGGGCTGTGATGAAACCAAAGGGCAGCACCCTGAACTGAATCTGACTGGCTCCTAACCAAAAGTGGAGAAGCCTTCTGGAGCATTTGTCCATTTTTATGTGGTAGTACATGTCTTGAAGGTCTACAGAGCACATCTAATCATTTTCCTCTAAAAAGGGAAGTGCAGATTGAACAATGACCTTACGGAATTTGGACTGTTGAGCAAATTTGTTTAGAAGGTTGAGATCTAGTACAGGTCTCCAGTCCCCTGTCTTTTTTGGCACTAAAAAAAACCTTGAGTAAAAACCAGATTGGTGAGACTTCTTGGATGACTCTTTTTTTTCTAGCAGCTTTTGGATTTCTAAGGCTGCTTTGTCTCTCTGATTGGGTAGAACACCGGGGAGACTTTATTAGAGATCTGGGATAAAGGGTGAAGGGGATAGAATAACCTCTGTTAACAATTTTCTTCAGCCAAAAATCTGTGGTTATGCATTCAGAGAAAATCTTCCCCTGACCACTTCAAGAGCTAAGCAATCAGGCCCCCATTCAGGAGCGCTGGCAAGGCTGGCCAGAGAATGAGTCTCGGGAACCCTGATTCTGTGGGCCAGCTCTGCCTCATGCTCAATGTCTTCCATAAGAGCTTCCCCCTCTGCCCTGAGGGGAACCTGCACCACGTGTATCCCGGAAAGGCCCTTGGGACTTTTTGAACCACATCTTACCACTCCTCTGATTCCTAGAATAGGATCGTTGGGGAGAGGACAAATGTATGCCCACAGCAGACAGAGTCTTCTCATCCTTCTCACACCTGGCTAGAGTTTCTTTAACTTTGAGGCCAAACAAAGAAGATCCATCAAAGGGAGCACTGATGAAGGAAGACTTGAATGGCTCCACAAACTCACACATGTGCATCCAGGTGTGTCGTCTGATAGCAACACCTGAACCAGCTGACCTGGTCATCCCTTTGGCATGTGAAAGGAGCCTCATGGACAAGTTAGAAATAGACTCTAGGGTAGCTAACTGGGAGGCCACTTTTTCTTGGACCTTATCAGATACATCTCCTGTTAGGGTGTCCAATAGTTCCTTGATCAGATCCCTCTAGAGCCTAGTGAAGTGTGTCGGAAAATTCAAAGACCTTAAGGCGAAGATCGATGATGCATAAACCTGCTTGCCAAACCTGTCCATCGCTCTAGACTCTCGGTTAGGGGCATGAACAGAGGAAGGCTTGGGCATCACAATCAATCAAACAAAATTTCCCACCATGGCATCTACTGCTTAACCCTTTAGCCCAATGTTGGTGGTCCTCAGGTACAGAAAGAATCTTATCCAGTCTCCTGGAAATCTGTTCTATGGAGTCAGGAGATTTCCAAGCCCGCTGTGCGATAATTTTAATCAGATCATCATCACGAGGGGTCATCCATTATGTAGATGGGTGAGAACCAAAGGCTTGCAAGTACACAGACTGTTCAGAGGTAGGGTCTATGGTCTTCCAGTTACCTCTCTGTTTAAGGATCTCAAGAATGTCTCCAAAGACAACGTTTTCTGGGGATGACCTGGGGGAACCCTCCCCACCATCAAAATCAGTGTCCTCGCTGACGGACTCTTCAGGGGAGTCCAGGTGTTTCCTCTTACACATTTTCTTCCGAGGAGGCTCCTCAGTGGGAATATCTGAGGAGGTCTCAGAAGAAGGGTGGTCCTCAGCTGGGATATCTTGCAACCTTGGAGCTCGCTGTCTGGGTGCAAAGGTTGGTAGAAGCTCTCAGTAAGAAGGGAGTCAGTGGAGGAAACTCCAGTACAGCAGAAGCCACCTGACAGCCTGTGGTGGCCAATGCTCTCTCTATAGCCTGGAAAGCATACCCCCAAGGAGGGATGGGAGCCCAGAACCAAGAAAGATGAACTCGGAACCGGGGTCACACCCCATCCCAAGAGACCCACCTCCAAAGCTGGAGCTAAGGAAGGATCCCAGCTGCCAGAGTCCCAAGAGGTAAGGATGACACTGAATAAAATACAGGAGTCGACTCAAACCTCTCGGGACTGACAGAGGAGCCATGATCTCAGGAATCCATTGGTTCCAAAGGAACCGAGGATGTCAGAGCTGAGTCTAGAACCGAAGGCAAGGAGGCTGTTGGTGCCGGAGTAATAGGAACCTGAGTGGCCAGAGTGGAGAGCTCTAAAGCCTCCAAGGAGGTCAGAGTAGGAGGAAGAACTGGAGGAGTCCTAGGAGAAAACATCCCTACTCCAGGAGGGACAGGGAGCTGGGAAGAAGTAAAAAGACCCCTTGCCATGAGAAACTGGTCCACTATTCTCACCACATCAACTTCAGTGAGACTCCTGGAGGAGTGAACAGACAATCCAGAGAGACATTCTAGCCTTTCTATAAAGGGACTGGGAAGCTGACCAAAGAAGGGGGTCAATGGAAAGGGAATACTTTGCCCTGGGTGTATAAAGAGGATCAATTTTTGGCACTGAAGGGGGGATATGACCTGTTGCGGTGCAGAAGGAGATGTCAGTGCTGGTGCTGGCGCCAGTGTTGAAGATGTCGAGGTGATGGGTGCTGAAGAATGAGTCTGTTCAGAGAGCTTTGGAACCTTATCTTTTGGTTCCCAGGAGGAACCAACAGAAGGGGACTTTTGTTTTCTTGATGTTGGTGCCGATGGAGACGTCAACACCGAAAGACTAGTTTTGGAACCAGAGGCCTTTGGTGACTTACTGGCCTTGGATAAAGCTTCTTCAAAGGGGGTCTTAAGAGGCCCTTTAAGAATAAGCTTGTTACAATGTTCTAGATGGAGCACTCCATGTCTAAATCTGGAGCACCTAAACAATAAACACAAGCCATATGCCCATCAGAGTTAGGTATTTTTCAGCTACAGTCCTGGCACTGCTTAAATCCAGTTGTGCCTTTGGACTTATCTGCCCTTTTGATAACTGGCAGAAACATAAATAGTCACACTATACATACACAGAAGGATAGACAGGAAAAGGAGAAGCTTCTACCAACAATGGTAGAAAGAACAACCAAAACGGTACAGAGAAAAGTAGAGATGAAAAACTACCAATGATGGTGGGGAAAAGAATACCGATGGGTATAGAAAGTACAACTACCACCGATGGTATAGAAAGTACAACTACCACCGATGGTATAGAAAGTACAACTACCACCGATGGCATAGAAAGTACAACTACCACCGATGGTATAGAAAGTACAACTACCACCGATGGTATAGAAAGTACAACTACCACCGATGGGTATAGAAAGTACAACTACCACCGATGGTATAGAAAGTATAACTACCACCGATGGTATAGAAAGTACAACTACCACCGATGGGTATAGAAAGTACAACTACCACCGATGGTATAGAAAGTACAACTGCCACCGATGGTATAGAAAGTACAACTACCACCGATGGTATAGAAAGTACAACTACCACCGATGGGTACAGAAAGTACAACTACCACCGATGGTATAGAAAGTACAACTACCACCGATGGGTATAGACAGTACAACTACCAGCGATGGTATAGAAAGTACAACTACCAGCGATGGTATAGAAAGTACAACTACCACCGATGGGTATAGAAAGTACAACTACCACCGATGGGTATAGAAAGTACAACTACCACCGATGGGTATAGAAAGTACAACTACCACCGATGGTATAGAAAGTACAACTACCACCGATGGGTATAGAAAGTACAACTACCACCGATGGTATAGAAAGTACAACTGCCACCGATGGTATAGAAAGTACAACTACCACCGATGGTATAGAAAGTACAACTACCACCGATGGGTATAGAAAGTACAACTACCACCGATGGTATAGAAAGTACAACTACCACCGATGGGTATAGAAAGTACAACTACCACCGATGGTATAGAAAGTACAACTACCACCGATGGCATAGAAAGAATACCTACAAGTATAGAAATGCACTCAGAAGTGAAAAAGGTGGGTAGAGAAAAGAAAAATATTAAAGTTTTATAGCAAAGAAAGGTAGAACGGCAAATAAATTTTAAATATTACTTAGATGGGAGAGGAAGGTCAGCTGACACATCTTGCTATAAGAGCGACAAATGAGATCTGAGGTGAACTGGAGAAAGGCATTGCGGGTAGAGTATTAGCTCAAGAGATTTATGGCTGGCATGAGCTGTATAACATCCGGACTGGTTCCGAAGATCGGAACCAACTACCCAAGAGTCAAGAACAGATGACGATTAACAACATTAGATATAATAGGTACCAAAATGAGCAGTCTTGATACGATGGGTCAGAAAGGGATATTGCATGTTCAGCATTAATGCAGGGGGTGAAAGAGTACTGTTGAAGGCAATGAAACTTTCTACAGCAGCTACCAAAGACAGCCTGGGGAGACAGTAAAAGGAGAGGCAGGTATCAGAGGGAAAACTAGAATTCTAGTTTATGAGGAAACCTGTAGATATGGATTACTGAGCAGCCCTTCATCTTGGAGAGGTGGAGGAGAACAGACATGAAAGCTATATGGACTTTATTTTATTTACCTTTGTTGACCTGGTTAGTCCCACTAGACAGTGGCCTCTATTAAGGGGAAACTTGAGATGGTATTCATAATGATTAGGGGAAATTTGATTATTGTACTGGTGAACTTTGCATACTGTTTTTGTTAAGTGCTATAGGATCTTTTACAACCATCTAAGCTACCAAGTCAATCATGGAGGACTTTGGTTTAATGTTTCATTCAAAGGGTGGCACATTCAAGGGTGTAATACCACTATAAGGTGCACTGCAGTGCCAGTTATGGAAAAATGAATCCAACCACCTAGGGTGGGAATAGAACACATTGCCTTCTCAACATACAAATATAAGTGTATACCTATTGTGCCACTGACACTAGCTTTGATTTAGGCTGCAATGACTAGATGAAGTGTTATGATATCACATTAGCTATTTTTGAAAGTAGGGCAAGAAGATAGGGAGAAGTGAAGTATGATGTAGTAAGGGAGACGGGTGATGGACTAATGCTGACAGGGAAGTGGAGGGTCTAGTCTGACTGGATACTTAAAAATATATATTTTGGAATTGTAAGCACTGAGTAATCTAGACCTTTTATGCATCTCTTAGTTTTAACATGCTGTGTCAGAGAAAAGGAAAAAGGCCCATTTTGTGTTAAGTTTTCCCTTTTTGGCAAGACTGTGTGATGTCAGTGAAATTGGGGGGGGGGGGGGCTGCAAAAACTGTAGTTCCTAGCACTGCTTTATTTTGTAAATGTCAGTGACCATGCAGATATGACACATATTTTCTGAGAATACATTGAGCTGATATGGTTCTGAAATAAAGTGCTGAGAAGGTGGAGACAGCTTTGTGGAAAGAAGTCCGTCCCCCCCCCACTATGGAAGTTCTTTCAAACCAGGGACATGAAGAGGCTGAAGTAGCATGTCCTGATGTTAGGTAGCTGGTTCAATCAGTGATGCTTAGAATTGTAGGAACTTTCTGGGAAGGGGGGCATACAGAAGGATCAAGTGTTTCAATCAATTATATTTAGAGTTGAAAGAACATTCGGTGGGGGAGAAGATGTAAATAATATTTTAATATACAGAAGGAAATTATTACAAAAAAATGGAAGACTAATAAGGAAATAATCCCAAACAGATGGGGCATTATAGTGATGGTACCAGCTGTAGTTGTTGAGAGATGTAGTATGTTTGGGGTAATAAGTACATTACCTGACTTTGGACATTCTCATTCTAGATATATGTTAAGGAAGTTTCTGCTTAGTTACACTTGCTGTGCTCGGCTTGAATTACAGTTACATTTTGCTGCTACACTGTTATCAATATGAAGCAAAGAAAGACATCTATCTGGTGGTACACCCTGGTTTTGCTGGAGCAAAGCAAGTGTGTGTGTGTGTGTGTGTGTGTGTGTGTGTGTGTGTGTGTGTGTGCGTGTGCGTGTGCGTGTGTGTGTGTGTGTGCACATGTATATGGATGCACAGAGAATGGTATTACAGTACTGGAGAAAGAAGAAAGGAGTGGCAACAGTCAACTTAATATAACTGCCTGCATCATGTCTAGTGTAAATAGCGAACAGTGGGAATAATCAGAAAAATTATATGACCCTTAGTGCTTACAGAGACATGGATGTAACACTTTCCCATGGATAGTCTGCAAATAAATGTTAGGTTCTATTTCTGTGGTGCCTGACAATCCTAGCTTCAGTGAATCTATCAAGAAGCATCATAAATTGATAATGTATTATAATAACAACTAAACCCATGATTTTAAGGAAATGATGTGTGGTGATTTTGTTCCACTTAATTTAGATACACAATGGTTTATGTTTTCTGCATATATTTAATGCAAATATTACACAATGCTATATCTTCCGGTGTGGAGCTGACTTGGTGTCAGCAATATATCTAATAGAACACTGTCTTGTATAACATTTCCCAAGGCAGTACTGAAAGCTAAAACTGCCTTCTTAATGGCTGTTTTGGAAGAATAATCTTTAATAATTTATTATGTTCTGAAAAGGTAAAAATTAATTTGAATTTCATTTCAGTTGCCTTGTTTTCTCTCAGATGATGTTTTGGTTCTAGCATACCTATAGAATGCAACATTTTTGTTTAGCGAAAAATATTTCATTTGCAGGTCCATGGTTCCAATATGGTGAAATGCAAGGAAGTGGATTTCTGAAAAAAATATATGCCACTACACAAATTAAGCTATGAAGAAAGATTTTACTGTCTGTAAAAATAACATTTAACACTTTGTAATACATTCTTTTCAAAATCATACCATACTCTAAAGACTGGCATATTTCTAATGCAAATTTGTTAAAAATTAAAAGTTATTTCTTTCTTCTGACATAATGCTGTCAAAGGTCATTATGAATGTCTTGGAATATGCATATATCACTTTGTACACAAACAGTTTACTGTAAAATATTATTGTACAAACAGTGAGAGATATCTACTGCAGATAGCACGGATTATGTCAAATAGAACTGAGTTCGAACACTTTCTTAAAAAAACAGACCATGCCCCTTACTAACAATTAAAAAGGAGACAGCAGCAACAGAAAAAAGGACTCAGTATTAACATTATTTCTTAATATTCAGGTAAGTTAATTAACCATTCTGAACATTACTAGTACACCAAACAGATTTCTTCCCATTATCATTAATCCAACCTACTGATTCCACACATAAAGGAATCAGTCTGATACTGAATAATGTATTTTTTTAATTAATGTTCTGCAGTTCTTAACTATTAATTTAGATCTTCTTGTCTGATGTTCTTTTATTTCTGTGTGTGTGATTTTGCCTATTAATATCTGCTGTCACCACATCAGAACCCAATCTCTCTCTGGTGATTTTCACAACGAATCTGTAACTCTAGAGAGCAATCCATGCCAAAATACAAGGAATAAGTAATATGTCTTATGAAATAAACATTCAGAATTACCAGTTTTTATTACTTCAGCATCCTAGACCTTAATGGTTAAACCGCTGTGCAAGAAATCACTTCTGCAGATTCACTACCATTTCCTGTGTACATGTAAACAAGTTGAAATATGGGAGTACATTAACTGTCTTGTGTTTCTGCATCCCATTCCCAAATTATGGGCATATATATATATATATATATATATATATATATATATATATATATATTAGTTTTGTTTTTAAAAACAAAAATGTCTCCAGTAATAATAAAACACTATGCGACCCAGAAGACTACAAGTTTGAATCCCATCCTAGTCACTAGCCAGACCTTTGTGCAAGTCAGATGACAGGCGTGTAGATTTGTACTCACTGAAATTATAAAGGAACATTACCTGCAATGACAATCATGACACTAATATTAATAGGCTTATCTGTACTAATGCTTACATTTTTAGATTTTGATGACTTGATACTTTATGTTAAAAACAGCAGTGATCAGTCTAACGGTGTAATCAGGTGGCAAGGCAGTCTTTGACAGAAACATTTAAGTATCTCCACAATCTTTACAGACATAAAACAACAGCAGGACATGATCTAAAGATGTATGGTAAGCCAAAGAATGTGCAAATAATTATTTTATTACAGACAGAGTAATGGGTGATTGCAACACACTTCCTGAACAGGTTGGAACATTAAGAAGTGTCAGCATTTAGAAATACATAGGAGTGGACATAACTCACTTATGCTTAGCAGATGAAAAAAAGAATATGCTCTTGGCTAAGTGGAATCTGCATCTTACCCAGAAGATAAAAAATATATTTATGTGAAGCTGGAACACATCAACTCTTAAATGCAACACTCTCCACAACCTAAGCTAACTGAAATAAAACACTACAATATCAGTAAGGTGTCTTGGATACACACATCTGTGCACTTCTAAACTAATACTTTCTAAATCTGATCTGCAAAAACCTTAAAACATGTTTGGTTCCAAATACACACAAACACACACACACACACACACACACACACACACACACACACACACACACACACACACACACACACACACACACACACACACACACACACACACACACACACACACACACACATTACAGTAGTTGCAGTGTAGCACACTACAATGTTAAGCATTGTAAAGTTAACCGAATCTAAAACTATAAGTATGGGAAGGACATCAAAAAACAAACATATCTGAAATTATTAAATAAGGAATATTTATTTGTTTGTTTTACTATGTCAACCAGGTTGATGGACCACACATAGCTGCTACACAGCACTGAAGCTGCATAAACATATGACATATCAGTCATGAATATATACTACAGTGCAATCTTGTCAGACCTTGCCATGTAAGGTACACACATTACAGTATTCAATGCAAGGACAGAGAAGTAGTAACACTTTGAACATTTATTTATTTAGTATTTATTAACTGGGTAGCTGGAAAGGAACAAATACCCTTTTTAGTCATGACCTAATGGAAACTATAACAGTATATGAAACCTAATCTAATAGGTTTCATATATTACATATGTAGAGAAATTTAAATTTACAAATGTTGTGGGTAGGAAGGAATTAAATATATGCTAGTTCTACAGCTATCCTTAAGACAGGTAGGTGCATCACTGAATAGTTTCTTTTTAAGTCAAGATGTCACATGATTTCTGAGTCTGGAGCTACATTTATGAATGATGTTTCCCTTATTTTATTTTATTTTTAAGGCAAGTCTAACCAGAGTGGTTGAATTATATGCTATCAAAGAGGATAACCAGTTTATTTGTGCTGGAACTTATAGATGACAGAGGTAGACACTGGTACAGCTTGCTGCAACTGATTACAATTTGAAAATGATGTTCTTTTATGTGGAACAAGGAAATGAAACAACAAATTTAACTGATAATTATCTGCACTGTGCAAGTATTCTGTGCTGAATTCATCCTAACCCAATGTACAAAATGGGAAAAAGGGGGTTGATGCTGATTAGTATGCAGTACTTTTATGAATTAACATTTGGATTAACAGTTCTCTCGCTTTTTGTGTAACTTGGTTATGGTACTGTTTATACATTCACTTCAATATCAAACAACCTGAAAGGAAGTGATTGCATACAAGAATATTAAGATATTCCATTTTTTTTATAATTTATATTTGATTGAAAACATCTACAGTTTTTATCATCTCACACAAACCTTTGTAGACAGCATCATGATCAGGAGGGATTCAGATTTTCCTTCTGTGATTTTTAGTTAATAGAATAATAATTAGTTATTTATTATTTTAATTACTAAATGAAACACTAAAAACATACTCTTTCACTTGATCTTTTCAGTACCCCGGTACCCATCCCCCAAATCAAATCACATTTACAAGGCCTCCTTTTTTAAGGAAGGCTAGAGTTAATAATTATGTTAGCCACTAGAGGGAGCTGCAGAATTCTCCTAGCTAAAATGATTAGTTTTTTTAGGTTTGCTTTGGGATTTTGTTAGTGAAAAGCAATACAGATGAGTCATGCCAACATAATCAGGCCTTGTAAATAGCCACCTCCACAGCACTTTCTATCTATGCAAGTAAATGCATGTGCATATAAACTGAGGTAACAGAAAGCAATATTTAACTTGGGCACATGCATGCACATATATAAATACACTATGGCTGCCAGACCTTGTGGGCTACGCGGGAACAAATAAGTTATTTCATTTTGTTGACTGGTTGGTTTGCCCACAGAGCTGAAGCCATTTTTTTCAGAGGTGAACTAGAGAGCAAACACTCCTCATACAGTGACAAATTACATATTAGAACAGCTAAAGTAATACACACTTGTAAGCACTGGCACACACACTTTTTGTGCCATAATGCATCATTTGTCGATGGCAGTGGTCTGCAATAAGGTACTATGGGAATAAACAAACAGGAAAAAGCAGTTCATTATATATTCTAACATAATATTTTACAAACAGTTGGCCTAGTAGGAAAGTGAAAGGGACAATATTTGGAAGTTTTGCATAATAATATTTAGAATATTTACATAGAATATTCACGCATACACTGCGGTGGTGGTACTGCGGTAGCGTTGTCGCCTCACAGTAAGACGTTGCCCCATACGATTCTCAGTTAGAGCGTCTTCTGTGTGGCGACATGCGTGAATGGGCATTCCTTCGTTGAAGGTTGTGCATCAGGCCCGGCAAGTCGGCACGTAAAAATCTACTGCCAATCATTAGCGGACTGGAGTTCCACTGTGGTGACCCCTAACCGGGAAAAGCTGTAAGACACAACAACATAGAATACATTCACGCACGTCTTTCGAATGCCACTTGAACGGGGAGAACATGCAGACTCCACACAGAAGGTGCTCCAGCTGAGAATCGAATGGGAGAACCTCTTACTGTGAGGCGACAATGCTACCGCTGCACCACCACGGCTAACAGATATTCTCTATTAGCCGTGGTGGTACAGTGGTAGCATTGTCACCTTACAGCAAGAGGTTCTCCTGTTCGATTCTCGGCTGGAGAGGCTTCTGTGTGGAGTCTGCATGTCCTCCCCGTGGTCGAGTGGCATTGAAAAGACATGCATGAATGGGTGTGCCTTCGTTGAAGGTTGTGCATCGGTCTGGCACCTCGGCACTGTAAAAATCTACTGCCAATCATTAGTGGACCGGAGTTCCACTGTGGCGACCCCTAACCGGGAAAAGCCGAAAGAAGGACAACATAGAATATCTGTTGCTTGTTTGTATTTGTTAGCTGAGGTGCAGTACTGATCCACATGGACCTATTTCAGACTTAGCCCTGAACCACTGTCTGGTTAATTGACTTGCTCAGAGTTACACAGTAAGCAAATGGAAACACTTATATGTTTAATATGTACATAGATTAAAACTGTCAGAACATTTGTTAAAAGATTAACTTTTTCCAGAAGTTAATTATTAAATTCCATCATAAACCTCATTTTACAAAACAGTTAGTCAAACTATCTAAACATTTAACTAAATGTAATATTAATTAAATAATTCTCAAAGTTATCAGTGAAATAAATATCATCTCATAAAACTACTGTAAGGGAACAAAAGCCCTGCAGAGCTAAATGACAGTTTAAGTGGTAACATAACATAACATGCTGACCTACACAATATGTTTGATAATGGTTCCCCAGTCAAACAGTATCTCAGGCTGGCTTAATAGCATAGCTGTCTGTATTCCTGTAAGTGACACTAAACACACTCGGCCATGTTATTAAAATGTAAATAATGAGTACTAGGAGTGGTGTAAGCATGACGGGTAACAATTAAACAAGGCATCATGGAGTCTGCAAATCCTTCTGATGGGCAAATACAAACACTCAACCCCAGGGGAAAGACTACTATGTTTCTCAAAATGGATGCTGAAGTCGACTTACCACTGGTGGAGATGCAAGACACACATCTGGCCTGCCAGTGAACCAGGCTCAGGAATGGGTAGGGGTTTAAAAAGGGGTCAGCAAGAGGGGAAAGTGATGAAGAGACTAATGACCTGGCGCTTCTTTATTAGAGGGATAAGACTTCACACAACATCTGTCAAAGTCTGTGGTGCTTGTGGGTTTAGATCTTCAAAACAACTTTATGAAGTTGCATAACAGGATGGCATGTATGTACATGAGACCTGTGACTGTGTGCATTTCATATTCATAGGCAGAATAGATAAGATACTTTAGTGACAACCAGTAGAGACAGCAGTCACTGCCTGCCTGTCCCAGTACACCACATCTGCCTCCTCACTCCCCAGCCATGGTATGTTAAAGCTGAAATTTATCTTACACAAAAACTGACAGATGAGCCCTACACAGTTACAAAGGGCAAAGCTGCTACAATGCAACTAAGGAAAAGGAGGACAGCGATGCAACTCGGATAAGCAGGGCGGATCTGAACATCAGCAGTGAGGATCCTTGATGAGTCCTTCAGATCTGAACATCAACACTGAGGATCCTTGATTAAACCTTCAGATCTGAACATCAACACTGAGGATCCTCGATGAGTCCTTCAGATCTGAACATCAACGCAGAGGATCCTTGATGACTCCTTCAGATCTGAACATCAACCCTGAGGATCCTTGATTAGACCTTCAGATCTGAACATCAGCACTGAGGATCCTTGATGAGTCCTTCAGATCTGAACATCAACACTGAGGATCCTTGATGAGTCCTTCAGATCTGAACATCAGCACTGAGGCTCCTTGATGAGTCCTTCAGATCTGAACATCAGCACTGAGGATCCTTGATGAGTCCTTCAGATCTGAACATCAACACTGAGGATCCTTGATTAGTCCTTCAGATCTGAACATCAGCACTGAGGATCCTTGATGAGTCCTTCAGATCTGAACATCAACACTGAAGATCCTTGAAGAGTCCTTCAGATCTGAACATCAACACTGAGGATCCTTGATGAGTCCTTCAGATCTGAACATCAACACTGAAGATCCTTGATAAGTCCTTTGGATCTGAACATCAACACTGAGGATCCTTGATTAGACCTTCAGATCTGAACATCAGCACTGAGGATCCTTGATGAGTCCTGCAGATCTGAACATCAACACTGAGGATCCTTGATGAGTCCTTCAGATCTGAACATCAGCACTGAGGATCCTTGATTAGACCTTCAGATCTGAACATCAACACTGAGGATCCTTGATGAGTCCTTCAGATCTGAACATCAACACCGAGGATCCTTGATGAATCCTTCAGATCTGAACATCAACACTGAGGATCCTTGATGAGTCCTTCAGATCTGAACATCAACACTGAGGATCCTTGATGAGTCCTTCAGATCTGAACATCAACACTGAGGATCCTTGATGAGTCCTTTGTTTGTTCATCCCTTTCACCGATCACAGGTCAGCATCTTTGTGAGAATCCATGCACAAGAATGTATACATTTCCATAATGACATTCACAGAAGTGTTACATTGATTCAGCTACTCTATACACCATTATTTAATTTTGTCCTCACACAGGTCAGATCATGATATTAGTAATTGTTTCTGAAGTTCCTAGATTGCACAACTTACAAAGCTACGACCAACCCAGACAAAAACTAAACTGTCACTGTTTATATTATTTTGCGGGAGGAGCAATGAACTCAAGCACTGCCACAGGTGCAAGAGTCTTAACCTTGTCTCTCAGTAATATGCAGACAACCTCTTGGCCTACCTTATCACAAAAAGGATGACACTGGATGAGAATTCTGTATAAGCGGACTACAAAGAGGGCCCTTTTTACTGCCCCAGTCATAGATCACAACAGCACCTCAAGGACAGAAGCTCAAATGGAATTCTGAGTTCTAATTTCTAATACTCCTGCATGTAAGACAGTTTTTTAAACAACATTTTAATCCTTACAGGCATTGAGCTTGTCTTCAACTACTTAGAACTTAAGCCTAAACTAGCCAACCACCTTGGTGAAGAAGAGAGGTCCAAAATAGGTATACGTCTCATATCTTGGGGCGCATTCTGGACAGCTGATGTTAACCAAACCCAAGTTGATCAACTGCAGCCTAAAGCTGACCCCTCCATCTGTGGAATGGCCTCTCACATCATCTGATCAAGCATCTAATGAAATCAAAATCAAGGTCTCCTCTGCTAGGATCTTTCCTAAGACTTTTTGAAGCAGCTGTTCCGGCATGAGAGGATGATAATTGGGTCTGTCTCATGTTAGGGGTCAGGACTGAAGCCCTAGACAACCAATGGATTGCTTGACATGTGGGTACTTGAGTCAGAGGCATAAGATTGTAGCAATAAACAGTATGATTTGATGCCACCACTATGCCTGGAACATACCTTTGTCTCTTATATGACACCCTCTGCTGAACATGTTGATTTATTTATTTATTTGGCATATGTTTACCAGGAAAGTCTGACTGGATCATGAGGTACCCATGGTCAGCGGAGGCCTGGGAAGAAAAGCTCCAGATACAGATGGTTCACAGAATGAAAACTAGACAGACATAATAAAGTTACAACATTCAAGCACAAATATGAAAACAACATATTAGTTTTTCAGAATGAGAACTTAACAGACATAATAAAGTCATAACATTCAAGCACAAAATTTGAAAAACTAGACGTTTGTCAGAATAAAAACTCAACAGACATAATAAAGTCATATTGTTAAAGCACAAGTTATATAGTAAGCCTGATAATAGGAAGATCCAGCATTATTTACATAATAGATGATTATCAGAATAATTATTAATATTCTAGAGGTCATGAAATATGGTAGCAGATTATATTGGTGAAGGCATAGGACAGTACAAGTAGAGAAGGGTAGGGTATGATAAAGGGGACAGTAGAAATAGATGCTGAAAAGGTATGACTGTAACCTCAGGGGAGTATGTGTAGATGAAGGGAGGGTAGTGTAAGTTAGTAGTGGGGATAGTGTAGACGTAGAAAAAGGTATAAGTACCTCAGCCTGGGATAATACAGGAGCAAATCCAAGCTTTGCTGAAGTATTCTTTTATAGAGGTTTTGAAGGAGTGCAGGTTAGTAGCAGTTTAGATAGTTAAATTAAGGGAGTTCCATAGTTTTGCCACAGAGCAGGAGTAAGTGCTTAGGCCTGGGGTTTTATTAGGTTTATAAATTGGGAGGAGATGTTTGTCTTCAGATCTGAGATGTTTATCTGGGATATAAAAGTTGATTAATGGGCTAAGAGCTGGACAAGCTTGTGGGTTGTGGATGATTTTGTATACAGTAGTAAGCTGTACATATTGGAGGAGGAGGGCGAGTTCAAGCCATCTTAGGGAATGTAGGGCTTGTGTTAGCGGGGTTGTGTTTATGGCAAATTTGGCAATTTTGTTATAGCAGCTTTCTATTTTTTTCTTAGGGAGGTCTGTAAGTTAGCTACAATTGGGGTTCTATAACAGTGAGGGAAAAAGGTAGGTTTTGGCCAGGCTAATTTAGGTTGCTGCTGTGAAGAAGTTTTTATTACTGTACAGCATGCCTAGTTTTTGGTGTTTTTTTTTTTTTTGTTACTGTTTTGTATGTGCAGGTCAAACCTGAGATTAGCGTCAATTGTGACACCTAGTAGTTTGGTATGCTGAACCAATTCAATTTCAGTATTGTTGGCTGAAAAGATCTTGAAGTTTGTTTTGTTGGAGCTACGGGTTTTGTGGGTGAAGAGAAAGATTTATTTTGGGGGGGGTGTTCAGTAGGAGTTCAGCATTGGAAAGCCATGTTTCTATGGAAGAGAATCTTGTTGTATTATGTATTGTGGATGAGTTAATGTGTCTGATACACAGATGATAGTAGAGTCATCTGCATATTAAATTAGTGTCTCCACAGCAGGATGTATGTAAGTTATCAATGAAGACATTAAATAGTAGTAGGCTAAGGATGGATCACTGAGGTACACCTGTGGTGGATGATGTGATATGGGCAGATAGAGCCCTGCCATTTTCCTGCTTGCTGTCTGCCAGCTAGGCAGCTAGAAAACCAAAGAAGTGAGGAGTATAGACCAGTCCTGGAAAGTTCTTTAAGGAGTTTGGGATGAGACACCATGTCAAATGCTTTTGACAAGTCTAGAAATACTGCAGATACTAGTTTGCCAGTGTCAAAGGCTTTGATGACAGAGTCCATGAAAGATAATAAGGCT
The DNA here is from genome assembly GCF_019279795.1 of Protopterus annectens. Taxonomy (NCBI): domain Eukaryota; kingdom Metazoa; phylum Chordata; order Ceratodontiformes; family Protopteridae; genus Protopterus; species Protopterus annectens. The sequence continues at coordinate 1,296,813,165 of NC_056747.1, forward strand.
GTTGAGGTACTGTGTGTAGGTCTAAAGCTATGCTGAGTGTGGGAAAGTAGGTTGTTGTGTTGGGGGGCGCAGTGGTTAACATTGTCACCTCACAGCAAGAGGTTCTCCAGTTCAGTTCTTGGCTGGAACGCTTTTTGTACGGAGTCTGCATGTCCTCCCTGCATTTGCATGGGTTTCCTCCGGGTACTCCAGTTTCCTCTCACATTTCTAAAGACATGTATTTGGAGCATTTCTCCTTGGGGCTCCACTGAAAATAGGCTCTGTCCTAATCGGACTTTCCCGTCAACAAATGTTAAATAAAAAAGATAAAAAAATAAGATGGAGGAGAAGTTGTAGGTGCACACATTTTTCTAGAATCTTAGAGAGGGGGGGAAAGATTGCAATAGAATGAAAGTTTGTGACATAAGTGGAATTGCTTCTATTATGTAAAGGATAATGACTGATCTTTTCCATAGGTTAGGGACATGTGATTGAGCTATGGATCTATTAATTAAGATGCTAACAGGGAATGCTACTGCCTCTGCTGCAAGCTTTAGGTATGCTGGTGGGAGGTAGTCTGCTGAGGCTGAGGAAGGTTTTAGTTTTTGTAGTAGTTTTCTTAACTGAGACAAATGGATGGGCTAAAAAGTAAGCTGTGGATGGTTTGGTTTTTGGTTATGAGTGAGGGGTTGGTTGTGTGTATGTGTGTGTGTAATATGTGGGGTAGGTACAGATAAGTATTGTGAGTATTAGTAGAATTAGTGAGTTGAAGTGGCTAAGCCTGGTTTACTTTTAGGTTGGATATGGACTCTATAAAGTATGTGTTGAATCTGGTGGCTGTTTGAAGAGGTGGCATATTGGGGTAAGGAATGGGATTATTTGTATTTCCTGGGTTGCGTAGTGACGTTACAGAGGAACAGAATTTCTTAGGGTTGTTTTTGTGGTTATCTTGAATGTAGGAATAGTATGATTTTTTTTTTTTTTGTGCATTATTTGTTTGACTGCAGGGTTTTCTGTATAACTGAATATTTATGTCATTTTTTTTCTTTAGCCAGGCAGTCCATGCTTTATCCCTATCTTTCATTAAATTTTTAAATGATTTGGTGAGCCATGGGGCACGGTTATTTTTTATTCTTTTTGTTCGCTGAGGGGCTAGGGAGTGAAGAATGCTTTGGAAGGTGCTGTTGAAATGTTTAACTACATTATTAAGGGGAAGTCTTTTTAGGATGGACCAGTCTATGGCTTTTAGAAATTCATTAAATAGCTGGCGTTCATTAAATTCATTAAATTGATGGCTTCTGAGATGGGATTCCCATGTAGCCCTCTGCAGCTGTGACTGTGTTGATGCTGTGATTCAGGCGGTAGTCTCAGGAATGTGCCTGTGCAAGACTACACTGGTTGAGACTGCCTTCTTTTAAGAAACAACTTGAAAACAACATCCTGAAAGCACAATTCAGAGGGGTAAGTGGGCTGTTGTTTAGACAAGATTCTTAAAACCTGGCCAGCTCCTTCCAGAGGAAGACACAGGTCCTTGCCAGTTTAAAGAACCTTTATGTTCTCCCTCTAACTACCCCTTCCTCTGCCTCTTTTAAGTCAAGCCATCACTAGAAGATGAAGACTTCTTGCCTCCCAAGGAAGGTGCTTATGTATCACACAATTCTGCCCCCTCCTACACCAGCTAAGTTACCGAGCAGGATGACCCCTCTGACTACCCCACCACAGATCTAACTCCAGTCTGAGGCTAATTGTGGTGAGACAGTTCTTCAAGTTCACACACCAAAATATCCTGAGTCAAATGGGCAAGTTAAACAAGTGAGCCAAACAGAAAAAAATACCATAAGCAAATGTGTTTACAGATTAAAGCAAGACTGTTATTTTGCACTTCTACAGTACACAAATACATCTCTGCAAACCACATTGCCTTTGCTTTCTTAGTTGCTGATGGAGAGGAAAATGAGAATGGTTTCCAGCATCATCAGTTTTACATCCGCAAGAACAACTTCACTGTGCTCAAGATTAATACAACAAGAGCCACACAGGAGACAATCTGTCCATCACCCAGAGCAATCAAATTAATCATTTGTAATAGTTAAACGCTTTCATTTGATAAAACAGACGTCATCCAAACTGAGTACATAAAAGCTAGTTAGCTGTATATATGCTTTAAAACATCATATGACCACAAAACTTTTTGGATACCAGACAGAAGTAATTAAATTAGTGAACAATCAAACAAAAGAGGTTAAATGCAGGTTCAATACCCCCCCCCCCCCATTTAAACGACCACATATTTATCACAAGCATGTTAAAGTCACATGCAGCCAAACGCTGACATTTATTTTCACTTGATTTAACAAACATTTGTTCACTTTTAGCAAAGAAATTATGATTGATTTTTAATGTGTAGGGGGTAAAAACACTATTAAATCATTTGACATCCATAGAATGGTAAAAGACTACAGACCAGAAGCCAATAATCGATAAAGGTAAGCTCTTTCATGCCAAACTGGAAATTCTTCAGACCATAAAAATCCAAGAACAAGCAATCATTTACAGCTAAAACCAACAAATGAAATAGATCATGTGATTTCAAAATCGGTTTCAGAAGAAAAACCTCATTTAAACCAGAACCCATAGTTGCACACATTTCTATAATCCACCTATAATTTACAGGGGACTGAGACACCATCTTTGTAACAGGTGCTAACCCTAACCCTCACGCTGCCCCTTCCCCAACCCTAACCCTACACCTTACTTTAGTAAAAACCTTCCTGTAACACACAAGCACATACATATACATACTAAAAGCTCTACATCTGTCCTCTTAACCTAACACTGACCCTAATCCTAAAATACACATACTCATACACAAACATACAGCACCTATCCTTAATCTATTCCCGACCCTTACTCTAACTCATAAACACATGCACAAAAACTCTCAATGCCTCCAAACCCATTCACCTGTCTCGACAAAACATACCAATGCAATTTGCATACCTTGGCTATCCATACTTTTGACATTACACAACACTCCCTGCATTTGTCAACAAATGGTATGTTTGACAAAATGTAGGGGAAGCATATAGATATATATAGCTATATATTTTTTTCTGCTTAATGCAAGGATTATGGATCAGTAGTAGGATGCAATGTACAAGTAGTGTACATTCAGCACTCACTCTACTTTACATACAGGATATCATGCAACTAAGTCTTCTTTGACACGTGTTGTCACATAAGCAAACAGAATTGTTATCTGTAACCACTGCACTCTATAGATGTCATTAGAAGTAATCTGTGTATTACACAAAACACCTTGAAATAACTTTGAGACTTACCAAAGAAAAAGAAATAGACCATGATGACAACCAGTGCAGCATTCTGACAGTGGCTGGAAAAATTATGTAATCACTTTTTATAGAAATGGTGATTTAAAGACCAAATCAGTATAGTCACAAAATCAATATATCACATGAATTTCAAAGTTTTACTAGAGTTCTTTGATTAGATGACTGAAGAAAGGGAACAGAGAGAGGCTGCTTGTGTGTAACCAACATAGACTGTAGCCAAGCACATGATGCAGCCTGTGCTTAAAAAAATAATTTGTAAATCAATTATCAGTGTCACTCACAGTATTTATCAGGGGAAAGAAAAAAATAAGCAACAAAGAAGTAGGTCACAGCAAACAAGCACTTCTTGAAGAGTACTAGCAGAGTGAGTACTGTAGGGCTTAGAACTGGGAAAGGCATACATTAATGTCTCCAAGGGGGAGAGCTTGAAAGAGTTGAAATTAAATATGCATATTTCTACAGAGGGTAAAAAGATCTCAGTAATAGGTCTGACAAGTACCATAGCATATGAAGGAGTATAAAAGATTTGAAAATGTTAGAAGAACAGTGGCAAATATGATGCTTTTACTAAAAACAAGAAATGTCCCGCACCGCATATCTCGGTAGATCAAGTGTTAAAGGCCCTATCCAAGGCAAAGTGTACATCTTCCATGGGACCTGATAGTATCCCAGGCTGTATTCTGTACCATCTCCAGCAAGAACTGGCTTTGACAGTGAGCACCCTATTCAACCACAGCCTAAGTACAGGCTTCATTCCAACAGAGTGGAGAACTGCCATCGTTATCCCCTTGCACAAAGGTGGTGCCACTACTGACCCTGGAAACTATGCTCCCATTAGCTTGACAAGTCTGATCTATAAAACCATGGAGTGGATTATTATGGTTCTCATAAACAAGGACATAGGCAGTCTCCAAGCACTTGACCCCACCCAATTCAGATTCGTCAAGGGCAGATCTTGCCTGTTGAACCTGGTTGACTTCTTTGAGACTATCACCAAGGCCCTGGATGAGGGAAAGTCAGTACAGACAGGTTACCTTGACTTGGCCAAGGCCTTTGACACAATCCCCCACTCAAGCATCACCGAGAAGCTAACACAAGTTGACGTAAATCCCTATCTCATCAGGTGAGTGGTCAATTGGCTCACAGACAGGACCCTCAAGGTCAAAATAGGTGCTTCCGCCTCTGATAACAGACCTGTCACTAGTGAAGTTCCCAGGGATCTGTCCTGGGGCCCCTACTGTTTGACATCTACTTGTCAGTGGTCCAGGCAAAGACAAAAGGCCTGTAGCTGACTGAGTTTGTGGACAACTGTAAGTTGGGTGCTGTCACTGACTCTCCAAATCATGTTAACATACTGCAAGAGGATCTCACAGTAACTAATGACTGGTGCTAAAGTCATGGCCTCAAGCTAAATGCAAAAAAAAATGTCTCATCATACCATTGTGCAAAAACATGGCCCCTACTGATTACCACATCAATGGCAACCCCCTAAGCACACAGCCTGTGGTGAGAGACCTGGGTACTCAGGTTGATAACAATCTCACATTCGACCATCATTTAGTGGCAGTGGTCAGAAAAGCCTTTTACTTGGTTCATCTCATAAGTAAAGGGATTGCAACCAGAAAAAAAGAGGTTATTACCTCTCTCTCTCTATACTCCTCCTTCATTAGACTAATAATTGAGTATAACTCCCCGTTTGGTATGTACCTCTCAAAACATCTGTACCAACTGGAAAGGCCACAGAAATAGCTTACAAAGAGAATCCATGCCCTCCAAAACCTGTCCTATGAGGACAGGCTCAAATCACTGCCACTCTACTTGGTATTGTACAGATTGCTCAGAGGTGATCTGTTTCTCACCTATGAGACAATCTCGGAGCCTGCCCTACTAGAGATGCTACATATCCGTAAGTCTAACTTCTCACACATTACATGCTTGAGAGGCCTGAATCTAATATGTGACATCAACAAAACCTGCTGGAGAGACAGGTTTGTCTGCCAGAGGCTACCCCATCTCTGGAATAGACTTCCCATACACATCAAACAGAGTACCTCATTGACCCTCTTTAAGCACAATCTTGATGAGTGGATGGGAAAACACAAATTTGTCCCAGGGGTTCCACCTGTGTCCCTCACTGACACGGGCAACAGGTGCTGACTGAGGTTTCTTTTTGGGGATACACTCTTGGCTAGGCTTGTAAAGGCCCCAGTGCCATTAGCTTAGTAATCTCCTATGATCCTATGAATAGTATAGAGCATGGTTATATATCACATAATGTGAACTTACGCAAGCACCATGAAAAGACGATGAGAAGGGTTAAGGAAATTTTGGCATGCTCAACCACTCAACCAAAGCAGTTGTTAGTAAAAAGCAAAACATTAACCTACTACATAGCTGGTTTGGGTCTATATTAGATCACCAAACGCTTAAAAAGTGAACAGTGATTAATCGACCCTATGTAAGCGAAAGCTTACAATGTCGAACTGTCAGAACAGTGATTTTTTTTTTCCAAGGGAAAAAAAAAATTGCTGTTCCAACAAAAAAATAAATAAATAAAAAACAAATCACTTTAAACATTACATTAAGTGGGGGACCGCTACCACACCCCCCCCCACTTAAATATACCAACTCCAAGACCGCACTACAGTGCCAAAAATGTCAAAGTAATGAAGCGGCCAAGCAAATTCTTTCACAGGGAAAGAATTTGCTTAAAAGCTGCTTCGATATTTTGCCGTTTCAGTCTTTTAAGTTCGACCAAGACGCATTAAAAAGAATGCATCTTCAGTCTTCTAATAGGAACCCAGCTGGTTTGACTCTTTTAGGAATACTGTATTCAGTCATGGTGACTCAATCTTTAAACGCATACAAATATGAAGAAAGCAACTAAAATGTAGCAGGACCTGTGACTGAAGTCACTGGGAGACAGATCAGCTTACATGTGCACACTAAATAACAAAGATGAGATATGCTCAGAGTTCAAAAAATTAAGTGTTCAAAAAAAAAAAAAAAAACAGTCATTCAAGAGAGTAAATTATTTTTAAAAAGATGCAAGAGAACAGGGTACATCCTTAGATGCAGAGGACCTCTCCACAGTAATGTGAAGTAGCATTTTTTTAAATAGAGATGTACACGAAGTGCAAACTGACTGAGGAGGCAAGAGATTCAAAAGCAGTGAGATTACTCAACATACAAGGAACAGATATATGCCAAGTCTAGATATGATTATGATGATGATAATTATCGGGAACAGCTTGTCTGGTGGTATACAATGGTTAAATGCTTGTACTAAACCAGTTATGTCTGGCATCAGTCTATTTTTTTCTGTGATAGCTCAATAACAGAGTGATGAAGCTTTGACTACAAACTAGATGCCCTGAAATCCATTAGTAACCCAGATAATGAAGGAGCTGCCTGGAGAGATTAGGGGAGAGAGGACCTAATGCTATCAAGCTCATGCTGAGGGAGGGAGGGAGGGAGGTTGCCTAACCTGCCAACTGATGGCTCAAATCACAAGCTACGAGAATGTACATGTAACACTGGGTCAGGTGCAAGGACTGAAAACAACTTGTTCTACAGCATGGGTGCAAAACTGCACTCTTTCCCTTGGTAGAACATGCAACAACATAAGCCACGATGCAACAGCAGTTAACAGACCCCAGCTAAAAACCCTGACGACTGCCTGGATGATGTTCCTAGTCAAGGTGAAAAATAATAGTCATTCGGCAACTGGGAGGAAAATGACCAAGAAAAAAAAATATATATATATTTTTTTATGTTTGTGTAAAATACTAAGTTCCCTTCAATTATCAGCTGGAATTTTGAGATCACAAAGTTTCTTTTATAATAAACTGATGTGACCAGAAGAAGAATACGGAGATGGTGACGGTTCCTACGGTCAAGGAGTCCAGGTGGTTGTGAGGCTGTTACAAGATACAAACATTTCAAACCAAAACTGCTGCACTAAATACAATGACAAGAATGATACACAACATAAAATATCTGTTACCACAGCGAATAAACCTGACAACTCTGAATCAAACTAAAAAGTGTTCAGTGTCCATAGATCTTGCATAAGGCTAGGGTTCTGGTAAAGTAATGCACAGGACCAGTGCTATAATCTGTTAACAAACTGCTTCTTACAGTCCAAACTTTGATTTCCTATACCTCCATTTCCTATTTATGATTCTAAACAAGTATATTAGGTGTATAGGTTCATAAGTAAGTACTAGGCAATAAGTCTGCCGACCAGTTCAAGCCTAGCCAAAAACCCTTTTGAAAAATTCCCACTAGCCTCAAGTAGACGAAAACAAGATAGACCAGGAAGAATTTGATGTTACATACTCAGGAATCTAGGTTTCCCTTGAAGGTGGGAAGGGTACTACTGTGCCTGACATTTAGCATGTTTTTTTTTCCAGAGGTGAGGGATACCTTGGGATATGAATCTATCATGCCAAGGTGTCTTGAGTACAGAGAAAGGGCTGCCAGTCTCTCCTGTTAACTAAGATCTTTGAGGCAACTGATTTTTTAGATGTGAATCTCAGAGGTCTCTCAAGTTGTGTGATATGTTTAGACAAATACATGACAAAAGGTGCATTATATTCAGTAATGGGTCTGATAAGATATGAGTAAAGGGGAATTAAGACTTTTTGGATCTAGTGGAGATGCCTTTAGAAATTAGATGGACCAAATAAAAGTATTTCTAAACTACTGTGGAGACATGATAAGGTATGAACAAGACTGCCTAGATCCATTACAACAATGCCTGATTGGGGGGGGTACATCTCCTCTATGGTACGTGAAACTGTCTTGTTTACAAAATAAACTAAGCTACATTTTTTGCATTTAATTTGAGACCACTGTCCTTGCACCAGTTGTTAACATGATCTAACCCATGTTGGAGCAATTGTGAATCAGCTGAACATCAAATAACACCACACTATTTACAGTCGTCTGCATAAGTCATACAGGAGTGAGCCCAGAAGTGAGCCCTGTGGTACTCCAATGATAACTGTTTTGTTAGCAGAAATGGCAACTCTAACCATGTAAGTTATGTCATACAGCCAGTTAGCTATCTATCATACAATAAATATCTGTCACACAAAGTAAGGACTTATATTCAGATTTGCAAGTCTGTCAATGCCTGCATGAGGAATAGTGTCAAAGGCCTTGGCCTGGTCTAGGTGTGCTGTATGCACTGCATAACCACTATCCACTGCTTCAGTTACCTTTTCAAAGAAATTAATGAGGCTACAGAGGCACGGCCTCCCTTTGACAAAGACAAATTGACAAGGATCTAGGTTCAAGACATTCAACATCCAGATTAATGAAGTCTGATATAAAGTGCACCACAGTTTTACACATGAAGTTAGTGGACTTAGCTAATGGAGCTACAGTTACCAGGGTCTGTGGCTGGGCCACCCTTACAATGGCTGTTTTCCAGGCAAAGTGCACACCAGTTTAAGCAAACATGACTCTGAGAGAAATGTTGTGTCCTTGATTGTCTGTTCAAGCTCAAAATATTACTATATTTATGATATATGGAGGATATTTTTCTTATTGTGGGATGGTGATGAGGATGAACTATTTTTTTTTATTTGAATGCTACAAGTGACTTTTACAATTTACTTTTTAATGCAATAAATTAGCCATGAATTTTTAGATGCCAACATTTCCAAAAAATGAACTACAGGCAATCTGAATCTAATTTATATATGAAGCCTACCAGTTATAATATTTTTTTATATTTTAATAGCCAACACGATATAAATCCAAAAGGCACAAAGGGCAGGAGACACCATACCAAAACTTCTGGAAAACAGTGAATATTTATTAAAACAATAAAATAAAATAAAAAGTGCACTGCTAAGCGCTTTCAAGCTAACAAGCCCTTCATGAGATAGTGCATACCTAACAAAGCTAGACATTTAAAATACTCATTGACCAATCAAAAATCAGTATTTTACCCTCCTTTTTCTAAGGATGGGTTTTAAAGGGATAACAGTATTTAAACCTGGGGGCCTATCTGCCCCAAGTCTAATTATCCACCTAGTATCTGCACATTCTGTTTCATTACTAATATCCCCCCCTTACATTATTGCTAAGTATTTGTAGTGCCATAAACAAAAACTTATGTCCTATATTCTCCTTGACATGAGAAAATAAGACAATAAATTATTTCTGAAGTTTGATGTCTGAAACATGCTGAAATATCCTGGTTTTAAACATACTATTCATCTTGCAACATAGTATGAATCACAATTCTGACACACTACTAAATATAGTAAAGTCTTATTACTGCAGTCTGCATAATCTTTAAAATAATAGTTCTGTCCTGTCCTGGGGTGCTCAACGGAGCTCTTTTTCAGAATAAATTGGCAGGCTTTGCAATGATGGCAAGGAAAGGTACCTATCTTCTTAGTCATACGACCACTATGAGCATTGGTCTTAGGCTCATGACACAGCATGTCCTTACAAGTTCTTTATCAAGTACAAGGTGGAAACTAGGAAAATATGATTGAATACAGTGAGTTGTGACAACTGCGAGAACATTTTGGGGTATCTCTGGGTTTAAATAATAACAAATCTTTTAACTGTGTTTAAAATGAGGGCTGCCAAACTATAAAAATATTCTTTTGTTTGATATCTGATTTTATGTGTTTTTGCATATTTGATTTGGTATGCACCTTTAATTACTTAGTCATATGCTTTGTTGGTCACATGCGAGACCACATGATTTATAAAGGTTTGTTCAGCACTGTGTGTTTGTATTCTGAAGAAGTCTCTAATAAAACTGAGATGAAAGTGCTCAATATCACTGGAAGACATTTGGGCATCATTCTTTTCATTTACATTTCAAGCTTCAAGAAAGTTACCAGTGGAGAAGCTTAGATTAAATAGGTTAAGTAGGGGTTCACAAAGTCCATGTCAGTGATAATCAGGCACCTAAATATGTTACCAAGGCCCATGGATGAAATATTGTTAGGTTTTGACAGGGCTTGGAGAACTTGCTCCAGACAGTCCTCACTGGTTGATTCAGGTATAGGTCCATATAGATCAGGGTTCTACCCCAGTTAACAAATACAAGTAAAGTAAAAACACATAATTCTATGCTATATAGTTATTTAGGTTTGTTAACTGGGATATTAGCCTACAAATTACAGAAGAAATGCAGTAGCAGGTTACAATGTCATTATTTCAAACATACATATATGTGTCTGTGTGCATATATATATATATATATATATATATATATATATATATATGTATATATATATATATATGTGTATATATACACACATATATATATGCACAGTAGAAATACTTACAAAAGCATAACAATGTAACAATGTTTTTTGAGGTAATGACTTAATTTGGCAGTTCGCTCAGGAAATTAAGGTTTTGTGCTATTAGTAAGTTGCATTCCATAAACAGGGTTTGATTCCTTTCACCTCCATTTGCCTACTGGGAAATTCAATGAACTGCACAGTCCTCGCAGGTTGCCCCTCCAAGGAATAACATATATTCTTTATTTATTGGCATTTGTTTATCGGAAAAGCTTAGCAGAGCCAATTTTCAGAGGAGGCCCAGAGAGAAAAGCTCCACATGAAATACAAATAAGATATATAGTACATCATAAGGCACACATTTTGAGTACATGCAGCATAAATGGAAGAAAAAAAAGTCTTAAAACAGTACAGTAAATTCTCAGTTAACCAGAACTCAAGCAACTGACACTCTCAAGCAACCGGCAAAAAAAATCAAAGAAATACAGTACAATTTTCATGTGCTGCACTTTCTGTTTTCCCCCCTTGCAGAAACATACCTTACGTTTTTAGAGTTTTAAAAAGGAAGATAAGAATAAATTCCCAACCGGAGAACAAGTCAAACCAAACAGGTAGTATAGGGTTCAGTATTAGTCAGGCCTATTTTTAATAGTAACTCTCAAGCAACCAGAAGCTACAGTTATAGGTTCATAGGCTGATACTAGGCTATCTGCCCTAGGGCATTTATAAGCCTAGCCAGAGTGTGTTTGGCTTTCGCCACCCTTTTAGATTAGTTGACTGTGCCTCTGTATAGTAGGTCACAGAAGGTAGCCCTTTTAAGATTAGTTTACTGTACCTCTGTCAAGCAGGAACACAGAAGAGATCCCAGGGGTAAACTTATGATCTCCCATCCACTCGTCAAGATTTCTCTTGAAGAGGGTCAGTGAGGGGCTCTGCCTAACATGGATTGGGATATTGTTCCAGAGTGAGGGGAGCCTCTGGGATATGAATCTGTCCCTCCAGCATGTCCTATTTATTTCTGTGCTGAGGTTCAAGTCCCTGGAGCATGTAGCTCTAAAGGATTTGGATTTCCTGAGGTGAAGCATGTCCATTAATTCTGGGTTGGACATGGCTTTATACGTCAGACAGAGATCGCCTCTGAGTAGGTGGTACGCAGCTGAGTAAAGCTGGAGTTTCTTTAGTCGAACTGCATAGGGCATCTGTTTGAGTTCCTTGATTCTCTTGGTGAGGTACTTTTGGGGTCTTTCCAGTTGCAGCAGGTGTCGGGTAAGGTACATCCCAAATGGGGCATTGTATTCAATTATGGGCCTGATAAGTGATGAGTAGAGGGGCACAATGACCTCTCTTGATCCAGATGTGAACCCTTTCATGATAAGGTGGGCTATATAGAAGGTCTTTCTAACCACTTTGGCAAAGTGATTGTCAAAGGAGAGATTGCTATCTACTTGGGTCCCCAAGTCCCTAATTACTTCTTCCGTACTTAATGGATTACCACCTATGTGGTAATTTGTGGGCACTTAGTTTTTCCCAAAGGGGATGACTATGCACTTTTTGGCATTTAGCTTTAGGCCATGGCTCTGGCACCAGTTATCCATCTCTGTGAGACCTTTTTGGAGGATGCTTGTGTCAGCCGGAGAGTCGATTATGGCACCCAGTTTGCAGTCATCTGCGAACTTGGTCAGCCATAGTCTACCCATGTTAGCCTGTACCTCGGAGAAATATATACTGAACAAGAGAGGTACCAGGACTGAGCCTTGTGGGATGCCACTTGTAACTGGTTTAGAGTCTGTCATGGCACCTGCTATTCTGACCATGTGGGTTCTATCCCTGAGCCAGTTTGCAACCCATCTTGTGACACAAGGGTTGATATTTAAGCTGGTGAGCTTATTTATGATGCCTGAGTGGGGTATTGTGCTGAAGGCTTTTGCGAGGTCCAGGTAGGCTGTGTGGACTACCTTCCCTTCATCTATGACTTTGGTAACTGTTTCAAAGAAGTCGACCAGGTTCAAGAGGCAAGATCTGCCCTTAACAAAGCCGAATTGGGTAGGATCCAGTGTCTGGAGGTTCCCAATGTCTTTGTTTATGATTTCCATGATGATACGCTCCATAGCTTTGCAGACCAGGCTAGTCAGGCTTATAGGGCGATAGTTTCCGGGGTCTGTTGTGGCACCACCTTTGTGAAGTGGGACCACTGTTGCTGTACACCATTCCTTGGGTACATATCCTGTAGTAAGGCTGAGATTGAACAGTGACTTTATATGAGGGTTTAGTTCTTCTTGGAGCTCGTGTAAGACACAGCCCGGGAAACTGTCTGACATCTACCAATGCTCATGGTGCCAGTTAACTGAGAGTTTACTGTAGTACATTTAGAATATCTACAAACACTTGATACCCACTTAATAGAACCAATTACAATGTAGTACAACTATAGCTGATGTAGTCATGTGGGTGAATATTAAATGCTTATATACACACACACTTGTTACACATTTAATAAAACTAATTACAATGTAGTACAACTACAGTTGACATAACAGTGTGGGTGAATATAAAATGCTTAGCATTCAGATGATGAAAGAGATTTAGAGCAGGGGAAGACATTAAAAGGCTACAGCAGTGACATTGCAGCAGTTATAGTATATGACAGGAAATGAGTGGGAGAATACGAGAAGGAACTTGTAAGACGTTGTGAGTGATAACAGAAGAGGTAAGAAGGGTAGGAGTAACAGAGGTGGAGATCACGACAGAAGGTCATTAGTAGTAACAGAAATATGTGAGTTCAAGGAGAAAAAAGGGGAAATGGTAGGAAGGCAATATATATGTATGTATATATATATATATATATATATATATATATATATATATATATATAACATTAAAAAATGCTGTATATACCCGCTTACAAATCAAATATTATTAAATACTTCAAGAAGGCTGTGTAAAAGCCAAATAATGTTTTAACTTTTTCAGAAATCCTAATTTGTAAATGAGGAAATAAGGTACTGGCTAAAACTATAAGAAGACAGTAAAGAAAGGCAGTGCAAATCTGTAGCAGTATATAGGAAATAAATAGCAACAGTAGGTATAAATGGAGTAGAATTTCAAAGGAGAGTGTAGCATAAGTAGACAAAGACTGTGGCACAGGTAGAGAGAAGGGCATTTTAACTTATCACTGTGTGTTTAAAGCAGGAACACGTGGCTACTGTCTTCAAGAAGCACAACCGTATTTCTCAGAATTTCTCCTTTGTGCGAATGTTACAAATCTCATTAGCAGGCAAATTCCATAACTTTTGTCCAAGGACTGAAACACCATGATTGATTAGAGATGTTACAGGCCTGGATAAATGATTTACAAAAATTACAGAAATAAAGAAGTTTAACAGTAATACTTCAGTAGTGGGAAAAACATAAACCTTTATAACTTCTCCCAACTAATTGAATACATCACCAGACCCCACAAAAATAACAACTGGGGCTCCACAATAGACTGGATATTAGTGTCCCACCCTATCAATATCATCACTGCAGGCATACTACCTAATACCATTAGCGATCTCCACCCAGCATATATCCTATGCAAAACTACCCTAACCCCAGGCCAACACCAATGCAAATCAACCAGAAATTTTTTCCAGCCACCCATATTTAATGAAATCTTAGCTAAAGTAAATTAGGAATCTTTCAAATCCCTACCACTTAATGAGGCTGTTGAATTATTTAACTCAACATTCCTAGACATCCTAAATAGGCAAGCACCCACCTGCCAAAAATGAATAGAACAAAACCATGCAAGCTGGCTCTCAAAATCCACCATACAACTCTTGCCCACAAGGGATAAAATCTGGAAATCATGGCAGAAAAACAAAGACCCATCAACTCTACTATACTACAAGCAACTCTGTAACCAGCAAAATGTCTAATAACCAGTGATAAAAAAGCCCACTCCCTTCACCTACAAGCCAACATAATAATAATCCCCTAAAATTCTGGTCCTCCATCAACCAACTATTACACCCAGGTTCGCAAAGCAACCCATCCCCCAACTCACACAAAACACCTACCGAACTTGCCACCCTCTTCAATTCCTACTTCACTGACACCATAGCCAACCTAACCACCACCTTTCCTATGGTTAACAGTACCACCATCAAGACAGCTGATGACCAAATCATCTTGAGAAAATAATCCTACCCTCAGCTCTAACTTAAAATTCTCCCCCATACCCACCACCACAATAAAAAAACTTTTACTTAAGCTAAAAGCCTGTACTCTAGCCCCTGACAATCTACCTCCACATTTCCTGCAGCTAGCTGCAAACTCTATAGCTTATGTTGTTGTTGTTGTGTCTTTCGGATTTTCCCAGTTAGGGGTCGCCACAGCGGAACTCCGGTCCGCTAATGATTGGTAGTTGATTTTTACGTGCCGAGTTACCAGCCCTGACGCACAACCTTCAACGAAGGTACGCCCATTCACAAATGTCTCCACGCAGAAGACGCTCTAGCTGAGAATCGAACCAGACAGCATCTTACCGTGAGGCGACAACACTACCGCAGCACCACCACCACGGTTATCCCATCAGCATACTCATTAACAGACTGATTAAAGAATCTCTTGTTCCCGACATCTGGAAAAAAGCATTCATTTTTCCCTTACACAAAGGCGACATCAACACAGATGCCACAAACTTTTGACCCATTGCAATTCTCTCCCTCTTCTCTAAAATACTGGAAAAATGCATCCACGCCCAACTCCTCAATCACCTGCTTGAAAAGCAAATTCTATCACCCACTCAGCATGGTTTCAGACCAGGACACAGCACCACTACCACCCTCATCACCTTCCTTGATACAGTTAACCGGGCACGGGATTCTGGTAAAATAATCACTTCTCTTTTCCTCGACCTCTCCAAACCTTTCATTACCATTTCCCACACTATCCTCCTCACTAAACTATCCACCCTCCATGTTTCCCCACCTACCCTACAATGGTTCAATAGCTATCTCTCCAATAGGCAGCAATCCACCAAATGGCAACAATCTTACTCTCCTTCTCTCAATACCTCCACAGGGGTGCTCCGAGGCTCCATACTTGGTCCTCTCTTATTTAGCATCTTTATTAACAACTTTCACTGCACTCTCCCACAACGCTCAGTAATCCGGTATGCTGATGAGTCTACAATAATATGCACTGCAAATTCCAGCTCTGAACTCCAACCAATCACCCAGAATGCCCTCTCCTCTACTGAATCCTTGATGCTTAGCAATCATCTTGCCATAAATTCTAAAAAACTAAACTAGTAATTTTTACCTCTAAGAAAAACACTCCCATAGATAAAAAAAACTCTTCACTATACAAGCCCATAACAATATTCCTATAGAAGCTGTCCCACACACTAAATTACTAGGCATTATTATAGATGAAAACCTTAACACTGACCTACACATAAACAATAACATCAAAAAAACACACCAAAAGCTCAATATGCTCTACAGGCACCAACAGTTTCTTAGCCAGTCTACTAGACAAACCCTTGCAACTGCGTTTTTATTACCCTCTCTCCTTTATGGTACCCCTGTCCTCACTAATATCCAAAATTCTACAAAATCCAAACTTGATATGTGTTACAACAAAATAGCCAAATTTGCCGCCAAGGCCAAATTCTCGTCCCACCACTGTAACTCACTGAAACAATTAGGCTGGCTTGAACTCCCCCACCATCTCTCATTCACCCAACTAACTACAGCCCACAAAATAATCTACAGACTCACAGACTGTCTTGCTCTCTCCACTCTATTTGCCAAATACCAACCCAGCAGGCAACTAAGATCTGAAAATCATCTATTTCTAAAAGTAGAAAAGCCCACCTTATCTGCTGGTCAATTCCTCTACTCCTTCGCTGTCGCCAAACTATGGAACTCACTTCTACCTTCTATAAGAAACACAGGCAGCACCACCACCTTCAAACAAATGCTGAAAAATCATCTCAACTCTTCCTGGCTATGTACCTCCTCTATAACCCAACATTTTCCTTCTCCATATATGATAACTAAATGCCTATTCCTTTTGCTACTTGTGACTGATGATACTTTCTCCATATTTATTTTTTTTTTCATCACGTGTTGATACTGGTATAATAATGCTGATTAATATATATCTGTTTATACTGTACAATAATGCTGATTAATATATCTCTGTTTATACCTCTCTGAATTCATCTGACAGCCAACTAAATTCCTCCTTTTATGTATATATTCTGTATATATTACTGTAATCAAACCAACTAAATATAGAAGTTATGTTCTTACCATAACGTTCCATGTTAGTTGTCTTCTTCTCGCCTTCTTCTTGCTGGATGGGTTGGGCGTTAGGCTCCCGACAATGCTTACCTCAGATCGTTTGTAAGCTAACCCAGCTTCCAAAAACAGTATAACAAACAGCAGGAAGAAACAGAATCCTATATCCTGAAGAAAGAAATATGCATAATAGCATATACTAAGAAGAAAGAGAAAGAGAGGTCACGATCACAACTCCTCTAGGTCTGTAGGGGAGGGGAAGGCGAGAAGAAGACAACTAACATGGAACGTTATGGTAAGAACATAACTTCTATATGTTAAGTTGTCTATCTTCATTCTTGCTGGATGGGATTGTCCCAGGACGGAACAGACTCCTGAGAACAGTGGAACCAAAATTAGCTCTATGCCTAGAAGCTATCCAACTTATGGGAAATAAAAGTGTGAGGAGTAGCCCAAGGCTGCACAAATGGTGTCAATAGGCAGTCTGTCTTGGAAAGCTAGAGAAGTAGCCAAAGCTCTGGTGGAATGGGCTTTAGGTTTATTAGGCAGTTCTTGGTGTCTAATTTCATAAACAAGGGTAATCAGAGATGTTAGCCATCTGGATAAAGATACCTTTCTTTCTATAGGAGACAAACAGAGATTTCTGAATAGTTTCTGTCGTCCTGTCCAAGTAGTACCTTAATTGACGATGAACATCCAGGTAGTGTAATTTCTGTTCAGACCTATTTGAATACTCTGGGAAAAAACAGGAGGGAGGTCAATGCATTGGTTTAGATTTGATGTTGAGACCGAAACTCTGTCCTTATGGAACACAAGGTAAGGAGAACGACAACAGAGCTTGAAGTTTTCTTCTAGCTGATGTGATAGCCACCAGAAAAGAGTTTTCCATGATAATAGCTTTAAGGAACATGAAGAAAGGGAATCAAAAGAAGCAAGAACTAAATTTAGGTCCCAGGGGAGAAGGAGGATTTCTGACAGGAGGTCTGAAAGAAAAACTCTTGCAGAGTTTGTGGGACATTAGGGCAGATTCAGAACATGGAAATTAGAAATAGAAATTGAACCTTAAGAGTAGATGGAGATGAACCTGCATGGAAGAGTTCAGCACAAGGACTAGTTGGATGGTGAAAGGATCTATGTCCTTTCCTTGCCCAATATTTCCACTCTCAAATAAATAAATCTTTCGAAGTGGAAGATTTATGGGCTATCAAAGCTATCAAAATATCTCGAACAGAGTGAGATAATTGAGGAAGCCTGGCTACTGTTGGAAGTGGAGGAACCAAGCAGTGAGGTTCAGAGAGGGAGAGGGAGCGAAGATGGAACTGGGATCAGGGGTCCAAAGAAATCGATGTAAAGAAGGAACCATCGAGGCCAGTGAGGTGAGGCCTTCTGAGGATAGCTGAGAGATGAGGAAAGAAAAACTTGGAAGCGCATCCCCTGCTGGGTTGGGTTGGCCTGGTAAAGGGAATAGAGTGAAGTATTCTCTGCACTTGCTGTTTTGGGGAGTAGCAAAAGATCGCAGCAAGGCTGACCCCACTTGAGAAATATCTCTCTCACTACAGAGTCTTTCAGAGACCACTCGTGAGGCATAAGAATAGCTCTGCTCAACTTGTCCAATGTGATTGGACTTCCCGGGGATGTCGTTGCTAGAAAGCGCTGAGAAGAAATCGCCCATTGCCACAGTCTGAGTGCTTCTCGACACAGGGTATGATCTGGTTCCGCCTTGTTTGTTGATGTACCACACTACAGACATTGTCCCCGCCTGATTGCAATCGTCTGGGGAAGAATCCCAAAAGGGCTTGTGAAGCTTAAAAAGCACTGCTCTCATCTCCAGAACATTTATGTGCATTGGCATTCGTTTGGTTGCCATGTGCCCTGGACTGTCCTGCCCTGCCCCCCCCCAAGGAGGCATCCGTTGTCAGAGTAGCAACCGGAGGAGGTGGAACAAATGGTCTCCCCAACAGGAGCTGGGGAAGACATCCACCACATGAGATGCTTTTGCTTTGCGTGATCATAATGGTGTGAGACATTGGAAGTTCCTGGTATGACCATTGAGAAAAGAGCATCCACTGAAGGATCCGCATATGGTATCTGGCCAATGGGAGGAGAGGTATGGCCACTGCCATAATTCCCAACACCTTTAGAACTAACCTGGCTTTGGCTCTGTTGTTGTTGAGAAGTAGTGACACCAATTTTTTAATGTCTGATATCCTTTGGTTCGTTAGTGTTGCAGACATGTTTACAGTATCTAAATTTGCCTATGTAGGTAATAGCGACAAAGCGACAAAACAGACTTTTCGCAATTTATTGAGATACCCAATTTTTGACAGATGCGAAAAGTGTAATCTCTGGCCATCAGAAGGAGATGCTTGGTGGGAGCTGTGAGGAGCCAGTCGTCCAAATATGGAAACACCTGGAATCCTTGTCGTCTCAGGTGAGAAGCTACCACTGCCATGCATTTGGTAAACACCGGGGCAGTGGTGAGACCAAAGGGCAGGGCCCTGAATTGAAAATGACTGGTTCCCAGCCTGAAGCGGAGGAATCTTCTGGAGTCTGTTCATTTTATGTGATAGTACGCGTCCTGAAGGTCTATAGAGCACATCCAGTTTCCTTTTCCCAATAGGGAAGAATGGATTGCAGCGTGACCATCCGAAATCTTGTTTTCTTGACCGATCTGTTCAAGATACTGAGATCCAAAATTGGTCTCCAGTCCCCTGTTTTCTTTGGAACTAAAAGAACCTTGAGTAGATTCGGATCCTTGTTGGTCTGCTGACACTGGCTGAATAGCTCTTTTGCAAGCAGTTTTGAAATTTCCAAAGCTGCTATATCCCTGCGGGTGGAACATCTGGAAGGGATTTTTTGACTGATTGGAAAACGAAGAAGGGGATAGAATAACCTAGGAAATGATGGACTGTACCCATTTGTCTTGTGTCAAGATAGCCAGGCTTCTGGGTACAGTGACAATCTTCCCCGACTGCCTCGAAGATGGGCAGTCGGGCAACACCAGGGATGCTGAAAGGGGAGGAAGTTTCGATTGCCCTGATTCTGCGGACCCCTCTGCCTCTAGGGCGACGTCTACCATTGTTGTTCCCCTCTGCCTCTGGCGGGAACCGACTCTGTCGCCAGGCGAAGTCCCTTGAGATTGTTTACGAACCACATCTTTCCACCCTTCTGGCCTTTGGGGTAAGGCCTAGAAGGAGTCGAAAATGGACTCCGGCGGCAGAAAGGGTCTTGCCATCAGTCTCGCACCTAGTCAGGGTTTCTTTCACTTGAGGACCAAAAGAGATGATCCATCAAAAGGGGAGTTCGTGAAAGAGCGTCTTGAAAGGCTGCATAGCCGCATCCAGGCGTGCCTCGTAAGGCTACCCCTGTCCCTGCGGCTCCCCATCGGCCGCATAAGAGAGGAGGCATGGAGGAGTTGGAAATGGAATTAAGGATAGCCAGCTGCGTGTTCATTTTCTTTTGGAAACCCGCAGCAGTAGGGTCTTCAACATTTCACTCGCTTCCTTGACCAAGTCCCTTTGAAGGCGAGTGAAATGGCACAGGTAATTCAGCGACGCATGGTAAATGTCGCTGAGGAGAACATCCGCTTCCCGTACCTGTCCATGGACCTAGATTCCTTGTTAGGTGGATGGACAGGCACTGAAGGATCAGCCAATTCCTTCTTTGTGGCGGCAGCTACCACCATAGCATCCACAGAAACTCCTTTCGATAAAAATTGCTTGTCTGATGGAGCTGTGATGAATTTGGAGGGTCTCCTGGGAGTGGGGTCCACTGAATCAGGAGCCGTCCATGCCTTCTTAGCTACCATCTGCATGAGGGGGTCGAAGGTGGGGGACACCCAGGAGGTGGAAGGACGAGCCAACGCCTCAAGATACACAGATTAGTCCTCCGAAGGGTTGAGGGCTGGCCAATTTCCCCTCTGTTTAAGGATCTCCAGAATGTCTGCAAAGAGACATCTTCAGAAGGGGCGTGGGGAACCCTCAGAATCATCCAGATCTGTGTCCGATGTGATAGACTCAGGTGAGTCAATGTGTTTCTCTTGCACTTCCTCTTCCGAGGGGCTCTTTTGCCAAATCAGGAGAGGCCTCGGAAGAGGATGAAATCCCAAGGGGGCTCCTGAGGAGCTGGCTCTCTGCGGTCCGGGATGAGGGAGTGAGTGACTTACCCTGAGGCAGCATAGAAGGAGGGGCTGACGAGCCGACTGTGGAGTAGAGCCAGGCTCTAACACACTCCGCATGACCTCGAAGCACCCTGTCAGGCAGAGCCAGAGGTCCCCACTGAGCAGGAGCTAGGACCCCTCGGCACCGACAGTGATGGCTCGAGCCGATGTCGAGCCGAACTCACCAGCGCGAAGCACCGAGGGAGAGGGTCGGACAAGGGTCTGATGCCACTCACCCCGGGCAGGGAAGTCGGCGCCGAGATTCCTCCATGGAAGAAACGAGCTGACGACGGGCGCCGAAGACAATTGTCTCGGCTCGGGACCACAGTCTCGGTTCCGACGACCCGCTCGAACTCAAAGAGTCGAAGGAGGAAAAGTTGATGGACGGGCAGCCACCGACTGATGAGTCGCGCTATGAAGCTTCTGGGCTTCTGCCTCGGTCTTAAGTAGTCGTCTCACCACCCTCTGAAGGTCATGATCGGAAAGCCTCGATGACCTAGAGGAATGAGACCTTTGGCTCTGTTCAGACAGCAGGGGATCCTGGAGCGGAATGAACGGAGCCAAGAGAAGGTGACCTAGACCTCTTTCTGGTAGTCGGCTCACTTGTCGAGGCCGGCCGAAGGGGGTTCGATAACCTCGGCTCGGCCGAGGGAGCCACAGAAACTGTGGACTGAGTCTTATCGGCTCCAGCCGGAGCCGATAAAGGCAAAGGTTGAACAACCTGAGGTCTCGGCCAGAAGCCGGAGCCAAGACCTCGATGCCTTAGAGGGCTTCCTGTTAAGACAGACAGGGAATCCTCAGGCTTAAACCTCTCAGAATTAGCTTGTTTTTTCCTGCAGGACCCTGGGGCTGAAGCCATGGCAAACAGCACAGGAATCCTGCAGGTGCAAAGGCCCCAGACAATAGACACAAGAAGTGTGAGCGTCTGTCAGAGACATTTTCTGACAGCACATCACACTTCTGAATCGAGACCTTTGCTTCTTTTGACATAGCCTAACTGGTGAACACAAACACACACTCAAACACACCAGTTATACCCTGTCAGAATAACAATTTTAGTAAAGATACTAAACAATAAAGTACATCAAACAGTAGCAAATTATAGTAAACTACACAAACACTCCCTTAGGGAAGAGAAGGCCTAAGGCCCAAGGGAAGAACCAAAGGTTCTTTTAAACAAGAAACGGGAAAATTAGGGTCGGGGATAAAGTTCTATGAACTATACTAATTTAAGAAGAATTACACTGAAAAAGGGAAAAGAGTAACTTTTAATAGAAAAAGCTAAAACTCACCAGGAACCGGTAGAAGCAACCAACCTCGAAGCTGTAGCGGCAAACGAGATCTGAGGTAACTCTCGCCTAGCATTGTGGGATATAAGGTCGGCTCCGAACCCATCCAGCAAGAATGAAGGCGAGATAGACAACTTAACATTCCTGCGTTTATGTATATATTCTTTATATATTACTGTAATCACCATGTGTAACACTGTTTCTACTTCTGTACCAATTAATGTTTAATTTTTTTTCTGTATCTATGTTCTTGTCGGAGCTTTTCTCCTGGGGCCTCCACTGAAAATGGGCTCTTTTAGGCCCAGTGGACTTTCCCCAGTAAACAAATTCAATAAATAAATAAATAAATACATACATACATACGTCTGCAATATAAGGAAAGACACTGAAACAGTCATTATACACTGCAAACAAGTTTATATATTCTAACTAAACTTACAGGCAAAAGAGATCATCAAGAAGTTTAGCCAAATCACCCACTAATGATGGGAAACTAATAGTTCCTCCCTTTAAGTAGACTTTTGCCACATATTCCTGGCGAAAATTTGTGATCACCCATCCAATTATCCAAACTGGTTTTAAAGGGTGCTAGGTAAGATCAGCATATTCCAGAAAGGTACAGCTGTGTAAGTTGAACTTACCATTGCAGTTGATGTTCAAATGATCACTGCTGCAGCATCCTTAGCTATACGGGTATATCCGGCCAAGGATATAACAGCCGGCCAAATTCCAAAGCTTCAGGGCACCTTCCACATGCTAAAGCTGCCAGGCATCTTGAGCTGAGCTGACTAAAAGCCAAGTTTGGGCTCAAAGCCCTTCAGACCTTTTCTACTAACAGAGAGGGAGGAAGGCTGAGCCCTGGAAGGATAATGCAAGGAATAACAAAAAAAATGTCCACACCCTGGTATAAAAAATATACCAAAAAATAAGGGGAATGGAGGGAAAGTGCAGGTACTGCAGCAGTGATCCTTCTAACATCTACTGTTATGGTATGTTTTACTTATACAACTGTACTACGTTCATCATATTGATCACTGCTGCAGTAGTCTTCACTATATGGGTAGATTACCATAGCTAACTACATTTGGGAGATGGAAGGAGAAGGGTCCAGGATCCCCTGAAGGATGGTCCTAGCAAAGCTTAATTTGTACAAAGCAAAGGAGTCAATTTTATTGTGCTTTGTAAAACTATGTACAGAAGACCAAGTAGCAGCTTCTAGAATACAGCTACAATCCAACCCTTTCCAAACAGCCATAGATGAATCCAAAGCCCTGGTAGAGTGGGCCTTGACCCTCTCTGGAATAGCTTTGTTATTTATTTATTTAGTTTATTTATTTGACATTTGTTAATCGACATAGTTCGACTGGGCATAGGATATATTTTCAGGGGAGACCTGTGAAAAAAAGCTAAATACATGAAAGTAATTTACAATCTACAATCAGTACATAAAAATAGAACAGATTAATATATACAAAACATAACTGGGAGGAATAAAAAAGTGTAAAAACTATACTATGATAATACAGATTTGGATAAAACATTTGTACAAAAGATAAGTTGGTTAGAAGAATAGTTATATTAGTACAAAGAAGTGCAATAATCATAGTAGATTAATAAAAGTGGGAGTGCAAGACAGTAATGAGATACAGATTAATTTAAGATTGTGGGTTGCATTGACAACAGAGTAAAGAGTAAAGTAAAATAGTTATGGAAGTTGAAGGAAATAGAATAACAGTAATATAAAAGGGAAGTCATTAAAAAAATAGCTAGGTTTGTAAAAGTAGAATGCAAGACGGTAATAAGATACAGATTAATTTAAAAGTATGCATTGTACTGACAACAGAGTGAAGGGTAATGTTGGGGGGGGGTTGGCTAGAGGAGAAAAGGCTGCTTAGGAGCAATGGAAGAGGAGGAGGTTAGTAATAGTAGTGGAGGTTAGATGAAAAGAGCTTAGTGGAGAGACTTAGGCAAGGTTAAGACAGGTACTGGGTATAACAAAGATTAATAGCCTTAGACAACCATTTGGAAACATCTGTATGTGACAAAAGTTGTCTCTGCTTCTTACCTTCACAAGAAGTGAACAATTAATCCGAAGATCTAAAAGATTTAGTTCTGTCAAGATAATTCATTAGCTGTCTAACATCCAAGGTATGGAGTATCCTTTCTCCCTCATTTTTAGGTTTTGGAAAGAAAATTGGGAGATGGATATTTTGACTTAAAGTAAACTTGGATACTACTTTAGCCATAAAAGAAGGATCAGTTCTCAAAGAAATCCTGCCAATATGGAAAATTAGATAAGGTAACTCACCATAACATCTTGCAACTCAGAAACCCTTCTTGCAGAGGCCATGGCAATCAGTAAAACTGGCTGCCCTGTAAAGAACCTCCATTCAGACAGATTAGCTGGTTTAAATGCAGCAGGTGCTAGCTTCTCTAACACAAAAGTAAGATCCCAAAGGAGAGCCACCAGTTTTCTTGGAGGCCTCCTATACAAAACCCTTTTCAAAAACATTTTAACGTGAAACTGCATTGAAAGAGGGAGATGCTGAAATGGTCAATAAATCAACCTTGATAGAGGAATAAGAATTCTTGGTCCCCTCCTCTTTAATATATTTATAAATGACTTCCACAAATCCATCCCATTTGCAAACATCATCCAATATGCAGACGATTCTACCATTATCTGCTCTGCCACCTCCCCCTCTCTGCTCCAAAAACTTACTCAAGAAGCTTTCTCAATTACTGAGCATTGGATGAAAATAAATCACTTGGCACTCAATGCCTTCAAAACAAAACTAATGGTATTTACCCCCTCCAAATCTACTTCTTTCGATATAAACTCTTTCTCAATTACCAGCCAAAACAACTCACCCTTGGAACTAGTATCTGAAACTAAGCTACTAGGTGTTCAAATTGACAATCAGCTTAAATTCAACTCCCATCTACAACTAAATATTAAGAAAACTCATCAAAAACTAGGTATGCTCTACCGGCAGAATCAGTATCTTACTAGCTCATCCAAAATCACTCTCGCTTCCTCCTTTCTCATCCCTCTCTTCTCTCACGGGGCTCCACTACTGACTAATCTTCAGACCTCTCTAAAAGCCAGCTTTCCTCCTGCTATAACAAAATTGCCAAATTCAAATAGCCATAGGTCCTCCACCCACCACTGTTCCTCTCTCCATAAACTAAATTGGCTCGAACTACCTAATCATCTTATCTATATACAGCTGACTTTAGCTCATAAGCTCATTCTCAACCCCTCTTTGACCCTCCCTGTCTTCTGCCTTCAAAATGCACCTACCAAATAGAGTCTTAAGGTCCAACAATCAAAACCTACTCAAAGTTCATAAACCATCTTATCCCCCAGGTAAACACCTATTATCCTCTAACCTGTCCCGTCTCTGGAACTCACTCCCACCATCCATTCGTACCACCTCTAATCACTACATATTCAAAAACTCTCTCCATACACATCTCAGGTCCCAATGGGATTGTTCTTGCTCCCACCCCTCATAAATATATGGCATCTTACCTCCTCTATGCCTTCATACTCAACTTTACCTAACAAAGCTTGTGTTCCTTCTGAATAACTACTCTGTAATGTAATGTTATGTTCCTTCTCAATTACAACTCTGTTATGTAAATCACATTACTGTCTCAGCTCACTTACTTCGCATTAATCTTCATTTATTGTATTGTTTGAATGCTTTTGAATTTTTGCGCTAAATGTTTTATCTACTACTTGTATAATTATCATTATATTTAGCAATCTTGTATGTACCTAATTTTGTCTGTGCTGGAGCTTTTCTCCCCAGAACTCCATTGAAAACGGGTTCTTTTGGCCCAATGGACTATCCTGGTAAACCAACTGCAAATAAATAAATAAATAAATAAATATTGTAAAACCAGACAACAACTAGCCCTGACTGGGTGCTGGTTCAGTAGTTGGCACCTGTATTGGACATACCAACAAGTTAACCATGAAACTATAATACCTGGAGACTTAAATATAGACCGGCAATGGTTTACTATTGTAATGTCGAGAGTGCCTTGTGTGACAATGACATGTGCGGGAGTCAGAATGCAGACATTGAAATGCTGACTCAAGAAGACCGACTGTATAATGGCAGTCGACTCATTGCAGTTGACCATTACATTGCCGCCCTAATTCGTAGTATGCATCGGGTTGAGTAAATGATGATGATGTTGCCATTTCCGGGATAATTTAAAGGAGTAGTGCTGCCTGAATGGATTACCTTGTAGACGTTAGTAGAATACAGCAGTTTAGAAGAGAAACTGTAAGTAAATGAAGGTTGTGCATACGCGGGTGATGTTTTGTATTGAGATCATGGGACAGTGTGGATTGGGAGAATTACCTTTTGCCGCACTGTAGTGCAATCTCAGAGTTGTAATATATAACTGGCAGGGGATGTGGGGGCACAGCCCCCCACAGGGGGGGTGTAGGGGGCTTGCCCCCATGCAAAAACATTACAGTTAGCGCTGTGCAGTATGAATCTTGTCCATATGTACTGCTGCTAAGGGGGTAACGGACTTCAGAAGTCAAATTCAACTTTGCCTGTATTCGTTTTTGGGTATTTCAACCTACTTCATATTCTGAACATCGGACATGTAAACCGGATTTTTGAACGGTTTACATTCTAATGTTCAACGTTTTAATAGTAAACCACCAGCAACTCATAAATTCCACTATCCGCACTGACTCCATAAAACTGTTCAACTTCAAACAATTAATAACCATACCTACTAGAATCAATAAAACTTCAGGGAGACACTCAACATAGACTGAATTGTTACAAACAAACCAGACAAACTGACAAATGTAGGGTGCCTCTCAGACAGCATAACAAACCACATACCAACATATGCTATTAGAACTCACCATGACCTAGATAAACATATTATTTATAATGAAATACAAAATACAACCAATTTGAGCAAAGATATTTGTAGTGAAACACTACACAATATAAATGGAATGTACTTAGAACATACTGCGGTAGAACACTTTTATAACATATTCTTAACAAACCTTAAATAATCTAGCACCAGTACATAATAAAAGAGTAAAGTCCAACCCTGCACCATGGCTGACAAAAGAAACAAACAAAAAAATCATGACAAAAAGGGATAAAGCCTGGAAAAATCAGTATAAAAACAGAACTCAAAATGCCTTCTAGCCATTTAGATATGTTAGAAACCTTGCAAAACTCCATGTCAATCAGCATAAGCAAATATACTATACCAACCTACAAGACAAGTATAAAAACAACCCAGAACTTTTTCGGTCATTACTAAATAAACTACTTCACCCTGGCAAGACCACCACTCCCTCTCCAAAAACAGACAGTATGACAGACTCTAGCCGTACAGTTTAATTCCTACTTTGTAAAATCAATATTCTCTTGGACACTAATACATTTGCCCCTCCACTACCACTGTCCAATCAAAACAACCCACAGCTATTCAGTTTTAGTCCAGTACCTACCTCATTCATAAGGAAGTTCATGCTTAAACTACTTCTGTAGCTGTAGACCAACTGCCATGAAACTATCTAAAACTGGCTGCAAATGTCATAGCCTTTCTGTGTCCATACTAATTAATAGCAGAAAGATATGTCCTATCACTGTGGAAAAAATCCTACAGCATACCACTGCACAAGGGGGCACATCTACAGAGTTTAATAACTACATACCAATATGGATTTTCTCCCCCTCTCCAAAATATAAGAGAAATGCATCCATATGCAGCTGATGCAATACCTAACCTCAAATAACCTGCTCTCAAAAACACAACAAGGCTTTAGGCCCCAGCACAATATCAAAATCACAGGAAATATTTAAAACAACATTGCAGGACAGTCTAAAATAAATAAAGAAAACATCTAAGCTATACTTTACTATATTCCTATCTGAATCTAAAATAATTACTATGTCCTAAAAACTTACAGCAAGGCAAGTGCAGAAAGTGGTGATGAGTGGATGTTTTCCAGTTCAAAGATTAAATACAAAATACACAGTCCCTCTCTGAGAGAGGTCTTATATTAATATCAAATATTCCTGCTGGGTTAGCGTGGAAGACATCACTTTTGTCACCTGACTTTAGTTCCCAAGCTAACCCCCCAGTGTAGCATTTGACATCTCCTTGTGAAAAGTACATATCTCTCAGATGTTTGCTCAGAGTTGTGCAGCTGCTAGGAAGTCATAAAGCAATAAAACCTTCTGCATCTCAAACCTAATAATTACTTCTCTTCCAAGACAATACAAAAATAATACAAAAACTTCTACCTGTAGACATTGTGCCCGCTACTGAACTGAAACTGAGAGATAACTTTTATAGCACAACCATAAAACAATTTAATTTCAACTTATTTTCTTCAAGTTTTGCAAATTAACCCTCTATATTCTAGTTTCTACTGTTAAAACATATACATTTACACAATTACAACAGTTTATATACATTTCTATTCTAAGCCACCAGGGCATGCTCTGGTTATATTTTAGCTCAGTACTTTATACCTTTACACACACTTCTGTATGAATCATATCAATATTCACAAATGACATAGATTTACAAAAATCCAGACAGCTGGGCTGGCAGTATTTCCTTTTATGACAGGCACTAGGAACTTTCTTGACTTAAGAAGGAAGAACTGGTTCTATCACAATTTGGAACAATGGGATGAAGCACAGGTGGAAACAAAACATACTTATTTGGAAGATGAGGAACGACCCCCTGTAACCTTGATGAATGACTTTAAGAACTGATTTATCTAAAATAATCAGATGACAAAAAGAAAAAAAATTAAGATTCAGAGTTTCTGGGGGAAAAAAGGACCAGAATGGGAGGGGGGGGTCACAAGCAGTCATTCAGACTAGTTGAACTGTCCTTGGGTTTACGAGATACGAGACATCTTTTAAGACCCTCCCCCCTTACCATGTCTTCTTAAATGTCAGCTTACCTGAATTTTGTTGAGACTGTTTATTCTGTTTTTTTTGCCAAAACTGGATGATGAAATATAAAATCTCTGGGACAATTTGGAAAAACATAGCTGATTTCAGAGATTCCCTGGATCAACTTGCCCCTTTCATCACAGTTTTTGATAAGCTGTGCAGCAGAGGGGCCAACACTAAATCAACATCCAAAGGAGAATTTAAAATCTCATTTTAATATCATCAAGGAGGTTCTGAGCATGCAGCCATGCAAACCTCCTGTAAACAGTACCAATGAGCACAACCCTGGAAGAAGTATTACAGTCATAAACACACACTCTGCAGAAAATGAGATAGTGGCATTAGACATTATAAGAAACAAAGTTACTTAAAGCAGATTGTTCCTCACAACAGGAAACTGCAGATAAAACATTTCTCATACTTTCACAATTTGTCAGAACAAACTTTAACATATGAGACTGACAATTCTAAATTCTGAAAATCAGAGTTATAGCAGTATACACCTTTTCCCAAACCTATCAATATTTTTCCACCTTTATCAGAATGACTAGTATTGGAATTAACTGTGCTTAATACATTCTATCTGCTTTTTAGGGGCAGCTGGTTAACTATTATGAAAATTACAGGCAGTAACACACACACATTCCCCAAAGCAGACAGAACAGGATGAATGGATGTAGGTTGTGGAAAATACTTCTGTAACAACTCATAGCATTTTCTGAGGGACCAAAAACACTGGGACCTTCTAGCAACAATTTCAGAGAAAAACAACCTCCACAGGGAGAATCAGAAACTAAGCATTCCTCTCAGTCTGAATCAGAAATCTGAGGAAAAAACACTGTATCCATCCCTGCATCTTCATGTTCAAAATTAAAATTTTGAATCTGTTCAGGAAATGAGGAATCCCTCTTTATGTTACCAGAAACTACAAGAAGGAGCAATAACCTGAATTAAACCCTGGGTCAGATCCAGTAAACTACCCCTATCCAAACAATTTTGAGGAGGACTAAATACATTCTTAGTTTTCTGTTTCTTTTTGACAGGAAAAATGGGGCCAGTCATGATACTAATGGCAGAAGCTGCTTCCCCAGGGATGTTAACAGCATTCTGACACCACAGGGAAACCTTACCTGCTCCCTCTCCCAGGACCAACAAGAGTGGCTCTCCTTGCCCACTGAGGAGACCCTAACAGCTGCAGAGAATGAGGCTAACCCCTGTTCCACACTCCCTGTAGCTGCTACACCAGGGGGATGTGGGATAAAAGATGAGTAATCTAAGGGAAAACAAATGGCCACAGCAGAGTCACACACCTGTGGGTGAGGCAAATTATTAGCCTGCTCTTGTGGAAAAAGGCTGTCTGCCCTTTTTTTTTTTTTGTGGCTGGAAAACTGAAAGTGGGACCAGTAGTGTGTTCTGTTCCATTGTCAAGCAGAAAATGATGCCTCTTTGGAGAACACATGTAAAAATTGCCGGTAAACACTCCCAGCCCACAGAAAATACTTTTTTTTTGACAGATAAACACAGTAAAATGTACTTTAAAACACTATGGCAGCCCCACAAAAGAAAAAGAAACTATTTCTCCACAGAAAATTTGCTTTCAGTTACTTATACTACTTTAAACTGAAAGAAAAATAAAAGTCTTTCATTTGGTTTCAAGAAAGTCCATTAAACACAACAGTCCTAGCTTTAAAATAACTTTCCTAAAGAAGAAAGTAATAAAACATCAACAAAATTAAGAAAATGGAACATTTTGTTCCCCAAAGGGAACTTATCTGCATAGCACAGGAAAGCACAAGCCGACCTCTGATCCTTGAAAGCCTCAGTGGTGAGTATTCTTCAGTGGCAGTAAAGCTCTGAAGGGCTTCAGGCCCAAACTTGTCCTGGCCCTGAAACATTGGAAGCTGGCCAGCTGTTACATCCTTGGCAGGATATAATCCATATAGCTAAGGCTACTGAAGCAGTGATCAATATGAAGAACATCAGCGAATTAAAGAATACACACAAGAATTTAATAAATGCAGTCCTGTAACACCTACTGAAATTTCCATAGACTATATATGTATATGTGTGTGTGTGTGTGTGTGTGTGTGTGTGTATATATATATATATATATATATATATATATATGTATATACATATATATATGTATGTATGTGTGTGTGTGTGTGTGTGTGTGTATATATATATATATATATATATATATATATATATATATATATATATATATATATACACACACACACACACATATATATATATATATATATATATATATATATACACACACACACACTTATATATATATATATATATATATATATATATATATATATATATATATATATATATATATATATATACACATGTGTGTGTGTATAGATACATATAGATATATTTGTATGTGTCTGCATCTATCTATATCTAATATATATGCATATATATGTATATCTATATCCATAACTATATATAACTATATATATATATATATATATATATATATATATATATATATATAGATAAGCACACATATACAGTGGATATAAAAAGTGTACACACCTATGTTAAAATGCTGTTTTTTTGTGATATAAAAAACTGAGACCACAATAAATTATTTCAAAACTTTTCCCACCTTTAATGTGACCTACAACCTGTACAACTCAATTGAAAAAGCAAACAAATTTGTTAGGGGAAAAAAATATAAAAAATAAAAGTACAATACGCTGGTTGCATAAGTGTGCACACCCTTAAACTAATACTTTGTTATGTGTGCACACCCTTAAGCTAATACTTTGTTGAAGCACCTTTTGATTTAATTACAGCAATCAGTCTTCTTGGGTTGGAGTCTATCAGCATAGGACATCTTGACTTGGCAATATTTGCCCACTCTTCCATGCAAAAGCGCTCCAAATCTGTCAGATTGCAAGAGCATCTCTTATGCAGAACCCTCTTCAGGTTAACACACAGATTTTCTATCGGATTTAGGTTTGGGCTCTGGCTGGGCCTTTCCAAAAGTTTAATTTTCTTAGGGTGAATCCATTCTTTTGTTGATTTAGATGTATGCTTGGGTTCATTGTCATGTTGAAAGGTGAAATTCCTCTTCATCTTCAGCTTGCTAGGGGATGCCTGAAGGTTTTGTGCCGAAAGTGACTGGTATTTGGAACTGTTCATAATTCCCTCCACCTTGACTAAAGCCCCAGTTCCAGCTGAAAAAAAGCAACCATAAATCATGATACTGCCACCACCATGTTTCACCATGGGAATGGTGTTCTTTTGGTGATGCAAAGTGTTGTTTTTGTGCCAAACGTACCTTTTGGAATTGTGGCCAAAAAGTTCAACCTTGTCTTATCAGACCATAACACATTTTCCAACATGCTTTTGGGAGACTTGATATATTGTTTTGCAAATTTTAGCCGAGGCTGGATGTTTTTCTGTGTAAGAAAAGGCTTCTGTCTTGCAACCTTACCCCATAGTCCAGACATATGGAGAATATGGGAGAGTGTTGTCAAATGTAGTACACAACCAGTACATGCCAGAAATTCCTGCAGCCCCTTCAGTGTTGCTGTAGATCTCTTGGCAGCCTCCTTGACCAGTTTTAGTCTTGACTTTTCATCAATGTTGGAAGTACGTCCAGTTCTGTGCAACATCACTCTTGTCCCATATTTACTCCACTTTCTGATGACTGTTTTCACTGTGTTCCATGGTATATCCAATGTTGTGGAAATCTTTTTGTATTCTTCTCCTGACTGATACCTTTCAACAATGAGATCCCTTTGATGCTTTGTATGCTCTCTGTGCATGATGGCTTTTGTTGTAGCGGGCAACTGAGTAAATGTCAGGAAAATCCTACCCGGACAGCTGAACTTTATTTGGGATTAATCCGAGTCTCTTTAATAGATGGCAGATGTGTACCCAAGGAGACTGAATGCTGTAATTAAATCAAAAGATTCTTCAACAAAGGGTGTGTACACTTATGCAACCAGCTTATTGTATGTTTTTTATTTTTTATATTTTTTCCCCTAACAGATTTTTTGTTTTTCAATTGAATTGTGCAGGTTATAAGTCACATTAAAGGTGGGAAAAGTTTTGATATGATTTATTGTGGTCTCATTTTTTTATATCAGAAAAACATGCCATTTTAACAGGGGTGTGTACACTTTTTATATCCACTGTGTGTGTGTGTGTGTGTGTGTGTGTGTGTGTGTGTGTGTGTGTGTGTGTGTGTGTGTGTGTACACACACACACACACACACACACACACACACACACACATCACAAACCGTATGCACAAAATCCAAGTTAAACATAAATAACCTCTTCCTTTTCTAGTATATTTGCTAGTTATATTGTCCCTCACATAATATTATCTTTCATTAAAGGCTGTTGAATGACAAATAATGCATGACAACAATATGAAATCATGATGTAAAACAATCTTTTGAACTGTGAAGCAAAACCATCTCAGATAAATGAATAATGTAATCCATGAGGCTGTACCCACCACTGATTATGGGCACTAACCAGTACATAAACCGTTATAAACATGGTAAGGATAAAGAGGACAAAGCCAGAAATATCAAAAGGTTATATATTTAACATTTACAGTACATCAGACTGAAAATGACTTCACAAATGCACCACTAACTTATACAGCAAGGTTCCAAGTGCAGTAGAAGCTTAGTTCAGTTATAAAGCATCTGAAAGCACAGCAACAGGTTCATGCTTCACATCCAGGTTCCCCGATTGGTGACTTTTTGCCTAAGAAAGATGACTTGAATCATCTCTGTCATAGGACTGACTGTAATGTGAAAAAAAGCAGATTAAAGTTCTTTTCCCTTTGAAAAGGTCAGAGTTATGGAAGAAAATAAAGCGTTTTTATACTGATAAGTTATAGGAAGTAAAATTGATAAATTACGTTTGAACTAATGTTTTTTGTTTAAGAGATCCAGTTTTTTCCTTCATGACATATGCAGCTACAATGTGTTTGTGGTGTTCTTTGTGTTATTTAACATTTATTTACAGCATTCACTTTTAAATCATACTATGTTATTTATAATATGTTTAAAGGTCACTGTACTATCTTCACTTGCTTGATTTAAATATGCATTTGCTGCTTACAAAATAAGCAATGCAATAAATCTAAATTTGAAATTGAAGTGCTTCTAGGAATGCTTCAGTGAATGCCTGTAGCTCTGACAATAGTTCTTAACTTCTTTGCTCAATAATCAGGGCGAAGGGAAAAACTACATAGAGACAAAGGCCCAAAAATCAGGGTAAGTTTTTAAATATTACTCTAATTAATTTAGGAGTTTAATAAAAAGAAGAGGCATGAATCCTTAATATCTGGTATTATTGACTGACTGTAATCCTCAATGGTTTACCAGAAAATCAAAAAAATTACAAGAGTGAATGCTGTGAGTAGTACCAACCTGCTGGACTTCACACGATGAGCTCTTGACCACTTCCATCTTTAAAAAGTTATTAAGCAATTTTTCATACACTCAGCATTAAGTAACCCAGATGAACATCTGGCAGTTGTGGCACTT
This sequence comes from Protopterus annectens, assembly GCF_019279795.1. Lineage (NCBI taxonomy): Eukaryota > Metazoa > Chordata > Ceratodontiformes > Protopteridae > Protopterus > Protopterus annectens. The sequence goes on from NC_056747.1 coordinate 1,296,848,038, forward strand.
CTGAGTGTTGTGCTCTTCCCTAAGATAGTGCATGCAATTAAGATGCAGGACTTGTCTGGAAATTTGGTAATCACATGGATGCTTGTTATGGTGATTAGACATAAAATATAGGTCCTTGTAGATAGATCAAAGTATTTATTTGTGGCTGTAACCCATTACAGTTGCACTCTCAGAAAAGGAAGACAAACATATCATATTCAAATTATAAGCATTATGGAGTCTCCAACCACTCTTCAGAAGACCTATTAAAGATGGAACAGGATATCTGCCAGGTGACTACATAAGAACATACACTAAATTTTTTTTAACACACCTGCATAAAAAAACAGATTTCGGTTTGGGAGGGAGGGGGGGCAGCAGATAAATCACTGCAATTAGAGTATCTAGCAGCTGACTTCCTCCACCCACCAAAGAATGTGATCAAAGGCAATAATCCATGTAAACCTGTAAGGAGCCAACTCATTTATGTCCGCTAGTAAGCAGCATTTAAAATAAAGCTAGTTACTGAACACATATCCAGTATCTGTTAATAAACAAAATGCTTTTCTAAAGGCAAACAAAACACTTCTCAGTTTTCCAATATGTTTGGTAGGAATCAGCTATTAACTAAACATTAAAACCAGTAATCCTGGTTACTTAACCCTTGTTTCAACACTTGACAGAATTATTCAAAGTAATTTGAAAATTGTACTTACATTCATTATCCTGAAACTCTATGGGTAAGAAGCCATCAGATGATGCCATGCTCACACTGTGACCATCATCAGAGCTGTCACTGTAGTCTTCAGTATCCCCTATAAAAAAGATGACAACATAAGTACAAAATGCTTGACTTATTATCCCCTTTTACTTCTTCACTTATAAAAAATGCTTCTATGGCTTGGTCATAAGACTTTGACCTTGTGCCTGTAGAAAGAGCTGTCATTTGGCCCAAATATCAAAAGCCTTTCCCCAGCTAGAGCAACATGGATCCATTCAAATGTGTATGATCAGATAAAATTTGCTCAATCCAAGCTAAAGAGGTGTTTGTGTGTGCATGTGTATGTGTGTGCACCAGTGTGTGCAGGTGTGTGTGTGTGTGTGTGTGTGTGTGTGTGTGTGTGTGTGTGTGTGTGTGTGTGTGTGTGTGTGTGCGCGTGTGTGTGTTGTGGTGGAATGGGAACTCCAACTCATCTGTGCACAACAGCTGGGTATGATCAGTATGAAACAAGAATCTAATGGAAAAATACAGCTTTATGTGATATTGATACTATCCAAAAATATAAATGGTTGAATTCCTTTCTGTCTGTTGAGAAATCCATCACCCTTAGGTTTAGCACATGAGACACACTTCTAAAGGTTGAACCCAAAGGTGATGAAATACCATAAAGACTAAAAGAAAAAAAATGTTTTTTTTCCAGTTTTCTTGATCTTCAAACCCTAACGATCTGAAGTTGACCTGTTTATTTTATCAGTCTGATTACCTAACTCATTGCTTTGTTGCCAACTGGTACCCTAGGAAACAGAATATATAAAGGTTATGTACTCACCATAACTATGCATCTGTGTTGCCTGTTTTCATTCTTCCTGAATGAATGAAATAATGAATGGGTCTCGCACCTGACCCTCAGCTCCAACTTTGCCTCACTCTCTAGTTTCTAGGATCCGACTCTCAAGATCCTTCCGTTACCCATAATGTCCCTGATCACTGCATTACCTCAGATCAAGTTTGCTGCTACTATGCTGTTTTTTAAATATAAAATATTATCATAGCTCTACAGAAAAAGTGAAGTAGTAACAGAACAGGGGCTCAAACAAGAACTGTGGTTCCTAACAAAAATCTTCATCGGGTCACTCCCAAAGTATGGATAGGGGGGAGGTGTGTGTGTGTGTGTGTGTGTGTGTGTGTGTGTGTGTGTGTGTGTGTGTGTGTGTGTGTGTGTGGGTGTGTTGAGGAAGAATGAAAACGGACAACACAGATGCATAGTTACAGTGAGTACATAACTTTTATATCTGATGTTGTCATTTTCATTCGTTCTTCAATGAATGGGACAGACTCCTCAGCTACAGTAACCTTGCGTGGACCTCATGGAAGGATGTTCAGGAGAACTGCAGAACTGAGTGCAGCCCTGTTTCTGGAGATGATATCTAACTTGTAATGAGCAAAAAAAGTATGAGCACTGGACCAAGTGGCAGCTGCACAAATATCATCAACAGAAATTCTGTCCCAAAAAGCAGCTGATGTAGACATTGACCTAGCTGAATATGGTTTTGGTTATCTTCGGAAGGTTAACCCTCTTGAACAGTAAACATGAGAAATACAATCTGCTATCCATTTGACAACTGTAATTTTTGAAACTGTTTTTCCCAATTTATTCTTGGCAAATGAAACAAATCAGTCAGTTTTCCTAATTTCTTTAGTGCTATGCAGATAGAAATGAAGTTGCCTATGTACATCTAAAAGGTGAAGTATGTATTCTCCTTTACTGTCAAATTTAGGAAAGAAAACTGGCAAGTTGTTGATAGTTGATGTTCATTTCTGAGGCAACTCTGGATAAAAAGGTAGGTAGGACTAGTGCGTAAATTAACTGTCTTTATGGAAAATTAGATAAGATGTTTTTTAAGTGATTGCTTGGAGTTCAGAGACTCTCCTCGCAGAAGTTACAGCTACAAGAAAGACTGTTTTCCAAGAAAGAAATTTTAAGTCTGCTTTAGCTGAGGGTTCAAAGGGTGGTTGTACTAAACTTTGCAATATAACAGTAAGATCCCAAAGTGGAACGGGATCCTTTATTGGGGATCTAAGTAAAAAGGTGCCTTTTAGAAATGCCTTGCATAACCTGGATGAAGCTAAAGGAAAATAATTATCTTCAATGTAGAAGTCAGAGATGGCTGCTAGCTGAACTTTGAGGGTAAAGAAACTAGCTCTACCTTGAAAAATGGAAGCAAGCAAATCTAAAACAGCAGGGATTGGAGCAGTGAAAGGATCCAACTCTCTCTGCTCAGCCCAAAAAGAAAACCTTTTTTATTTACTTTTATAAATCTTTCTTGTAGAGGGTTTCAAAGATGAAAATAGAATTTGGCGAACCGGATAGGAAAGCCTGGAATGTCTAGCCATCATTGGAATTGGAGAAACCATGCGGTCAACCTGAGGCCTGCAATGTCCGGATGAGTCATCCCTGAAGGATGTGAAAGAAGATCTGGACTGGGGTCCAGTGTCCAAGGAGGACATAGTAGATGAAATCATAGGAAAGGGAACCCCACTTGCCGAGGTCAAAAGGGGGCAATGAGGACTACCTTGCTCTTCAACCGGAGTGCTTTCTAAAGAATTTGGGGATTACAGGCAGGGGAGGATAAGCATAAAGAAGGCTGGTGGGCCAAAGGTGAACTACAGCATTTCTCAATGACTGTCACTGAAGGGAGATTAGGGCAAAGAACCTGTTGTACTTGTTGTTGAGGGGAGAGGCGAATAGATTGCGGCAAGACTGACCTAATTTGTGGAAGATCGTGTTTGTCACTGACTGACTGAGATACAACTTGTGAGGTGTCAGGATAATTCTGCTGAGCTTGTCTGCTAGAATGCTGAATGTCCCCAGTATATGCACTGCAGTTGGAGGAGATCACCCACTGCCAAACTCTCATTGCTTCTCAGCAAAGGGGGAAGGATCTGGTTCCCCCTTGCTTGCTGATGTGCCAGACCACCAACATATTGTCTGTTTGGATAGCAACTGTCCCTACTGGATGAGAGTTATAAAGGCCTGCAGTGCTAGAAGGACCAAGACATTTATATGCAATTTGGTCTCTTCTTGAGAACCACATGCCTTGAATAGTCCATCCCAAGAAATGCCCCCCACCCCATTTGGGAGGCGTCCATGGTCAATGTGGAATTTGGGGGAGAAAGAATAAAGGGACATCCTTGACAAATTTTGTCGGATTGAATCCACCACAATAGGGAGTCCTTGCAGACTCAAAATAGTTTTATAGGATGTTGCAAAGGCTGTCAAAGAATGGAAGATTATACTGCCAGAATCCACTGGAGGATTCACATGTGAACACAAGCAGCAGGTATCAAGGTAATCGCTGCAGCCATTGATCCTAGGGCTTTGAGAACCACTTTTGCTGGGAGACAGGGGTGAGAAAGAACCTGTCTAACATGCAGTCTGAAGGAAAGAATTCTGTAGATGGGTCAGACCAGAAGGCTTCTAGGAATACCAACTCCTCCTAGGAAGGGGTTTGGGAAGACCAACCACCTTTATGGCATAGGATTCCTAGAATATCTCCAAAGGAAATGCCTTCTGGTGGAAATCTAGGGAACCCTAGAAATGGGGAGTTCCTTATCTGGAACTGCCTGGAAGCTTGTACAGGTTGGTTATTCCTATAGCATAGGATGAAAAGACTCAGACACAGGATCCGAAGAGGGAACTGAAGAAGTAAGAGTCAAGACCTCTCTCAGGTGAGAGAATAGCCTCTCCACCAGCTCAAAGGCAGATGGACCAGAATATGCTGAGGCCAATCAGACTGGAGCCAAAACTCTTGGATCAGACAAACCAGGGCCCTCCCTGACCCTCTGCTCCAAGGGAAGAGTCAATGCCAAGCTGTGCAGTGCCGAGGCCCCAAGGGGAAGCAACGGCTCGAAAAGCTTCAGAGTCAAAGTCATTATCTCACATTTGACACTGATGCTTCAGCTCCAAGACATGTCCTGCACAAGGGGGGTAAGAGGCAAAATGATCAGGGAAGTAGTCGGAGGTAATGATAAAACCATCTTCAGATCCAACGGTTTGAATCTTGGAGTTCTTGGATCTGAGAGCTCTGAAACAGAAGGTCAGATCAGAGAAGGAGTAATGACTGTATGTCAGGGAGGTTTAAGGCTCACAGATCTGATGGGACACGGAGATGGTAAGACTCCCTTCCAGATCTGTGTTCTGAGGACTTTTCTCATCATCCTATCCACTTCTGCTTTGGAAAGACTTCTTAGAATCTCCTGTAGGAAAGGAGATCTCAGTCTAGAAGACACTGGCTCTGGAGACAAGTGAGGGCTTTGAAGGAGAGGAGACTTTGAAGTAGTAGGCTTTGGATCCGAGGGTTTTGGATCCGAGTGTTTGGAAACCTTAGCTGGTGGCTCCGATGTCAGATTGGATTTGGGAGACCTGACAGAAGAGCACTTTCTATGCTGCATGGGCTCCATGGACTTTGATTTCTGAGAGGGGGTTTGAGTCAATGAAGCAGAAACAGCAGAAGAAGGTGCAGAAGCAGGTATAAGGCCCTTAAGTACTAGCTTGTTTCGATGACCGCTAATTGGCTCTGGCACTGAAGCCAGCACAAATGGAACAAAATGTCTCAAGGTGGGAAGGGTCTAAACAATTGACGCACTCTGTGGGCATCAGAGTTGGGTATCTTGTGCCCACAGGAAGTGCATTTCTTAAATCTGGTAGGCTTAGAATCAGCCTATGCAGAATGCCTAATGACAAAAAAATCTGTTGAGGAAAGCAGAAAGATGTTTTTAAAGAGAATTGGTAAAAAGAAAAGTTTTACCAACAATGGTAAAAATGTAATACTTCCCAGTGAAGGTATAGAAAGATGGAAAACTTTAACAACTATGGTAAAGAAGAACACAAGTAATGGTAAAAAGAACAAAGTTAGTTTAGTGGTAAAGACAGGATACCATTAGAAAGCTAAATAAGGAAAAATTAAGTTTACTGCAAGTTTTTACTCACTATTCCTAAAAATATAACATGAGGTTGAGAAAACACAATCCTGACTGAATTGTTAGCGTGGTAAATGAGATCTGAGGTAATAAATGAGATCTGAGGTATTGCACTGGTCAGGGGCATTACGGGTCACGGAAGGAGTTCAAGAGTCAGATCCTAGAATCCACAAAGAGTGGCCGAGTCGGATCCGAAGGTCAGATTCGAGAGCCACTCATTATGTCATTCATTGAGGAATGAATGAAAATGATAAGGTCAGATCTACACTTCATGGACTGATGACCTGTTGTTCATTCTGCACAATGACAGAAGCCTTTCTGTAATAAATCTCACAGCCCTGTCTTGGTTTATATACAGAAAAAAAGGTTTATCGCTGCTTCACCACTTGCAAAAGTAATTTAATTATTTATTAAATTTCAGATTTCATATGGATAATTTTATACTGGCTACACATTTATTTATTTATTTTACATTTGTTGACCGGGCTAGTCTAGCTGGATACATGTCCATTTTCAGTAGAGGCCCGGGGAGAAAAGCTCCACAAACAATAATATAGAACAAAACTAGTTATACAAAAAATAAATATTTTACAAATGGAAAGTAGTACATAAACAATGCCAGAAGCATAGCCAACAAAAATACATCAGGTGATAAAATTGCTAATGCAAGAAGGGATAGAAATCTTATGTATCACATGACAGAACATGTTGATTATAGGTTCATAGGTTCATACTAGGCTATCTGCCCTAGGGCATTTATAAGCCTAACCAGAGTGTGTGTGGCTTCCGCCACCCCCTGGAATGAAAATACTGTGCCCATTTAGTGTTTAGTTTACTGTGCCTCTGTCTAGAAGTGACACAGAGATGACCCCCGGGGTAAACCTACGATCTCCCATCCACTCGTCAAGATTTCTCTTGAAGAGAGTCAGTGAGGGGCTCTGCCTAACATGGACTGGGATTCTGCTGCACAGTGTAGGGAGCCTCTGGGTTATGAATCTGTCCCTCCAGCATGTCCTATTTATTTCTGTGTTGAGGTTCAAGTCTCTCGCTCTCATGGTTCTGGTGGATTTGATTTTTTTAGGTGGAGCATGTCCATTAATTCCGGATTGGACATGGCCTTGTACGTCAGGCATAGATCTCCTCTAAGTAGGCAGTATGCGACTGAATACAGCTGGAGTTTTTTCAATCTGGCAGCATATGACATATGTTTGAGACCCTTGATCCTCTTGGTGAGGTACTTCTGGGGTCTTTCTAACTGCTGCAGGTGCCAGGTAAGGTACATACCAAATGGGGCATTGTACTCAATCATGGGCCTGATAAGGGAAGAGTATAGGGGCACAATGACCTCTCTTGATCTAGATGTGGATCCTTTCATGATAAGGTGGGCAATATAGAAGGTCTTCCTAACCACCTTAGCAATGTGGGTGTCAAATGAGAGGTCACTGTCAACTTGGGTCCCTAGGTCCCTGATTACTTCTTCCATAATTAATGGATTACCACGTATGTGATAATTTGTGGGTACTTTGTTTTTCCCAAAGGGTATAACTATACATTTTTTGGTGTTCAGTTTAAGGCCATGGCTCTGGCACCAGTTATCCATTTCTGTGAGGCCTTTCTGAAGGATGCTAGTGTCCGCTGGAGTATCGATTATGGCACCCAGCTTGCAGTCATCTGTGAACTTTGTCAGCCACAATCCTCCTATGTTTGCTTGTACTTCTAAGAAATAAATGCCGAACAAGAGGGGTCCCAGGACCGAGCCCTTTGGGACACCACTTGTGACTGGCTTAGAGTCTGACATGGCTCCAGCAATTCTGACCTTGTGGGTTCTGTCCTTTAGCCAGGTTTGCAACCCATCTTATGACATATGGGTTTACATTTAAGCTGGTGAGCTTGTCTATGATGCCCGAGTGGGGTATTGTGTCGAAGGCTTTTGCAAGGTCAAGGTAGGCTGTGTGAACTGCCTTACCCTCATCAATGGCCTTAGTGACTGTTTCAAACAAGTCGACCCGGTTCAAAAGGCAGGATCTGCCCTTAACAAAGCCGAATTGGGTGGGATCAAGTGTCTGTAGGTCCCCAATGTCTTTGTTTATGAGTTCCATAATAATCCTCTCCATAGCTTTGCAGACCAGGCTCGTCAAGCTTATGGGGCGGTAATTTCCAGGGTCCGTAGAAGCACCTCCTTTGTGGAGTGGAACCACTGTTGCTGTACACCATTCTTTGGGTACATATCCTGTAGTAAGGCTAAGATTAAACAGCAGCCTTATGTGCGAGTTTAGTTCCTCTTTGAATTCATGTAGCACGCAACCCGGGACACTGTCTGGTCTCATTGATGCTGTGTTTTTAGCTTTGGAGAGGGCGGCTCTCACCTGGACATCTGTGATGTCAGGGAGGCTACATTCAGCTGGGATAGATATTTCTCCTTTTGGGGGGGAGGGCGGTAGACATTTGCACTGAACCTGTCTGCTAGTATGTTGGCAATATCTGTGGGTTCAGTGTATTTTCTGTCATTTTGAACTAACTCTGAGCATATCTGTGAGTTTCCACCCAGGTTTCTAACATAACTAAAGAAGGCTTTGTAATTATCTTTAGTGTCTTTTGTGATTTTTCTCTTAAAGTTGGCCTTGGATGATTTTATGAGTGATCATAGTTTTTTGCTAGTACTGATCAGAGATGCCTTCCCTTTTTGGGATTTTTCTCTGTCCTGTAGTAGCTTCCTCCTCCTGTTGTAAAGTTTGTTTATGGCTGGGGTCCACCAGACAGGACGCCTGCCTTTGGGGGAAAGGGTCTTGGTTTTATTTGGGATTGCATGATCCATGCATTCTTGAAGGTGTCCATAGAGGGCGTTTATAAAGGATTCAGTGGTGTGGGCTGTGGTTTCCCCTGGCCCAGGGGCCTTGAAGGATACCACTTCCGTCTTAAGAAGTGTGAAGTCAGCTTTTGAGAAGTTCCTCACTGTGGTCTTTTGTGCTGGGGGTGGGGGCGAGATGTGGATTTCCAGTGAGATTAGTTTATGGTCTGATCTCACCAGTGTGGGGTATACTTCCGGTGTGGAGCATTGTGTCCCCATGTTTGTGATGATCAGATCTAGTATATTATCTCCTCCTGTGGGAGTGGTGACTAGTTGTTCCATCGCATTTGAGTTTATGAATTCTAGGAACCTTTGGGCTAGGGTGTTGGGGCTTGAGTAATGCTCCCAGTCTATGTTTGGGTAGTTGAAGTCTCCCAATATGATGGTATTTGGAGAGACATTCATACTCTCCAGTGTCTTCAGGAAGGCTGAGTGGGGTTCCTGAGTTTGAGAGGGTGGTCTGTAGCATGCTACAAACTGTAGGGCAGTTTTGCCTACGGTTAGTTGCACATGGATGGTCTCTGATGCTTCGTGCGTTGCCACTATCCTGGAGGTGTGGGTGTCTTTGATGAATATGGACACTCCCCCTCCCTTTGTGGTTCGGTCCAAGTTATGTGGCCGAAAAGCATGATATGAGGTATAACCTGGTAGTGCTGGGGTGCTCTCCGGAGCCTTGAACCAGGTTTCAGTCACTGCACAGACATCAATGCTCTCCATACTGAGGAGGGCTTCGAGAGCCTGCATCTTGAGGTTTAGACTTCTGGCGTTGAGCAGCATTACCCTTAGTTTTTTTCCACTTGTGTTTTCTAGGGAGGTGGGTTTGTCTTTTGAGCCTTGCCTAAAAAAGGCACTATGGGGGTGGCAACAGCTTTTGCCAATATCCGGAAGCCTAGGGGTGACAGGTGCAAGCCGTCCCTTGCGAAGCAGCGTGGCTTGTCAAGCATGTCATCCCAAGCAGACAGACACTGGATCCCCCTAGAATGACACCAGTAATTGAGCCAATTATTAAAGCTGATCATTTTGTCTTTGTACTGTGGCATCATTCTTGGTGAGGGTAAGATGCTGCTCAGGGTCAGGGTCATACCAGCCTGGGCTACATAATCAGAGAGCTCCTCTATGTCTCTTTTCATGTAGTCCAGGGAGGTACGTCTCAGGTCATTCACGCCGGCATGGACAATGACTGAGTCATATTTGTACTTGCTTTGGAGTGACCTGAGTGCTTGTGTTATGTGGCGGATTCTAGCGCCCGAAAGGCAGCTTACTGTAACCTTTTCCTTGTTCAGTCTGGTGAGCGGGACGTCAGTGTGTCTGACTATAGAGTCACCTATTACAAGTGTATCAGGCATGTTGTTTGGCCTTAAGGGCTGTGGCTGTTTGGCACACTGACTTTGAGAAATATGTGTTGCATGTGCTATGTTTTGATGTAGTGGTTTCTTGGATGTCTGCTTTGGAGGCCTCTGTTGTTTTGGTAGATTTTTAATTAGAGCCTCCGAGTATGTCTTTGTGAGTTTATGTGTTTGGTTTGCAGTTGTGTTTGGTCTATGTGAGACTGGGTTTGTGGTGTGTGTGGTTACCTTCTCCTCCTGACTGGTCTTACCAGTACTGAGTCGAGAGAGCTCAGCCTCCAGTTTGGCTATATAGTTGCATCTCTCACAGATATTTGTATTTGTGGGGAGGAGGAGAGGGTTGTCTGTGTACATGAGGCAGTTGTAACATTGCCTCAAGATTCCCAGATTCACCAGCTGAACTGGAGAGGACGCCAGTAATTGACCTCTCGACATGCTAGAATAGTGTAAGGGATTGCTGAGTACTGAGTCAGAAAGGACCTAAAGGGAAATGGGTACTCAAGGGGATTGTAGGTGGATGTAGTGCTTTCTTTTGTTCAAGAGTGCTTTACCTGTGTAAAAATGCTTTAGGATCAAGTGCTGGGCTTTTTAGATAGAGAATAGACTGATTTTATTGAAGGTAGAGTGGTTTTAAGAGAAAAACTGAAGAGCAGACTTGGCGGAACCAGAAATAGTTTAAACCTGTTTAACTGGCGCTGCTCTATGCACACAATCAAGCAAAGCTGCGCAAACGCGGATTTTTATACAGGGAACTTCAAAAGAGCTAGAAATGGTCCAAAACAACCAATTACTACTAGATCTTGTGCTGAGGTCACTCCTTCAGGGACAGAAAGGCTGTTCAAGGATCCCCATTCCCACTGGTGAGCAAAGAAACGTCCTTCTATCCAAGTAAGGCAATGGGCAACATAGGAACTATACAAAACCAAATGCTGTGCACGTGGGTACTGCACGTCTGGAAAGTACCATTCAACAAACACAATTGGCCAGCAATATTAGCAGTCAGAAAATAATCCAGAATCGATAGTGAATAAATATGACTTTATTTTAATTTATAAACAGACCGGTTTCGGCAAATTAATGCCTTCTTCAGTGTTAGACAAACGGACATACAGAACATAAATGATTATACATATTTATACATCCTGCTAACCAATGAAAACACTGGTATGCTCCTGTCATTCATGAATAATGCATGAAATGGCAGAACTACAACAGAAACCAAAGCAATTATTCAGACCTATACTAGGATATCATAAACACATGTAGCATATACTTGACCTACAAAAGTGGCAGCATATGAAAAAAGATAAATATATGCACTTATACCAACCACTTAAACATATAATAATTATTTGACCACTATATATATACACCCATATATGTAAAGTATAAATATTTTAACACACAAATAATATCCCAACTAATGAAAACACGACTATGACATGCATAGTTGTAAACCAGAAGAACTAACATATGTTAATCCTCATAAAAAAATGTGGTAATATATTAGCAGGTATATTAAATCAATAGTGGAGATAAAAGAACTATACTATACCTGACAAAATTGATGTCAATCAATACTGTAGGGATATGCCATTCCCCATAAAAATTGTGGTTATAAGTGGTCATTAAGTCCAGGTGGAAAAAGTGCACCTAGAGTGATTATCCAATATTTCTCCTTGTGATTCAGTATGCTGTGCCAACCTTGAGGATTACTGCGATCACCAACTATTCGGTCAATAATCATAAAGGTGAACTGTGCTTGTGGATGTAATAAAACATGTCGGTATAGAGCATTTGTATCCTTCTTATTTTTGATATCACTTTGATGTTCATTGATGCATGTCCTGAGTGGTCTGGAAGTCTGGCCAACATAAAATGCCGCACATCGGCATGAAGCCAGATAGACCACCCAGTCGCTACTACAATTACCAAAGATTTTACAATCAAAGACCTTACTGGTATTGCGACTGGAGAACTGCTTAGACTTATTGATTTGTTTGCAAGAGGCACAATGGCCACATGGAAAGGTGCCCAATAGTTCATGTCCCGAAATTGTAAGCTGCTTGTAAATCGCTCCCCCACTACCAATGTGTTTGTAATGAGATAACAAGGAGCCCAATGTTTTGCCTTTTCTATATGAGAATTGGCACTCGTCTCCCAAGATAGATCTAAGCTGTTCATTAGCCAATAGGATATTCCAGTGCTTGTTTATAATGTCCCTAATAACATTATAATTCCTTCCATACATAGTAATAAATCTTGTTATGGTAGTCCTGGAATCTACAAAAGGAATCTTGTAGTCCAGTAGTGTGTCCCTATTCATTTCAGAGGAGTGTGTCCATGCCCTGGCAATATCCTGAGGTTTGTACCCTCTGCTAACAAATCTACGACATAAATCCAGACTGGCTACATCATAGTCTGATTTGGTGGAACTGAAGCGTTTCATTTGCATAAATTGTGATACTGGAATATTTCTGATGGTATGGTGTGGGTGCATGCTTGAAGCATGTAGTAAAGTTTTGTATTGAGGGTATTTGCGATACACTCTGGTTGCCAAAGTATGGTCCTGATTTCTGGAAATAGTAACATCCAGAAAGTTAATAGTCTCCAAATCAAAAGTGATAGAGAATTCAATGCCCCAGATATTATTATTCAAATAGTCAACAAATTCTTTCAAATACCCAACATCCACACGCCATACCATCCAACAATTGTCCAGGTACCTACGCCAAATATCCATTTCCACCAAATAGATGTTATGGGATGAATCGTAGATCATACATTCTTCAAAGAATGCCATAAACAGGTCGGCATATATGGGAGCAAAAGATGCTCCCATAGCCATACCCTGAAGTTGCCAGTAGCATTGGCCTTGAAAATAAAAAACATTTTTCTTAAGTACATGTTCTGACATACAAATTAGTAAACTATTGAACCCAGGTGAATATAATCCAGCCCTCTCCAACCAATATTTGAGAGCTTGCAATCCAGCCCAATGTGGAATGCTGGTATATAAGGCTTTGACATCCAATGAACACATTATCCATTCTGGCTCCAATTGTGTGTCCTCAATGATCTTAAGGAACTGTGTTGTATCCTGTAATCTAGCCCGGACTAAACCCAAAAGAGGTTTAAGATATTGTGTCAAAAAGGCCGACAAAGGTTCAGTCAATGATCCGATACCCAAAACTATTGGTCTACCAGGAGTATTAGTTAATGATTTGTGAATTTTGGGTAATAAATATAAAATCTGCTTACGTGGGTCCTTAACTGAAAGGTGTGTAACACAATTCTTACTGATAATATTCTCCTCACATGCTAAATTCAAGAATGAATCAATTTCCTTCTTGAAGTTAGGGGTTGAGTCAATGGCCATATTCATATAATTAGAAGTTATGTACCTACCATAACGTTCCATGTTAGTTGTCTTCTCTCGCCTTCTTTCTTGCTGGATGGATTCGGAGCCAATCCTCGGCTCCGACTCGGCACTTGCTAAGCTCGAGAGCCACTTTTACCAGCTCGAGGCAGCCCCATATCCCATGATGCAAGGCGGTAATTACCCAGATCTCGTTTGGTATCTAGAGGAAAAACTGCCTACCAAAAAACTTTCCACTAAGGAAAGAGGAACAACTAGCCTAAAAGGCTGTAAAGGGAAACCAGGTAATCAAGGCCAACTAACTGGTGTCCAAGGAAGAAGAATCTTCCAGAGAAAAAGGGAGATCAAGGTCTGTCCAGGCAAGGGGGACAGGTGGGAGGGACGCAAGAAAGAAGGCGAGAGAAGACAACTAACATGGAACGTTATGGTAGGTACATAACTTCTAAATGTTAAGTTGTCAATCTCGCCTTCATTCTTGCTGGATGGGACCGCATCCCTAGCACCTCTATCCTGGGTGGCTCAATGGAACAGACTCTTGAGAACTGTGGAACCAAAGCTTGCCCTGTCCCAGGAGGCCAAATCCAATTTGTAATGAGAAACAAAGGTATGAGGAGTGGCCCAAGTGGCTGCTGCACAAATAGTATCTAAGGGCAGCCTAGCCTGAAAAGCTGTAGAAGTGGCTAGGCCTCTTGTGGAATGTGCTTTAGGTTTTGAGCTGAGTTGTTTGCCCCTAAGTTGATAAATGTCAGAAATGGTGGAAGATAGCCATCTGGATAAGGTCACTTTAGAAACAGGGAGACCTTTTTTATTTTCAGCATAAGAAAGGAAGAGTTGATCAGATTTCCTAAATTGCTTCGTTCTGTCCAAGTAATATCTAAGTTGGCGGTGAACATCTAGGTAATGTAATTTTTGTTCCGCCCTGTTAGAATAATTTGGAAAAAATACAGGAAGATCAATGGATTGGTTTAAATTTGTCTTAGAAGCAACCTTGGGCAAAAAGGATGGATTGGTTCTCAAGGATACCCTGTCCTTGTGGAAGACCAAATAAGGGGGACGAACAGATAGGGCATGAAGTTCTGACACTCTTCTAGCCGAGGTAATGGCAACAAGAAAGAGTGTCTTCCAAGAAAGAAACTTTAATGAACATGAAGCAGCCGGTTCGAAAGGGGGAAGTATCAAGGATGCCAGCACTAAATTTAGGTCCCACTGTGGTGGAGGATCCCTAACAGGGGGCTTTAGAAGGAACACTCCTTTAAGAAAAGCTTTACAAAGCTTGTGGGACATAATGTTGTGGTCTGCAAACCCGACATGAAAGTTCGAGATTGCTGCCAACTGAACTTTGACTGTGGAAGAGGAAGAACCTGAGTGAAAAATTTCCGCTAGAAAATCCAAGACTGACTGAACAGGGGCAGTAAAGGGATCTATGTTCTTAGCTTTTGCCCAAAGGGAGAAGCGTTTCCACTTGCTAGAGTAAATCCTCCTGGTAGAGGACTTAAGAGAAGCTACTATGATGTCTCTAATGGGGTTAGAGATCATAGGAAGCCTGGCTAAGGAAGGAAGTGGAGCAACCAAGCTGTGAGGTTGAGGGAAGGAACGGACCGGTGCAGTTGACCCGACTGGTGGGTCAGAAGATCTGGCGCTGGGTCCAGATGCCAAGGCTGCACCAAGAGATGGCGATGAAGGAACGGGAACCAAATTTGTCGAGGCCAGTAAGGGGCAATGAGAATCATTTTGGCTCTCAAAACGGCCGCTTTCTGGAGTACCTGTGGAATCAATGGAAAGGGGGGAAAAGCATAAAGGAGTCCCTGGGGCCAATCTTGGGTAAAAGCGTCTCTGGGGGGATGGACCGGAAGTGGGAAGAGAGAAAAGAAGTCTGGGCATTTGCTGTTTTGAGGAGTAGCAAAAAGATTGCAGCATGGGCAGCCCCACTTCTGAAAAATCTCCTCCACTATGGATTGCTTGAGAGACCACTCTTGAGGCATGAGTATAGCTCTGCTCAATCTGTCTGCTATTATGTTGGTTTTCCCAGGGATATGCGTTGCTACCAGAAACCGATGAGAGGAGATCACCCATTGCCAAAGTCTGAGAGCCTCTCGACACAAGGGATAGGACTTGGTTCCGCCCTGCTTGTTGATGTACCACACCATGGACATGTTGTACGTGTGAACTGCAATAGTTCCTAAGGGAAGAAAGTCGTTGAGGGCTTGCAACGTTAAAAGCACTGCTCTCATCTCTAGGACATTTATGTGCAGGTGGTATTCGAACGGTTGCCACGTGCCATGAACCATCCTGCCCTGATAATGCCCCCCCCCCACACACGATCAGGGAGGCATCTGAAGTGACCGTGGCTACCGGGGCCGGGGAAACAAATGGTCTGTCCTGATGGACTAGAGGAGAGGAAATCCACCAGGATAGATGGTTCTTGCAGGTCTGTGTCACTAGGATCTTGTGACGCATGGGAAGCTGCTGGAAGGACCATTGTGTGAACAACATCCACTGTAGGAGACGCATGTAAAAACGGGCCAGAGGAAGAAGTGTGATGGCAGCTGCCATGAGGCCCAACACTTTCAGGACCAGCCTGGCTTGTACCTTTTTGCTGGCAAGGATGATCCAAATGTGGTTTTGGATATCTAGGATTCTCTGACTTGTTAGGTTTGCTGACATCCGAGTAGTGTCTAGATTTGCGCCTATAAATGTAATAGATTGGCAGGGCGATAAGGAGGACTTTTCGAAGTTTACCGAAATTCCCAATTGACTGCAGAGACGTAGGGTGTAGTCTCTGGCTCGGATGAGTTGATGCCTGGTGGTGGCTGAGAGGAGCCAGTCGTTGAGATACGGAAACACCTGGAATCCTACACGTCTCAGGTAAGCCGTGACCACTGCCATGCATTTGGTGAACACTCTGGGGGCTGTAGTGAGACCAAAGGGCAGGGCTCTGACTTGAAAATGACTGGTCCCCAGCCGAAAGTGGAGAAACCTTCTGGAGCATCTGTGGATTTTTATGTGATAGTACACATCCTGAAGGTCTATGGAGCACATCCAGTTGTCTTTGCCGAGAAAAGGCAAAATCGATTGAAGTGTGACCATCCGAAATCTCGTCTTTTTGACAGACTTGTTGAGCCTGCTGAGGTCTAATATTGGTCTCCAGTCTCCCGTCTTTTTGGGAACCAAAAAGAACCTTGAGTAGATTCCAGACTCTAAATGGTCTGTTGGAACTGGCTGGATGGCCCTTTTTTTTAGAAGCTTTGAAACCTCTAGTTTTGCAATTTCCCTTAGACCAGGTGGAACGTCTAGAAGGAAACTTTTCTGAGGGAAGGGGCTTTCCTCGAAGGGAATCTTGTAACCCTCGGATATGATCGACTGTACCCATCTGTCTTGAGAGAGGGAAAACCAGGCTTCTGGGTAAAGCGACAATCTCCCCCCGACTGCCTCCAAGGGTGGACAGTCGGGCAACACCTCAGGGATGCTGGAAGGGCTTGTCAGAGAGAGGCTCTCTACTGCCCTGGTTTTGCGGACCCCCTCTGCCCCTAGGGTGGCATCTATTGTTATTACCCCCTCTGCCTCTGGGGGTAAACTGACCACGTGCGTCCGGCGTGACTCCCTGAGATTTTCGGAACCACATCTTCCCCCCTTTCTGACCTTTGGGATAAGGCCTAGAAGGGGTGGAGAAATGGACTCCTATGGCAGAAAGAGTCTTGCCGTCTTGCTCACACCTGGTCAACGTGTCCTTCACCTGAGGGCCAAACAAAGTTGACCCATCAAAGGAAGAGTTTGTGAAGGACGCCTTAAAGGGGTCTGCAAAATTACAGAGCCGCATCCAGGACTGACGTCTGAGAGCCACTCCTGTGCCTGCAGCTCTACTCGCCCCATCGGCTGCATAAGAAATGAGCTGCATGGAGGAGTTGGTTATGGAGTTAAGGATTCCCAGCTGAGAAGCAATCTTTTCCTGAGCCCCTGCTGCTGAAGGATCCTGTACTACTTCACCTAATTCTTTAAGGATGTCCCTTTGAAGTCTGGTGAAGTGACATAAATAATTCAGCGAACACATAGCAAAGGTCGCTGAGGAAAACATCCACTTACCATACCTGTCCATAGTCCTGGACTCTTTGTTAGGAGGATGGACTGGTACGGAAGGATCTGCAAGGTCCTTCTTAGTGGCGGCCGCCACCACCATGGCATCAACCGGGACACCTTTAGTAAGAAACTGCTTTTCTGCGGGGGCCGTAATAAATTTTGAATGTCTCCTAGGGACTGGTTCCACCGAATCAGGAGATGCCCACGCCTTTCGAGCTATGACCTCCATGAGAGGGTCGAAAGGTGGAGACACCCAGGAGGTGGAGGGTTGAGATCCAAAAGCCTCCAGGTATACCGATTCATCCTCGGAGGGGTTAATGGAGGGCCAGTTCCCCCTCTGTTTCAGGAGCTCAAGGATGTCTGAAAAGGAGACATCCTCAGAGGGGGATCTTGGGGACCCCTCCGACTCATCTAAATCGGTATCCGAGGTTGTAGACTTAGGGGAGTCTAAATGCTTCCTCTTGCAAGTCCTCTTACGTGGGGGTTCACCTGAAGGATCAGGAGAAACCTCGGAAGAGGAAGTTCTTCCCAATGGGGAGACCTGGGGTGAAGGATCTCTGGGTCCGGGAGCAAGAGAATGGGAAGAGGCATCTACAGGCACCATAGAGGGAGGAGCTAAAGGAACCAACTACTGGTAAGTTCTGGGGCTAGCACACTCCTCATGAACTCGAAGGCTGCCCTCCCAGGGAGGGCCGAGAGATCCTGCTCCGAAGAAACAGGGATCCCCGGTCCCACCGAAAGGGAAGGCTCCGAAGCAGATGTCGGGGCCGAGCTCACCAAGGCCGAAGCTCCGAGAGGGAGAACGGGGTCGGACAAGGGTCCGATGCCACTCGCCCCCTCGGAACCAACCAGGGAAGCCCAACGCCCGGATCCCTCCAAGGAAGATCTCAAGAAGGAGATAGGAGTCGAGGACGACGGAGCCAAAAGGTGTGGCATTGGCTCCGAAGCAGCAACAGTCACGGTACCGATAATCTTCGGCTCCGAGCTCTGTAGGAGAGTCGAAGGAGGAATTTCAGGGGGATGTAGAATAGCTGACATCTGATGAGATGGGCTATGGAGCATCTGGGCTAGTGCCTGTGACTTTAATAGCCTACTTACCACTCTCTCTAAGTCGTGGTCTGAAAGCCTGGAAGACCTCGATGATCGGCTCCGATGGCTCCGCTCCGAAAGCAAGGGAGAGGCTGGAGCCGAGTGAATAGATTCCAAAGAAGGAGATCTAGACCTCTTTTTGGAGAAGCCATCGGAGCCGAAGAACGTTCGGCTCCAGGCGGAGCTGAAAACTTGTCGGCTCTGAGAGGAGACAAAGATATCTCGGCTCCAGCCGGAGCCGAGACATGCTTCGACGGTAGGGTGTCGGCTCCAGACGGAGCCGACACAGGTGCCGAAGCCAAGGTATCGGTGCCAATCGGCGCCAGCACAGAAGCTTCCAACAAGGAAGGATTGGCTCCGGACGGAGCCGATGTCGACTCCGGCGGAGTCGGAACCAAGACCACAGACTTGGACACCGAAGCCTGGGTCTTGGGAGGCTTAGAGGACTTCCCGGAGCCGACTTTAGCCGGGGAGCCCTCTGGTTTAAGAAGACCCCTTAGGATCAACTTATTTCTATGTTCCTGCAGGACTCTCTGGCTGAAAGAATGACATATAGCACAGGAGTCCTGCAGGTGTAGGGGTCCCAGGTAATAAATACAAGAAGTGTGACCGTCTGTCAGAGACATCTTCTGACAGCACGAGTCACACTTCTTGAAACCTGAGACCCTAGTATCCTTGGACATGTCTCAGTTCTAAAACACTCACACACCGATCAGTCCAACCAAGACACTAACAAGTAAAAAATTATTAATAACCAACAATTAGTTATTAAAATACAGTGACACAACACACACACACACCTGAGGGAAATCCTGACAGGAACTGTGAGGGTGGGAAAGGCCAAGGCCCGAAAACTAAACTAAGAGAACTAGGGGAAAAAAGGGTATGGAGCTAAGTGAAAGTCCACTTAATTATTGAATAAAGACTAAGGGACTAAAAATTAGGGTTTTTAGACACCTAAACCTGACAAATAGCAAGAAAAATATCACTTACCAGGAGCTGGTAAAAAGGATGACCTCATTAGCGAAGCAGCAAATGAGATCTGGGTAATTACCGCCTTGCATCATGGGGTATGGGGCTGCCTCGAGCTGGTAAAAGTGACTCTCGAGCTTAGCAAGTGCCGAGTCGGAGCCGAGGATCGGCTCCGAACCCATCCAGCAAGAATGAAGGCGAGATTGACAACTTAACATCATGCTGTATTAGACAACTGGGATAAGCCTTCATTAAGGTAATCACTCATGTTCTGGACAACAACCGCCCCACCTTTATCTGTGGGTAAAATAACAATGTCTCTGTTGTTACATAACTGTTGAAGAGCTATATTCTCCTGCTGAGAAAGGTTGTGTCCTAACATGGTGTGTTCATGATTTTGAAAATGTAAATCCCTAAAGACAGACTGCATGAAAATGGACACATATTTATTCATTGGAGGCTGGAAATCAGATTTGGCAAATCTGAATTCATTAGATCTTTGAGATTGATCATCTGCAAAAAACAATTTAAGATTCAGATTACGACAAAAATTTGTTACATCTGTAACAATGTGATATTCATTGGAATAGAAACCAGGTATAAAGCCAAGTCCTTTATTCAAAAGAATCTGTTGTTCAGAAGACAAACTTACATTAGACAGATTTAAAACATTCTGATTTTGTTGTTATTGTTGGCTTATGTTAGAAAGTTCTTGATCAATCCCTCTAGGGAATGAACTGTGAGATCTGTTTTTGTGCTTGCGTCCCCCTCTTCGCTTGGAACCATTTCTAAAGGGATATTCCTGTTGGTTTTCTTTTTATGTGGTGATTCCCTATCCCCTGCGCTGTCATAGTCTGTAATAGAGGAATCCTCTCCTGAGGTACTGTTGTTGAACCTGTCTCTGTTTTTCAAAATAGACTGTGGTCTTTTTTTGGGGCGATTGGAGGTAGAGCCCAGGCCGACTTCTGCAAATCTGACTGTACAATTAAACTCAAAGGGGCGTCCCCTTTGGTAATCAGAATAGTCTCTATGAAATTTTTTAATCTTTCTTTCCTTTGTGGTTTTTTCATGGTTTGTCAATTCTCTGGATAATTTTTTCAACTTATCCTGAAAATTTGAAAGAGACTCATATTTTTTTGCAGTCAAGACATAACGTTTTGACCTCTTGAATGTTAACATCCACCATCCTCTCATAATGTTGTAATAAAACATTCACAAATAGCATGGACCCTGTTTGTAAAGCTTCCTTCCAATCATCATTAAGCCTATCATCCGGTCTTCCTACTAGTGGTTGTAACCGTATTCTCAGGCCCCTAGGGGCAATATTCTTATTTGAATACGCTCTAAATAACTTCAGATGCCATATGTTGGACCTCAAATTCTTGAGACCCTTAGTAAGAGAGTGGAAGGACAAATCACAATCAGATGAGCTTTGCTGCTCAGAACCACTTGGATTATTGCCTGGTGAGGTATTTAACCCAAAATCCCCAATATCCTCCCGATCGGCATATAATCCTGAAAGTATGCTTTCTAGGTCCATGCTGTGAGTATATGTCAAAATAAGCAAAAAAGTCTACAGAAATAAGGTGGGAAATTATTACTGGCAAACCAGGAACCCACCTAAATAAATTACATTAGTTATAGTAGTAGTCAGTCTGGGATACCTCAAATTGCTCCAAATGTGTGTCTAAAGAATCAGTAAAATTCCTAGCACACACTAAAAAATATACACAAATAATAGAGAAATGATTCAGCAACAGTATTACCAACCATACATTGACAAGATCTGTATATATGACCAGGATATGAATATGCTTGCTAGTTATTATCTAAACAATTAATTAAGTCATATTTATTCACTATCGATTCTGGATTATTTTCTGACTGCTAATATTGCTGGTCAATTGTGTTTGTTGAATGGTACTTTCCGGTCGTGCAGTACCCACGTCCACAGCATTTGGTTTTGTTTTGATTCTTGGGCTGTGCTGTGGGACTAGCAGCAAATCCGCCATTGTTTGTACAAAGAGGAATCCTCTCCTGATAGCGCTGTTTGACTTTTTGGCTATCCAGCATTTACAACGTTGGAGTTATTTTGGTGTTTTCAACTTGGAGCAACAGATGTATTTTTCAGCATTTGGGATGCTGTTTCTTTGGTGAGACTTGAAACCAGGCATACTATATCGTAAGTGGCTTTTTTTTTGAGGTTTGGGCCTACGAATTGGTGGAACAAGCTCTATAAGATATCGAGGGAAATTTCCCATAAGTTTGGGACATTTCATACAGACTGCTACACATACGTTGTTTGGGATATTATATCAACAGGTATTATACTAGTTTATGTGCTGGTTTGTCGACTTGAGATTACTTTTTTTACACTGTCGGGTCAGATAATGTTATATGGAATATGGGCTGGATGATGTGGATGAGACTGACATTTTTTCATCGAAAAGCGTGGGACACTATCCTTTAATACATTGGGACAAAGTCTTTATGTTCTAGCGGTTAGGTGTTTGGAGCGAGCATTTGTCCTTCTGTATATCAGCCTAGTATTTATTACTTTTTATACATTTCGTGTATGTCGGACATTTATTTGTTTATTCAATATGTCAGTTTGACTGATATTTGAATATCATCATATGAGTGTTTCTCTCGGAACTTATTTTGTTTTGTGAAGTGCCAGAACATTGCGGGACTTTTAACTCGTGAGTTGCTCTACTGGCATTGTCGTGCAGGAGGATTAAACAATTAATATTTGCAAGACTGCTTGAGACATTGCGAATTAATGGGACATTTTTTATATATTCTTTTGAATTGTTTTTCAGTTTTATCTACATATCAACAGTTTTGTGTGTATATTAACCAATGGTTACAATCTATGAACAACAACAATATATATGACCCATTATGTTAGGTTTATAGGGCTATTGTTTCATACAGGCCTTTGTCAAATAGTTGTTTGGATGCATTATGTGAACATACCCAGGATTCTTCTAAGTAAACTCTGATATATATGGGTATTACAAAGGATTGAATGGTCCTATAAGTTGAGTCTATCAGGTCTCATACTTTATTTATATTTATTTATCCAATGAATACTATAGGAATAAATATTGGATAGTTAGGTACTTTTAGACATCGAAGTCCCTGTAATTCCTGGATATTGGAAATTATTTCATAGGTTTATACAGATTGTTAAATCCTTATATCTAGGGAATTATATCACATTTGGCTCCTTCTAAGGGTCACAACTACTGTGATTTTTGGTTTCATTTCATTTTGATGAGAAAGGAGATTTACATATTGTAACACTGACAAGGGGAATTGATATCATAATTGATTGAAGACATCTGTTCATATTTCTGTTTTTATAGTTTTGAGCAGCTAGTCTTTTATGACTAATTGTGGCATTACTTTAAATAAATGCTGGTATTTTTAGGACATTCCTTCTGCCAATGAACAAAATATACAATTGTTTAGATACTAACTAGCAAGCATATTCATATCCTGGTCATATATACGGATCTTGTCAATATATGGTTGGTAATACTGTTACTGAATCATTTCTCTATTATTTGTGTATATTTTTTAGTGTGTGCTAGGAATTTTACTGATTCTTTAGACACACATTTGGAGCAATTTGAGGTATCCCAGACCGACTACTACTATAACTAATATAATTTATTTAGGTGGGTTCCTGGTTTGCCAATAATAATTTCCCACCTTATTTCTAATATAATCTAATATAACTAATGGTATATAGGGTTACTATTGACTAGAATCCAGTCAAGGGTGCTCTGTTTGGAGCTGGTTTTGTTTATTCTAGTGGGGATGGTAATGGTTTGATTAAAGCCATAGAGGTTTATGTCAGATGTTGTTTTTTGGGAAATGCAACAATTCCAATCAATATTAAAGTCTCCTAGTAGTATAGTTTCCTGAGGAAGGAGCCAGCTCAGTATATTTTCAAGGGTTTTAATATTATTGCCTGGGGGGATGTAACAGCAAATTATATACATGGATTTGTTTATATTAATTTGTAGTTTGGTGATTAAGATTTCACTATTACTTGGTGAGGGTGGTTTGGTATCTAGTAGGGTAACCAGTAATTCAGTTCTGTAGAGTATTGCTACACCCCCACCCTTTTTGATATGACGGTCAAGTCTGATGATGTTATATCCTGGTGGTATTATGTCATTATCCTTAGTTTCTGATTTAAGCCAGGTTTCAGTTAGGCATAAGATATCAAAGGAATATAGATCAAGAAGGGCATGCAGTTGGATTATTTTATTATTTAGGCTGCAAATATTTAGGTGGGCTCTCTGGAGAGAACTGGGGTTGGTGGTAGGATTTATAGAATTTGCTTGGTTTAGTGAGGGGATAGTAGGGTGGCAGTTGTTTGGGCCTGGGTTAGGATGAATGGTGCTGGTGACAATGTAAGTATTTGGAAAGTTTGGAAGAAACTGGAAAAGGTTTCTTGTTTTGGAAAAACTTGATAATGTGTAGTTCTATGGTAATGAGGTATGAGGTAGGAAGATGATGAAGTTATATTGCTGTGTGTTTGTGGGATGTAATCATAGTAAGGAGTAGTTTGTTTTACTGTTAGTTGAGATTCAGTTAACTTTTTGTTTTCATAGAAAGTGAGGGAGTAAGAAATGAGAAGAGTGTTGAGAAGTAAGAAGGAGGAGAGTAGGAGGTTATATTCAGTAATGTTTGGGTTATGCATAGCAAGCGGAGGTGTGTTCTAAGAGGTAGGTAATAGTTAGATATGAAGATAGGGGGTTAACAGGGTGGAGTTGTTTTCATAGAGGAACAGACTGAAATATTAACGAGAGGGCAGGACTTGTTAAATGTGTTAACAGAAGGAGAGGGTTACTGGTGGATGAAGTTGGGGGTTGGGTTATTGTGCTAAGTTTAGGACCACTGGGGTGGGTGGGAATTGGGGGTAGGGTAGGGGAGTGGAGTGAGCCCGCAGGGCGAATGGAGTGGGTAGGGCAAGGGAGAAGGAAAGCCAGAAAAAAAACAATCAGTCAGCTCGTTTGGGATCACTCCTAGGGTCAGGTAAGCTATCCTAGAGGGAGAAGGAAATAGTAGGATATATATGAGGTAGAACAGAGAGACTTGGAGGGAATTTAAACAGTACAGACAGGGCTAAACTATTGGAGAATCCTAAGAATTACCAGAAACACATGAGGCAAGGTTGGGAGGGCAGGAGGGTCTAAACATATATTTTACGTTAAACTATTTGTAGGATATGAGAACTAAGTTAGGGATAAAGGTTCCTTTATATGTTTTGTTTTAATAGGCGTGGGAATGTAGAGGTAAGGAGAAAGCCTCAGGGAGGGAAAGGTAACACTTCGTTGGGTACTTACCAGAAATTGGATTGGATTGTTTCTCTGAGCAAGGGATTTCCAATAAGGGAAGGAAATAACAAGTCTTATACTGCCATCTAGTGGCCTTGGTTAGCAATTACTTCCCAAAATTACAAAGGTAAAAGAAAATCAGGCATGGGTGAGAAGGTAAGCGGGGGTAAAATAAGGAAGTCAGGACCATGGCAAGCTGCTGGCAGACACGAGGCTGAGCACTATCCTTGTTCAATATGTCACCAAAAAGTGGTAAAATAAAGATTAATAAGTAAATAGCAGCAAGAGAAGTATATAAATGCAGAAATCCTTAGGGAAGGTGCTGTATAGAGTTCCGTGATGGAACTGATATTCCACTCTAACTTGAGGAGCTTCAATGGAGGGTAGTCCGCTGGGCAGGTAGTAGCTATAGGAGAGGACTAGCAAACACATATATTGTGTACTTTACCATTTTTAACATACTAACAAATACTAGAAAGTTGTAAATTTTCCTAACAGTAGGCACAAAGATAACTGGTGGATTCCTGTATGGTTCATACATATGTTGGAGCTTTCAGACAAATTATTTAGCAGTTAAATGTCAATCAGTGCCTACAATTACATTCTGAAGCCATGGCTGTTACAGGGCAGCCAGGGTACCTAAGACAGCAAGCCATGCACTTTTTTCTTTGCACCATGGAAAAGGTAGGCAAACAAACTGCACTAATTATAGAAATCTTCCAAGACAGAAAATTTAAATCAGCAGAATTAACTGATTCAAATGGAGATAAAGTAAGTTTCTACAAAACAAACATTAGATCCCAAAATTGAGCCACTGCCCGCCTAGGAGGTCTTAAATGTAAAATAGTCTTTTGCAATTGTTTAACAGCTGTTTCTTTAGATAAATGAGGCTATATGGGCAACATGCTCAACCGACTGAAACATGTACTTTACCAGAAGAATAGACAAGTCTCATACTGAACCAATATTCAGCAGTAGTTGAGGGATTGAAAACAGTACGTTAATTGAGAACTTTTAGCATGTTTGTAATCACTTGATTGCAGCAGTGAAACATATTTCACCCTTGCTCAGTCCTAACAACATGAGGTGGCAATTGCTTACGTGCTGCTGTTCACTTCACCAAGAACTGAGATTCTAAATGCTCATAAATTACTGCTTATTTGGTTGTTTCATTATGCAGCATCCTGGAGAAAGAATGAGACTGTTTTTTATTGCCTCTCATGGGCTGCTCTTTCTCTGAGATGCAGTTTTTTTTATTGCCTGTCAGGGGATGTTCTTTTTCTGAGATGCAGCTACTCTAGCATGAGGAAAATAAAATAAAGGCTATGTGGGGTGAAGTCCTCCTCGTTATAGAGTGCAGGGGACAGGTGCAGATAACATGACAATCTGCTGATAAAAAGTCTGAAAAAGCAGTTTTGTAAACTTTCACCATAGGATATCTAGAGACCTGTAAAAGTCTGAAACAATAGCTTTGTAAACTTTCACCATAGGATATCTACAGACCTGTAAAATTCTGAAACAATAGTTTTTTTAAACTTTCACCATAGGATATCTAGAGACCTGGTCAAAGATATTAGTCAAAGATTGAAAAACCACTGGAATAGGACCTGAGTGAGGATCTAGGCTTTGATCAGTTGCTCAAATGGAAAATTTTGTCCATTCACTATGATATTTTACTAGTGGTTGGTTTCTGTGATGTTTTACGAATATGAACCATCGAATCAGGCTGAGAGAGATTCCTGGACTCTAAATAAACTACAGAAATCATGCAGCTACCTATAGGGAGTGAAGGTCAAGTGAGGTTATTTGAATGGAAAGTACAACAGAACTTTAAGAGACCCGAGGAGAAGATGCTTCTCTAACAAGCAATGGAAACCTAACCAGTTGAGCTAGAATGGGGCTATGACAATAAGCTTGGCCTTGCTCATTTTGCTTTCTACAGAAACATCATGATGACAGGAAATGGGTGAAATTCATAGAGATGAACTGATGTTACTGCTATACTACAGCATCCCATAATGTGTGCCCCAAAATAGCTGGTGTATTTGGTGCTAGTTGATAATGCAAGAAGGTCACAACATGATTTTCTCCAACAACAAAATATGTTCATCACTTACTGATTTACAAAACACTCAATGAGCATCAATCAACTGAGTTGGTCCACTAGCAAACAAGCCTGACACATCACTGTTTGATTTTGCCTGGAGGGTTTTATACATAAAAAAAACAGTGGAGTTGTCTGCATTACATTCTTCTGTGGATCACATTTAGACTAATCTATTTATCATGTCTTGCCTGTCTTGGCTGGCTCTACAAACAGTAGCCCATAGCTATTCTGAAATAAACAAGTCTTTTCACCACGGCACAGTAATAGTCCAAAAGGGTTTCAGATTAAAAGATATAAACAGGTGACATACAGAGATCACAAACCTCACACATCAGACAAGGGAACACTAAATATACATCAGTTTCTTTACAACTATCAAAATTGACTAAATAATTACATTTGATATATAATTTTCATAGCTGACCACTTACAATTACAAATCTTGCAGTTACAACAAATAGCCTGTAACAGTAAACTAACAAGACTCAAACATAAAAAAATTGAGAAACAGTACATGGCTAAAAAAAAGAATAATTAGCTAAGAACAGAAAACTACAAACTTAAAACACACACACACACACACACACACACACACACACACACACACACACACACACACACACAAAAGAAAAGCAGACGGAAAATGTAACATTACTGAAAAATAGTATAAGCACTGTAGTACAATGTAATAAAAATAAGAAAAATGAATTAAATAAATGCCATCTACAACATCTACA
This sequence comes from Protopterus annectens, assembly GCF_019279795.1. Lineage (NCBI taxonomy): Eukaryota > Metazoa > Chordata > Ceratodontiformes > Protopteridae > Protopterus > Protopterus annectens. The sequence goes on from NC_056747.1 coordinate 1,296,875,627, forward strand.
ACAAACCTCAAAATGAAAAAGAAAAACAAAGAAAGCAAATAATAAAAAAAAAAAAAAACTGAAATAAAACCACATGCACACACGTATAAGAAACCAACTGAAAATTCATAACTAAACACACAAATAAATAAATAACATGATACGAATTAACAGAGACTATAATCACTCCCACATGATAGCTAGCCGGTACGGCTGATGCAAATGGGCAAATAAACACGTATGGAAAATGACAAAAAAGGCCAGCACCACAAGGATGCAATAAAATACCAAAATTTATTCCATCACAATTCAGACCGGTTTCGGCATCTAGCCTTCATCAGTGATAGCATACAGAAATAACCACATGCTTTAAATACCATCAAAGCCAAAACATTTCCTGTGACATCACTTCCCCACATAATGAAATACAATAAATTATTTTATATTACTACATACTTATTTTAAATGACTAAATTACATTTTGTCACTGAGACATGGTGCAAAGAGTCCCCCTAATTTTATGATCCATTTTCTTTCCTTATAATTTAAAATCGAGTGCCACCCCGTTTTAAATTGTCTATTTCCCATAACTTTATCAATCACTATAAATGTAATATTTGCAGAACTATGAAGTTAGCAGTGTCTGTAAAGTGCATTTGTAATCTTTTTACTGTGTATGTCACTAAAATGCTCCGACATCCGACATCATAACGGCCTGGTGGTCTGCCCCACATAGAAGGCAGAACAGGTGCAACTAGCCATATACACCACCCAATCTGACCCACAATTGGCATAAAAGTGCATATCAAAATTCTGATCCGTATTCTTGCTGGTGAACTGTTTGGTCTTGTACATATGTTTGCAAAAACTACAATGTCCACAGGGATAAGAACCGATAACTTTGTCCCCAGTAATAGTTACTTGATGACCAATATGACCACTTTTATTATTTTTTTTTTATAAAGAGCAAAATGTGATCCCAAAATTATATTTTACTTATATATACTTATATATTTATTACAATACAAATCTCAGGTTAACTGGGATGGGCCAGACACTATTAGGTTGGTTACTACATATGGCAGAAATATAAGTCTGCTAAGGGATGTGATTCAGAAACACTGGAATATACTTACAATCAATGATGAGTTGGGTTCATTTTTGCCTGAGAGGTGCCAATTCTCTTTTCGTAGAGGGAAAACTTTGGGTTCACATTTTGCTCATTATAAAAAAAAAATAATAAAAGTGATCATATTGGTCATCAAGTAACTATTTATTGTCTGGGCAGGAGGGGGCATAGCTGGAGAACCTGTGCCAGCCTTCCCCAGGAGTATCTGTGTATTTGTATATAATTCATATATCAAAGTGTACATGTGTCAGCTACTTGGGTAGGGAAATGAAGCGATGGTTGGACAGAGAGGGTGGTTTTGGCTTGACCACTCGGCTGAGATCTGTACCCTATAGCTGTGCCAGTGGGGAGTCTTATTGGGGATCTGGAGAGAAAGGAAGAAGCCAGCCCCAGTCTGACTGTGATCTTTGTGTGTTCTTAAGGGAAATTGTACTTTACTGTGAGTGTGCTTGTTATCCTCCCAACATGGACACCTCTCACTTGTGTTAGTGGTAAGGGCTGAGGCTTCTTGATTACTGGGCCAGTGGATGGGCGTCACATATTAATTGTTTGGCAGTGGTGGGATATCCACATCAAATACTAATTGCTTGATAGTGGTGAGTTAGCCACATCACATATTAATCAGTTTCTAGTGGTGTGAAAAATGAATTCCTGCAGCTTGTGCACAGTGATCACTGAAGGTGTTTATGTACTCTAAATCAGTCATGCAGTGAACAATCAGAGTTCAGATTACAATTGTTTCATTTCTTTTGTTAGCTTAGTTAGTCAGGGAGAACAGGCAAGCATGTCAGCAGAGGAGTATGGCAAGTTGACAAGGAACCAGTTGGCTGAGATGTGCCAGGCTAAAGGACTGGTGCATAGAAACTTGACTAAACCAGACATGACTGCAGCTTTAGTTACAGCTGCATCTGAGACTAGCAAACAAGAGGATGATCAGACTGGCTGTGGAGATGTATAACACTCACAGAATGGACAGGTCAACCTTTCTACAGAAGACTTAAAAATCCATCTGTAGCTACAGACACTTGAGTTGGAGGCAAGTGTTTGGAAACAGAAGCAGCAGAGAGGCTGAGGCATCTAGAGAGTGAGGAAAATGAGAAACAGCGATGTCTGCAGGCTGAGGAGACTGAAAAACTGTTACACCTGTAAGCTGAGGAGAAGGAGAGGCAAAGGCAACATGAAAAGGAGATGCTGACTCTTCACCAGAGTCATGGAGGTAATGGCGAAGGGAGTAACCGAACCCCAGAAGCAACAAAGGTCAGTTAATTTCTTCCACAGTTTACAGAGGGAGATAATTTTGATAGTTTCATTCATATCTTTGAGAGGGTATAACTGTAGACAGTGACTTTTTAAATTCTTCTTCTTTCAGCTTTTCCCGGTTAGAGGTCACCACAGCAGATCACCTGTCCGCTCATGACTGGCAGTAGAGTTTTATGGTGTCGAGTTGCCAGCCCGGCACCCAACCTTCCATGGAAGGCACACACACACACACACTCATACATAGGGCCAATTTAGAGTGTCCAATCCACTTACAGCATGTCTTTGGGATGTGGGAGGAAACCGGAGCACCCAGAGGAAACCCACGCGACCACAGGGAGGACATGCAGACTCCACACAGAAGGCACCCCAGCGACGATCGAACCAGAGAACCTCTTGCTGGGAGGTGACAAAGCTAACCGCTGCACCACCGTGACCACCCTAGACAGTGACTTTTTAAATGATAATGCTGTAAAGAATTGTTTGCTAGAATTTTTTAAGCTAACACCTGAAGCTTACAAGAAAAAGTTTTGTGAGCACAGATGCAAAGCAGATGAAAGTGTGTGTGAATATGTTGCTGAACTAAGCACTTATTTTCATAGGTGGGTGAGTGGATGCCAGGTCACCACTTTTGAAGGGTTGGCAGACCTTTTGGTGAAGAAACAAGCCCTTAGCACTTTGCCTGAGGACATGAGGATCTGGTTAGCTGACAGACAATGTGCTACTTCAGATGAGTTGGGGAAGATGGGAGACTTATACCTAGCAAGCAGGGCATCCCTGCACAGGAAAGGGACACCCAGTGCTGCTCATGAGTCTAAAGAAACTCATGGTAGGCAGCCCAGACTGCCCCAACAAAATCTGACAGTAGCAAGGGAAGTCACTAGTCCAGGTACACAACCAGGACCTGGGGTTAAATGTTTTGAATGCAAACAGTGGGGCCATATGGCATATAGATGTCCACGAAGGCAAGGTGGGGAACAAAGGGTGAGACAGGCAATAAATGGGAACAATAAAATGCCAATAGTAGGTTGTCTTGAGACAACAGACATACCAAACTACCATCCTGCACATGTCCTGATGGGGAAGGATTTTGATAATGCAATACCATGTGTTAATGCAGTTACAAGCAGTCAGGCTTGGAGAAAAGCATGTGGGTCTGGTAGCATGGGGGAGACCCAAAAGATTGCACACTTGCAGCCAAGACTGGTGAGGTGGTTAATTCAGGGAGGGAGCTACTCTGTAACAGTGAGACATAAGGTGAGCCACAGCTGCTTGGGGGAACTGATGTTCCCTTGGACAGAGTGACTGCGAGGGCAGAGGTGAGTAGTAGTACCCAGGCTGACAGTGAGGCACCCCTGTCAGGGGATACCAAACTTCCTGTGAAAGGGGAGCCGAGAAGGGTTAAAAAGAGAGACATGAGACAGGCTCAGCTCTCAGAACCTACATTACAAGGCCTGAGGCAGGTAGCTAGTGAGGCACCTGATCCTCAAGGGATGGGAAATCTGTATACTGGGACAAAGGGTTACTGCACAGAGAGTGGACCCCTGAGGGAGGGCTAGAGGGTGAGAGAATACTGTAGTTGGTAGTACCTAGAGCATACCATCTGGCACTTCGAGCCAAGCCCATGATATTCCCTTTGCAGGTCATATGGGCATAAAACATACAGAGATGTATTATGCAGAACTTTTATTGGCCTGGGATTTCCAGAGATGTAACAGGGTACTGCAGGACCTGTGAGCAGTGCCAAAGGGTAGGCAAGGCAGGAGACAAGGTGAGAGCTCCTTTGATGCCTTTGCCTGTGATGGAGGAGCCATTTCAGAGAGCAGCTATGGATATTGTGGGCCCCCCTGAGTACCCCAAGCTCAACAGGGAAAAGGTACCTCCTACTGGTATAGATTATGCTACAAGATACCTTGAGGTAGTGGCTTTGTCCTCCGTTGAGGCATAAAAGATTTCAAATGCTTTGTTAGAGATTTTCAGCAAGGTAGGTTTCCCAAAAGAAATACTGACTGACAAAGGTGCCAATTTCAAGTCAGACCTGCTGGCTTGTCTGTGGAAGCACTGTGGGGTGAAGCACCTAAAGATCACCCCCTACCATCCCCGGACTAATGGTCTCGTTGAGAGATTACACTCTACACTCAAGTCCATGCTATGGGCATTTGCAGACCAGTTTAAGAGGGATTGGGACAAATATTTCCCCATCTGCTGTATGCTTACAGACAGGCTCCCCAGGAATCCACAGGTTTCTCACCCTTTGAGTTGCTGCATGGGCATAGGGTGAGGGGGCCTCTAGATTTAATTCGAGACAAGTGGGAGGGTGAATGTGAATCTCACAAAGAGTCTGTTGTGACATATGTCCTAAACCTCAGGACAAAGCTCAGGGAACTCATGGGCGTGGCCCAGGAAAACCTGGCAGAAGCCCAACAGCAGAAAAAAGGTCTGGTATAACAGGAATGCTTGAGCTAGAGTATGTGGTAGGGCAGCAGGTAATGGTTCTGATTCATGCCAGACAAAACAAGCTGCAGGCAGCGTGGTAGGGACCCTACAAGGTAGTAATGAAGGTCAGTGATGTTAACTACATGGTGGGACTGCTAGTCAAGAGGCAGGAGTAGAAATAGTACCATGTTAACATGATGAAACCTAACCATGATAGGGAGGCCCTTGTGCTGAGTATTTTCAGTGGATTGTAGGAAGAGTCTGAAAGAGATCTGGTGACTGATCTCCTCAGTGAGGCTTGGAATGACACCTCAGTGGAAGGGGTAGCAATGTCACAGCAGCTATCTCCTACCCAGGTTTGAGAAATCCGAGCAATGTTACAAGAGTTTGGGAACATGTTCACTGGGAAACCAGGGTGCACCGACCTAGTGAAGCACCAGGTGGATACAGGACCCCAAATGTCTATTAGGCAGGCCCCTTATAGGGTGCCTGAGAGAGTCAAACAGACTATGAAGAAGGAGATACAGGAAATGTTGGAATTAGGGGTAATTCAAGAGTCCAACAGTCTTTGGGCCTCCCCAGTGATGCTGGTGCCAAAGAAGGATGGCAGCACCAGGTTCTATATGCACTACAGGAAATTAAATAGTCAAACAGAGTCAGATGCTTACCCCAATGCCTAGGACTGATGAAGCCCTAGAGCAGCTGGGTGGGGTTACCACCACTGATCTTACCAAGGGTTACTGACAGGTGCCCTTGAGTCCCAGTGCTAGAGAGAAGTCAGCCTTTGTGACTCCTTTTGGCTTGTCTGAGTTCACAAAGAGGCCCTTTAGGATGAAAAATGCCTCAGTGACTTTTCAGAAGCTGCAAGATCATATCCTGGCAGGAGCAGGAGATTTTGCCCTTGCTTACCTAGATGATATTGTGATCTACAGCCATTCCTGGCAAGAGCACCTTCAGCATGTCAGGGAGGTGCTGGGCAGACTACAGAGGGCAGAGTTGACCATTAAGCCCAGCAAATGTCAGCTGGGTATGGCAGAAGTCTCCTACCTGGGACATAGAGTTGGGAGTGGTAAGATCAGGCCAGAACCTGCCAAAGTGGAAGCCATTCAGGCATGGCCTGCACCTGCTACGAAAAAGCAGGTGAGGGCATTCTTAGGAACAGCAGGGTACTACAGAAAGTTCTTCCCCAGTTATAGTGCCATAGCTGCTCCCTTCACAAACCTGACAAGGATAAACAGGCCAGATAAGGTAGTGTGGACCCTAGCATGTGAGCAGGCATTCCAGAAGCTTAAAGATGCTTTGGGTGGGCCACCTGTGTTAGTCCAGATTACAGCAAAATATCTGTTGTGCAGGTGGATGCTTTGAACCATGGGGTGGAGTCTGTACTTAGCCAGATTTCTTAGGAGGAAGAAGAGCAATCAGTGGTTTATCTGAGTCGCAGGCTCCAACCCAGGAGGAATACTATGCAGCTGTAGAAAAGGAATGTTTAGCCATAGTGTTGGCACTGCAGAAACTTCAGCCTTATCTGTATGGAAGGAAATTCACTGTAGTCACAGATCACAGTCCCCTAACATGGTTACATCGAGCCAGGCAGTAAAATGTCAAGTTGCTAAGGTGGAGTTTAGGGTTGCAAGCATATATGTCAGTGCAGCACCTCAGTGGGATTAGCAATGCCAACGTGGATGGGCTCTCAAGACAGGGAATGGGGTAAGGAATACCGAGATAGACTCAACCCGCTTAAACAATGTTTCTCAAGGGTCACTTGAAAAACTAGCTTGAGTTCTCGGGGGGGGGGGGGGGTCGGTAAATGTGAAGGCCACCAGCCTAGCTAGATAGAATTTTGTAAATAATTCTATGTTATTGTAAATATTAATATGATCCACAGGCTTGTGTAACAAATGTAAGAAAACTGTGTTATGTTCTGAAACTTCCAAAAATGTAACCACAGTGCACCCTGCTGGAAGAAAGCTGATAAGTAAAAGAGTTTACAATTGTGTTTGATCTCAAGCTCGGAGACAGGATGTATGAGCTTGAAATTCTTTCTATTGTGCTAAGACCGAGATAATTACTAGGTTTCACATGTAAAGTGTCTTTTATTGCTGTGGCTTCCTGTCCGGTGCAGATCAAAGAAATGTTAAAATCTGAGTTCTGTTAGCCTGGGAACTAAATCAGAGAAAAGAAAAGACTGATGTAATCTGAAATGACTCAGCAGTACTGTGGTACTATCAATTTAAGGACAGAAAGAAAGAAGAGCATTTTGTATTTTGTTCTGAAACTGACAACAACTTACCAGCACTTTTCCTTGTAAGTAGAATTTAGAACATAGTTTATCTTAGGGACAAATAGGAATAAGCCGCAGTGGTGCAGTGGTAGCATTGTCACCTCACAGCAAAGGGTTCTCCTGTTCAATTCTCGGCTGGAGCACCTTCTGTGTGGATTCTGCATTTCCTCCCCGCAGTCGAGTGGCATTCGAAAGACATGCTTAGAATGACATGCCTTAGTTGAAGGTTGGGCGCCGAGCGAGCACCTCAGCACCGTCAAAATCTACTGCCAATCATTGGTGGACCGGAGTTCCGCTGTGGCGACCCCTAACCGGGAAAAGCCAAAAGAAGAACAAAGTCTAGCTGTTTTCTATATTTATGTGAGACTATCTTACAATACTGTTTTAAACTATTTTCCTGTGATCTCTGAACTCTCTAATGTCATTGTGTTGAATTGCTGAGTATTGTCTTGTGTTTTTATTATTATTAAATATTTTTAAACCTTTCAACTGTGGCTTTTTGTGTACAGATAATTTAAGCTCTTAGAGTACTTGCATGCATTTGGTGATACTGTATAAGCCACTCCAACAGCCTTATCCCTGGGTTACACTTAGTATTTGGATAACTAATAGCACACAGTGGAACCTGTCACCCTTTGGGAAGGGCTTTATATTAGCTGATAAGTAGTGGTTAGTGGCAGTGATTTCTACCTTATTGTCTGGGCAGGAGGGGGCATAGCTGGAGAACCTGTGTCAGCCTTTCCCAGGAGTGTCTGTGTGTTTGTATATAATTCATATCTCAAAGTATATATGTGTCAGCTACTTGGGCAGGGACATGAAGCACTGGTTGGACAGAGAGGGTGCTGGAGATTTTGGTTTGACCACTCAGCTGAGATCTGTACCCTATAGCTGTGCCAGTGGGAAAACTTATTGGGGATCTGGAGAGAAAGGGAGAAACCAGCCCCAGACTGACTGCGATCTATGAGTGCTCTTAAGGGAAATTGTACTTTACTATGTGTGTACTTGTTATCCTTCCCAATGTACACGCCTCTCACTGGTGCTAGTGGTGAGTATTGAAGCGCCTTGATTACTGGGCCAGTGCATGGGCAACACAATCCCCCTTGGAAAAAACCCATTCCCCATGAATTACCACATCAATGGTTGTCCAGTGAACACAGAAGGCGTTATAAGAGATCTGGGAACACAGGTTGACAGCAACCTCTCATTTGACCACCACGCTGCCACTGTGGTCAGAAAAGTCCTTCTATGTGGCACATCCCATTACTAAGGGTTTTGCATCCAGGAACAAAGAGGTCATTGTCTCCCTCTACTCTTACCTCATTAGGCCAATCAACGAGTATAATGCCCCATTTGGCATGTACCTCACTAGACACATGCAACAACTGGAAAGCCCACAAAAGTACCTCACAAAGAGAATCCTAGGCCTTAAACACATGTCCTACATGAACAGACTCAAAAAACTCCAGATATTCTCTGTCTCATATCGTCTATCGTCTACTAAGAGGTGATCTCTGCTTGACTTACAAAGCCATGTCTGACCCAGCACTGTTAGAAATGCTACATCTAAAGAAATCCCTGTCCCTCCATACCACACGGTCCAGAGACCTCAACCTCATTACCACAATCAACAGAACATGCTGGAGGGACAGATTCATAACCCAGAGACTGCCCATGCTCTGGAATACACTTCCCATACATGTCAAGCAGAGCACCTCACTGGCCCTCTTCAAGAGAAATCCTGATGAGTGGATGGGAAATAGAAAGTTCACCCTGGGGATCACTCCAGTGGCTCTACTTGATAGAGGCACTGGGAACTAACGTCGGCTGGCACGATGCCAGGACACTTTCTATGAGCTAGGCTTGTAAAGGCTCCGGGGCCATTAGCCTAGTACACACCTATGGACCTATGAACCTATAAATGTTTAAGTATCCATATATACATTCAAGCAAATATACATGAAAGAGCACACATATATATATATATCTATATATATATATATATATATATATATATATATATATATATATATATATATATATATATATGTATGTATATATATATCTACATACACATATACATGTACATACACTCATATATAGATTATTGCTTACACATGGATAGGTATAGTTAGAGCGTGTTGTTTGTGTTGCCCAGGACAGATGGGGTATAGAAATAGTGAGTGGATGAGGCTTCAGGGGTCAATTACAGTTGCATAGATGGTTGGTGAAGAGGTATGTTTTAAGTAGGATTTTGAAGGAGGGTGTGGAGTTTTGTAGCCTGAGGTCAAGGGGAATCATAGTAATAATCATAGTGAAGGTATGTGGAAACATATACCACTAAATTATACCAGCATGCAAACATCTGCATAGATGCGTCTGTTCTCATTAGAAAGAAATGAAGGGCATACCAGAAAAACAACCCGCTAATGTGGAACTTTAATATCAACAAGCTTTATAATAAAAGTAAGAAATTATTATTTAAGAAGAGCAATACACAGAATGATTAGGGCCCCATCATTAAATAAACAAACAACTCAGGAGTTTAATTAAATCTGTCAATGCTAAGTTCGATGTGAAAATAGAAACCCAAGCAAAAGACCACCACAAGGTGTTTCAGTTACGTTCATCATCTTAGGAGAACAATACAACAATGCTCTGAGCTGATTGTAAGTTATGTTACCTATACTGAATCTGAAGTAATAGCTAACCCACTGACCAATACCCTACATTCGCCTCGTCTGTTTCACATGAAACATCTGAAATGAAATCATTACCAGCAATCACACAAGACTAAATTTTAAAAGGGCTATTAAAAGCAAAAAAAAATAAAAAATACTGTGTCAATGGGTCCTTAAAGTATCCCAGGGTCCCAGGATGCATCTTAAATAGCATTAAGTACAATTTAGCCACACCCCTAACAACACTGTTCAGCCTCACATGAGTGCCATTCCTAGTGAATGGAGAACAGCAGTATTTATTCACCTGCATTCTATGCGTATGATCAGCCTCATATGCAAAGCCATGGAAAGAATTATCATGGCATTAATCAGTAGTGACAGTGGAACCTTCCAAACACTGGACTCATCTCAGTTTGGATGGATCAAAAACAGGTCATGATTGCTTAACCTGGTGGAGTTTTTTGAAAAGGTCACTAAAGCAATGGATGAAGGTAAAATGGTACACACCACCTACCTAGACTTGGCCAACCTTCATCACCAACTAGATTGTCAGATGGCTCACAGATATGACACAGGAGATTAACATAGGGGAAGCTACAGCCACAAAAAAACAAGTCACCAGTGGACTGCCCCACTGTTTACTGCTGGGATCTCTTCTATCAGTATCTACCTCTCAGAAGTGAAAGTCAACACCAAAGGACTCTGGCTAAGTTTGCAGATGACTGCAAGCTAGGATCAGTGACTTAATCCCCAAAAGACTTAGTCATCCTATAGGAAGGCTTGTCTGAAACAAATAACTGGTGCAAGACTCACTGACTAAAGCTAAATGACACAAAAAAGCATTAATATCTCCTTTGGGAAGTCAACTCCCCTGGGCAACTTCCACACTTATAACATATCTCTAAGGATTGATCCAGTGGTTTGGAATTTGGTGAATTGGTGGATAAGTGAACAATGACCTAACTTTTGATTAGCATGTCCATTGCTGTAAGGAAGTCCTATATTTCACAGCTCATAAACAAGGAGATTCCTTCTAGATATAGTGATGTTGCTGTCCCCTTTTACTCAGCCCTCATTAGGCCAATCATTGAGTATATTGTCCCTTTTTGGAATGTATTTGTCCAGGAACACACAACAAGTGGAATGCCTGCAGAATTACCTTACAAAAAGGATAAAAGGCTTAAACATTATACACTGTATTTGGTCTGTTGCATACTACTAAGAGTTGACCTATGTCTAGCATACAAGGCATCTTCCTACCCATTCCAGAGACCTAAACCTCTTCTGCACCATTAATACAGCAGTTAGGAGGGACAGAAGTAGCTCACAGAGGATACCACTGCTCTGAAACAGACTCCCCATCCAAGTAAAACAAAGCTCATTCATGTCCACATTTAACTGAAACGTGGATGAATGCGTGGGAAGTAGGACATATGCCCAGGACTTTCCTCTCATACTACTAATCGACAGAGGCAGCTCATAAATGCTTGATGCATGGGTTCCCTCAAAATATTTATATTTTGATCTAGTAATATCTATAGACATACATAAACATACATATATATATATATATATATATATATATATATATATATATACATACACAAACCCACACACAAATATATATATATACTTATATGTAATCTATATCTATTTATCTGTCTATATATATATATATATATATATATATATATATATATATATATATATATATATATATATTTAGTATCTATCTATACCTATATAGTTATATATTACACACACACACACACACACACACACACACACACACACACACACACACACACACACGTGTGTGTATATTTTATCTATTTATATGTATCTATATATATATATCTATAAATATATATATATATATATATATATATATATATATATATATATATATATATCTGTGTGTGTATTTACTTAGATATATATATATTTAATCATATCAAAACTTCAGAAGACTGAAGACCACATTGTCAAGACGAAATGAACAAAAAACAATTTCAGCGAAAGACCGGATCAACGAAGATCTTCCCAGGGTAAGTAGTAGTATGAGCACTCAGCTCCATCAGGCACTTTAGTCATCCAAAGCCTGAGCACCAGCTTTGTCCCAGCCAAATGGAGGACGGCCACTGCCATCCCTCTACACAAAGGTGGAGCGCCCACTGACCCAGGCAGATATAGGCCTATCAGCCTAACTAGCCTGATCTCCAAGGCGATGGAACACATTATCATGGACCTTATAAACATGGACATTGGCAACCTCCATAAACTTGACCCCACACAGTTTGCTTTTGCCAAAGGGAAATCATGCTTGTTAAACTTGGTCGACTTCTTCGAAACAGTGGCCAAAGCCATGGAGGAGGGGAAGATGGTGCACAACACCTACCTTGGCCTAGCCAAAGCCTTCGACACAGTTACGCATCCAGGCATAATAGATAAACTCTCCCAGCTAGGCATCAACCCTTATGTTACCAGATGGATAGCTAACTGGATCACTGACAGAACCTACTCAGTCAAAATAGGGGAAGACACTTCTAGTAGTACACCCATAAAGAGCAGTGTACCTCAAGGATCGGTCTTGGGGCCACTACTGTTTGGGATATACGTTTCTGAGGTGCAGCCAAAACCAGTGGTCTGTGGCCGACCAAGTTTGCAGATGACTGCAAGCTGGGGGTTGTCTTAAATTCCCCTAGTGATGTGAACGTCCTCCAAGAGAGCCTTACCCAAACTAATGACTGGTGTCAGAAGCATGGCCTCAAACTGACTGTCAAGAAATGCATCATTATCCCCTTTGGGGAAAATGGCATCCACACTAATTATCACATTAATAACAACATACTAAGCATGCAATCAGTCATGAGGGACTTGGACACCCAGGCTGACCACCATGTTGCCTCCACTGTGTGGAAGGCTGTCTACATGGCCCACCACATAAATAAGGGTATTTCATCCAGAAAGAAGGTCATCATAACATCCCTGTATTCCTCCCTTATCAGACCCATTATCGAGTACAATGCCCCCTTTGGCATGTACCTTGCCAAGCACATGCAGTAGCTGAAGAGACCACAAACACCTATCCTTTACAGATAGGCTAAAAGCCATTTCTCTCTACTCAGTCTCATACAGACTCCTCAGTGGTGATCTTTGTCTGGCATACAAGGCCATCTCAGACCCAGCCTTGATGGAGGTGCTCCATATCCGTAAGTCAAACACCACTCACACAACCCACATGCAAGGCCTCAGCCTGGTGTGTGACATTAATAGAACTTGTTGGCAGGGTAGATTTGTATCCCAAAGATTTCCCCATCTGTGGAATAGACTCCCTCTCCATGTGAAGCAGAATACCTCTCTAGCCCTCTTTAAGAGGACCCTGGACGACTTGATGGGATAAGGGCCTCCAGGCCAAAAGCCTAGTATCATCATATGAATCTAGGAACCTGTGAAATAACCTGTTGGCCAACAAGGTGAATGATGCCCTTTTTCCAACTGTAGTGCATTCTCAGAGTTGGTATATTTAGTTGGGGGGGGGCACAAACCCCCAAATTGGGGGTGGGGGTGTAGCCCCCCCCCCCAACCTGGGTGGGTTGAGGATAGTGTGGGTTAGCCTTTTTGAGTTTTGGAATGAGTGATTACTTACCATGGGAAGATCTTCGTTGATCCGATGTTTTGCTGAAATAGATTTTTGTTTATTTAGTCTCGACGATGTGGTCTTCGATCTTCTGCGTGTATGACATTCTGAAGTAAACCCGTGTGTGTGTGTGTGTGTGTGTGTGTGTGTGTGTGTGTGTGTGTGTGTGTGTGTGTATGTACACACACACACAAAACACACACAAATATATAGATACAGATCTTGGAAAGGGTTAGGTGAATCTAAACTCTAACAGAATAGGTTAATGCAATAATTGGCTAAGCTTAATATGACACACAAAGGCAGTTAGCATAGCATTAACCCATCAACCCATTAAACTAGCTCATATGTGCACAATTGTGCTACAGTCTGGAAGTTATTGCAGAGCATTAAGGATGTGAGGTATACATTAATGGTTTCCTGTAGTCCAGTTAATTCCCTTTGTCTATCTTTGCTTGCTGTTTGATTGAGAGTTATTTAACCAGACAGTGCTCCTTAATTACCCCAAAGACGAATGCTTGTGTCCAGTGTGCTTTCCTGTTAACAAATAAATTCAAAAAGTTCAACATAGTGAATGTCTGTTTTTTAACTCCTTGTATGAGGTTCTGTTATTAGAAGGCATGATTGGTAAAGGACGTAACGTTTTCTTCATGTGAAGTAAAAGGTAAAATTCTAAGTGCAGATTGTTAAGGGTTTTCTTTATAAAACATTGTCTTAGAAAGTACTGCAGCATTTTCCTGGAACTCAGCAAAGCTTGTAGTCGTAGCCTGCATACCAGAAGTGGTTTACTTGTGCCCATTGCCATCCAGGTAAAGTTAGGTACCTTTGATTGCTAAATAGCACTTAAGTTACTTTGAGTGACCACGTTTGTTTCCTTCTTTTATGTGTGCGTGTCACTTATTTTTTTTTAATTACTCTTCTTCTCAATGTAACTGTCTTGAAATTGCCTTCAGCAAGGGATTTCCAGCTACTTGTTTAAGTGGTTTGTGTTAGCATTGCACTTGTGGGTCTCTTCTACTGTGTTTTCATATCAGTAAGACTGGGTTTACTCATCTTATGGCAGGATTTGTTTGCCTCATCTGTCTGAGTTGAGAAATACACAGATAGACTCAGTGTACTCCAGAACCAACCAAAGAAAAGAAAGAAGTAGAGAAGACAACTAACATGGAACGTTATGGTAGGAACATAACTTCTTATTTTATTGGCCAGAGGGTTCATTATTTAGTTTTGTTTTCTTTTGTGCTGCTATAAATTTTGCATGTTTGCGTGGGTTACCAGTGCCCTGTACAGTAGCAAACACCTAGAGATTTTTCAATTTCCTCTGTAGATCATTTCACAAAACTGTAATCTATAAAGCAGCAATATAGTGCAGATACATTGTGCGTCGATAAGCTTAGAGCAGATAGTTGGGTGTTGAATGGCAATACCCACAAATTTCAGTATTGTGTAAACATTAAAGTTAGTAGAATTTAGTGCAGTTTAGCATAATCATCCCCAGTGAAGTACCCTTATTAGTCTGCCCAAATAAATCACCCCAATAGCCATTTAACCCCAATACACCAGCCCCTTGTAGTTCACAAATCAAAGTATTGGAGAGTATGGATATCCAATTTCCTAACTTCTCTGTAGCCAGTTTGGTGGATATGGGCATCTTGAGACCATGTAATAATTGTCTTATGTTTACTAACAACCACTTAATCCTTAAAGAATTAGACAAAGTATGTGAGATGTGTACTTACACAATGACACTGGAAGCTAGACTCACTAATATCAGTCCACATCAGGGTGTGGAAAGCATACACACAACACCCACCTGACATAGCACACAACCTACATGTAGACTAATGTATGCTGAGGCACTTAAAGGCAATCTCCCTAATCAACAGAGATCACCTAGAACACCTGCTGTCAAAGCTATACCTCAGCAAGCCCAAAGGCTCTCAGAAAAAACACCTAACACCACACATACGGTCACTGTCAGTGGAGCCCCAAACACTAAGCCCTTAAGGCAAGCAAACACCCTTCCCAGGACTCTCATCATAGGGGACACCATTGTAAGACAGACCGATGCACCTCTAACCAGGCTGAACAAGGAGAAGATAATGGTTCATCATAGGAGACTCCATTATAAGAGGTACTGATGTCCATCTAACCAGGCTGAACAAGGAGAAGATAATGGTTCATCATAGGGGACTGCATTATAAGAGGTACTGATGTCTCTCTAACCAGGATGAACAAGGAGAAGATAAAAAGAAGTTATGTTCTTACCATAACGTTTCATGTGAGTTGTTCATCTCGCCTTTGTTCTTTACACGTGGTTCGGAGCTGATCCATCAGCTCCGAGTCAGCTGCTTTCCAAGCTCAAGATCTTTGAGTAGCTCGAGGCACAGTCCCTATTCCATGATGCTCTCCTGCTAACCCCAGATCTAGTTTGCTAAACCAGCAATAACAAACACACTAAGCAACCAATTATAAACAATGTACAGAGTACATAACTATTTACAATAGCTAAACAATAATCTGGTTGGAAATAAGGACATGAGCAAGACCAAACAGACCACCAGTCATACCTGTTCTTCCATAACCTGGAGTGAGAAGGTGGGAGGGAGTGTAAGAATAAAGGCGAGATGAATAACTCACATGGAACGTTATGGTAAGAACATAACTTCTTTATGAGAAGTTCAATCTTGCCGTTAGTTCTTTACACGTGTCCCAAACACCCTAATCCTGGGTGGCTCACGGGAGTATATTCCTGAGAATGGTGCAACCAAAGGAAGCCCTGTCCCTGGAGGCTCTGTCCACTTTGTAATGAGTGATAAACATATGAGGTTTGGACCAAGTAGCAGCTGCACAAATGGTGTCCAAGGGTAGACGGGCTGCGTGGGCTAAAGATGTAGAAACAGCCCTGGTAGAATGAGCTTTCACCTCACGTTCTAAAGGTTGTTTAGCTGAAGAATATGCAAGCTTTATACAGTCAGCAATCCATTTGGACAATGTAACTTTGAATACCAACAAACCTTTCTTATTGTCTGCATAGGGGACGAATAGTTGATCAGATTTCCTAAATTCTTTTGTTCTGTCTAAGTAAAACCTCAATTGTCTGTGAACATCACGCTTATGTATCATGTACTCCATTCTACTAGTATGATGTCTGAAAAAAGTAGGAAGGTCAATAGACTGGTTCAAATTTGCCTCGGAGACTGGTTCAAATTTGCCTCGGAGCAGACCGCAGGAAGAAAGGTAGGATTCATTCTTAAAGACACTCTGTCAGGGTGAAAGACTAGATATGGGGGCCTGATAGAAAGTGCTTGCAGTTCAGAAACTCTACGAGCCAAAGTAATAGCCACTAGGAAAATTGTCTTCCAAGAAAGAAACTTCAAAGGACAAGATGATGCAGGCTCAAAAGGTGGAAGAATGAGTTGAGATAGCACCAAATTTAGATTCCAGGGAGTAACAGGATGTCTGATAAGTAGCCTAAGGTGATGAGTCCCTTTCAAAAAGGCTTTACATAATCTGTGCGACATAATGTTTGAGCCACTGCATCCCATATGGATGTTAGATATGGTAGCTAATTGAACCCTTATCGTAGAAGCTGCAGCACCATCGTGAAAGAGCGAAGTCAAGAATTCCAGAATACTATGAATAGGGGCGACACACAGATCAATACCATGTTGAGAAGCCCAATGAGCAAATCACCTCCATTTGCTATTATAAAGTTTCCTGGTGGAGACTTTGTGAGAGGAAACTAAAATATGTTGAACCACTGGAGACAAATCATGTGACCTGGCTAGGTTGGGAAGTGGAGCAACCAAGCTGTCAGTCTGAGGGAGACAAGAGAGGGGTGAAGAACTCCCGATGAATGAGTCAGAAGGTCTGGCACTGGGTCCAGAACCCAAGGTTCTTCCACTTGGTATTGCTGTAGGAAGGGGAACCATATCTGCCGAGGCCAAAACGGGGTTATTAGAATAACAGTCCTTCCCGGGCTTTTGGCTTTCTGTAAGAATCTGTGAATCAGAGGAATTGGAGGGAAGGCATATAGGAGACCCGAGGGCCAATCGTGTACAAGTGAGTCCCTTGGGCTGTTCCCCGGTGGGGGGTACAGGGCGAAGTAGCTTCTGCATTTTGCATTCAGCAAAGATGCAAAAAGGTCGCAGCAAGGCTGGCCCCATCTGTGGAATATCCTTTCCGCAACTCGTTCTTTGAGGGACCACTCGTGAGGCAACAGAATGGTTCTGCTCAGTTTGTCTGCTATCACATTGGATGACCCGGGTATGTGCATTGCTATCAGAAAGCACCCGGTAGATACAGGCCACTACCAAAGTCTCAGGGCCTCTCGGCATAAGGGGTAAGACTTGGTTCCCCCTTGCTTGTTGAGGTATCAGACTACCAACATGTTGTCTGTCTGTATTGCAATCGTCTCTCAAGGTAGAGAGTTGTGAAAGTGTTGCAACACTAGAAACACCACTCTCAACTCTAAGACATTGATGTGCAAATGAGATTCCATGTCTGACCAAGTGCCTTGGATAGTTCTTCCCTGAAATAGCCCCCCCCCCAATCAGGGAAGCATCCGTGGTCACTGTTGCTGTGAGAAGGAGAAGTATAAATGGGTGACCTGCAGTAACTTGGTGGCTGTTCAACCACCAAAGAAGGTCCTTTTTGCAAGCATTTGTCAGAATAATCTTGTGTGACATTGGAAGCTGTTGATAAGACCACTGTGTGAATAGTAGCCACTGGAGTATCCTCATATGCATTCGTCCCAGAGGAACCACTATAAGTGTAGCTGCCATGGTGCCTAGCAGCTTCAGGACCTGGAATGCCGAGACTCTCCTTTCCATTAACAACTGGGATACCTGACTTTGCAAAGATATTACTCTTTCTAGAGGCAATCTGACCAGGGAGGTGGTAGTGTCTAGATCTGCTCTTATAAAGGAAATATGCTGCGATGGCAATAAAGCAGATTTTTCAAAATTTAAGGTTATGCCCAACCTGGAACACAGGTTGATAGTGTAATCTCTGGCGCAAATCAGTTGATGCCTGGTGGTGGCGGTGAGGAGCCAGTCGTCGAGATATGGAAACACCCGGAATCCTAAACATCCCAGGTGAGCTGTGACCACTGCCATACATTTGGTGAACACTCTGGGGGCTGTGGTGAGACCAAAGGACAGAGCTCGGAATTGGTAGTGACTGGCCCCCAACCGGAAATGCAAGTGATCTCTGGATGGCCTGACCATTTTGATTTGGTAGTACGCATCCTTGAGATCTATAGAGCACATCCAATCGCTCATTTTGAGAAATGGAAGTATCGATTGAAGTGTGACCATCCGGAACTTTTCCTTTTTGACAAAGGTATTTAGTTTGCTGAGGTCTAAAATGGACCTCCAGTCCCCTGTTTTCTTTGGAACTAAAAAGAACCTGGAGTAAGTTCCAGATCCTATCTAGTCCGCCACGACTGGCTGGATGACTCTTTTTTCTAGCAGCCTTTGAATTTCTATGGTTGCTAGACTCCGCAGACTGGGTGGAACATCTGGGATGCTTATACGAATGGAAGGAGATTCTGAAAAGGGAAGGATGTAGCCTCTGGTAATTATGCTTTTTACCCAAGAATCTGATGTAATTCCTAGCCAGGCAT
Source organism: Protopterus annectens (assembly GCF_019279795.1). Lineage (NCBI taxonomy): Eukaryota > Metazoa > Chordata > Ceratodontiformes > Protopteridae > Protopterus > Protopterus annectens. The sequence goes on from NC_056747.1 coordinate 1,296,894,656, forward strand.
CTGGGTATAAAGCTAAGCGACCCCCGACTGTCTCCAGAGCAGGGCGGTCGGGCCTCCTCTCAGGAGTATTGATAGGGCTTGCCAAGGAACTGCTCACTGTCACCCTGGTTCTGCGGACCCCCTCTGCCGCCTGGGCGGCGTCTACCATTATACCCCCCTCCTCTGCTCCTGGAGGGGGGTTCACTACATGTGTTCTGGAAAGCTCCTTGGGACTTTCAGAACCACATTTTTCCACCTTTCTGCCTTTTGGGTTATGGTCTAGTGGGGTTGGAAAAACGGATTCCTACGGCAGATAGAGTCTTTCCTTCCTGCTCACACCTAGTGAGTGTCTCCTTGACTTTAGGCCCAAACAAGGAAGAGCCATCAAATGGGGTATTAACAAAGGGAAACTTGAAGGCTTCTGCAAAGGAGCATAAGCGCATCCAGGATTGTCTCCGCAGATGTATCGCTGAACCTGCTGCCCGGCACGATCCATTGGCTGCATAAGAAATAAGCTGCATGGACAAGTTCACAATAGAATTAAGGGTGTTAAGCTGTGATGTTACTTTCTCTGAAACAGCGTCATCTGTTTTGCCCTGTACAATATCTCCAAGCTCTTTGAGGAGATCTCGTTGAACATGAGTAAAGTGGGTCAAATAGTTGAGCAATCTCATTGCAAATGTCGCAGAACTAAAGATGCGTTTCCCATATCTGTCCATAGTCCTAGAGTCCTTATTAGGAGGATGAACAGAAGAAGAGGTTTCTGACATCTCTTTCTTGGTGGCTGCCGCCACCACCATGGCATCAACGGGGACTCCCTTCGTAAGAAAAGACCTGTCTTGAGGGGAGGTGATAAATTTCTTGGGCCTCCGGGGGACCGGTTCCATGGAATCAGGAGACTCCCACGTCCTTCAAGTGACCAAGTCCATTAATTCGTCAAAGGGCGGAGTAACCCAGGAGGTGGAAGGTTGAGACCTAAAGGCCTTCAGGAGCACCGACTCATCCTCAGTAGGGGTAAGGGGAGTGCCAGTCACCCCTCTGCCTTAATAGTTCCAGGATGGCTGCAAATGAGACATCCTCAGAGGAGGACCGTGGGGACCCTTCTGATTCCTCTAAGTCGGTGTCTGATGTTAAGGATTCCTGAATGGAATCTAAATGCCTCCTCTTGCACAGTCTTTTTCTGGGGACTTCATCAGTGGTGGCATCTGGTGAAATCTCAGTCAAGCATGGGTCACCCAGTGGGGTTACCTGAGGCTCTGGGTCTTGATGTTTGGTGGGAACCTGTGGTGTAGGGACTGAACGCAGCCCTTTAGGGGAGGAAGAGGAAAGATTCGAAGAGGTAAGGGTCTTAGCAGACATGACCCTCCTCATGGCATCAAAGGCAGCAGTTTCCCGACCCAAGGAGTCTGCCAGTTCTGAAGACGGCAACCTCCCAGGGGCCGAGACCACAGGCTCCGAACCAGAGGATGGAACCGAACTCATCTGGGCCGAAGCCCCAAGAGGGAGAGTCTGAGCCGAAGCGTCGGTTCGACTCTCTCCCCCGGAACCAGCGAGAGAGTGTCGGCTCCGAGACTCTTCGATCAGAACCGAAGAAGTCAAGGTCAATGGAGCCGAGGGCACTGGAACAGGCCTCAGCTCCGAGGGTTCCACCACTATCGGATCCTCTCTTTCCGGCTCCAAAGGCTCAACTGGCATCAGAGGAGGAGGAGCAGAAATCATGGTAGGGGGGGGTCGTAGGCTTTGAAGCCAACTGCTTTGAAGCTGAAAGCAATTTGGCCAGGGCCAGGTTCACCAAAAGTCTCTGCACCACATGGTCCACATCGATGTCGGAAAGGGTAAAGGAAGAATGGGATGAAGGAGCCGAAGAAGCCACTGACTTAAAGATCGGGGACTTTAAAATCTCTGCCACCAGCTCCAGCACAATGACTTCACCCTGAGGTAAGATCTCGGTGCACGGCTCTGAAGGCTGTGGAGCCGGTGACCGAGTCTTCCCAGAGGTGCTCGGAACAGAAGACGTATGCTCCGATGACACCTTAGAAGACTTCGACCCCTTTCAGGACTTGGAGGTCTGGTCAGTCTTGTCTAAAGCTTCTTGGAAATCTGGCTTTAGCAGCCCTCTATCGACCAATTTCCTTTGCCTCTATAATAAAACCCTGCCACTGAAGGAATGGCAAATAGAGCAATCTTCTTGTAAATGTAGTGGACCCAAGCAGTACACACAAGAAACATGATTGTCAGTGATGGACATATTTTGTCCACAGTCACATCTTTTAAAATTAGAAGTTATGTAGCTACCATAACGTTCCATGTTAGTTGTCTTCTCTCGCCTTCTTTCTTGCTGGATGGGTTCGGAGCCAATCCTCGGCTCCGACTCAGCACTTGCTAAGCTCGAGAGCTAATTTTACCAGCTCGAGGCAACCCTATATCCCATGATGCAAGGCGGAGATTACCCAGATCTCGTTTGGTAGCTAAAGAAATAGCAATATTTTCTACCAACTTAAGAGGAGGAAGAAATAACAATACTAAATAACATCATAACCCTCTGGAAGGGATCAACGTAATCTAGTGACACTAGGAGTTGAACAGCTAGAAAAAAGGTAATAACCTCTTAATAGAAGATGTATAATCTTCCCGGTCTGACCAGGCTAGGGGGATGGAGGGCGGGACGCAAGAAAGAAGGCAAGAGAAGACAACTAACATGGAACGTTATGGTAGGTACATAACTTCTAAATGTTAAGTTGTCAATCTCGCCTTCATTCTTGCTGGATGGGACCGCGTCCCTAGCACCTCTATCCTGGGTGGCTCAATGGAACAGACTCTTGAGAACGGTGGAACCAAAATTTGCTCCGTCTCTGGAAACCAAATCTAATTTGTAATGTGAAACAAAGGTATGAGGAGAGGCCCATGTGGCTGCTGCACAAATAGTGTCTATTGGAAGTCTAGCTTGAAAAGCTGTAGATGTAGCTAGAGCTCTGGTAGAATGGGCTTTTGGGTTAGAAACCAACTCTTTGCCTCTGAGCTGATAAATGTAAGTGATCACAGAAGACAGCCACCTAGATAAAGTTACATTAGAAATTTGAAGGCCTTTCCTGTTCTCTGCATAGGATAGAAATAGTTGATCAGATTTCCTAAAAATTTTTGTTTTGTCCAGATAATATCTGAGCTGGCGGTGAACATCGAGATAATGTAACTTTTGTTCAGCTCTATCAGAATAATTCGGGAAAAATACTGGAAGATCAATGGATTGATTTAGGTTAGTCTGTGATGCCACCTTTGGTAAGAAAGATGGATTAGTCCTTAGTGATAACCTGTCTTTGTGGAATATTAGATAGGGAGGGCGAATACAGAGAGCGTGAAGCTCAGATACTCTCCTGGCAGATGTAATGGCAACTAGAAAAAGTGTCTTCCAAGAAAGCAATTTCAAAGAACAGGCAGCTGCAGGTTCGAACGGGGGAAGAATCAAGAATGTTAAAATTAAATTTAGATCCCACTGTGGTGGGGGGTCTCTAATTGGAGGTTTCAATAAAAAGATACCTCGAAGGAATGCCTTGCAAAGTTCATGTGACATAAAGTTGTGGTCCAAAAAGTCTATATGAAAATTTGAAATGGCTGCCATTTGAACTTTCACTGTGGAAGAAGAGGATCCTGAATGAAAAATGTCAGCTAGGAAGTCCAATACCGAATGAATTGGAGCAGTATAGGGGTCTATGTTCCTAGCTTTTGCCCAGAAAGAGAAATGTCGCCATTTACTAGTGTAGATCTTTCTGGTAGAAGATTTTAGGGAAGCTACTATGATATCCCGTACAGGATTAGAAATCATAGGAAGCCTGGCTAAGGATGGAAGTAGAGCAACCAAGCAGTGAGGTTGAGAGAAGGAATGGATTGGTGTAGTTGACCCGACTGGTGGGTCAGAAGATCTGGAACCGGGTCCAGATGCCATGGCTGTACCAAGAGGTAATGATGTAGGAACGGAAACCATATCTGTCGAGGCCAGTAAGGGGCAATGAGAATCAACTTGGCTCTCAAGGCGGTTGCTTTCTGAATTAGCTGAGGTATCAGCGGAAAAGGAGGGAAAAGCATAAAGAAGTCCCCCGGGCCAATCTTGGGTTAGAGCGTCTCTGGGGGGATGGCCTGGAAGGGGGAAGAGAGAGAAGAAGTCTGGGCATTTGCTGTTTTGAGGTGTAGCGAAAAGGTCGCAGCAAGGAAGGCCCCACTTATGAAAAATCTCTTCCGTCACTGACTGTTTGAGAGATCACTCGTGAGGCATGAGAATAGCTCTGCTCAATCTGTCCGCTATGATGTTGGATTTCCCGAGGATGTGCGTTGCTATCAGAAACCGGTGAGAGGAGATTGCCCATTGCCAAAGTCTGAGAGCCTCTCGACACAGTGGATAGGACTTGGTTCTGCCCTGTTTGTTTATATACCACACTACGGACATATTGTCCGTTTGGACTGCAATAGTTCCCAGGGGAAGAGAGTCGTTGAGGGCTTGCAACGTTAAAAGCACTACTCTCATCTCCAGAACATTTATGTGCAGATGGTACTTGAAAGGTTGCCAAGTGCCATGGACCATTCTGCCCTGATAATGCCCCCCCCACCCGATCAGGGAGGCGTCCGATGTAACCGTGGCAACTGGGGCAAGAGGAACAAATGGTCTGCCTTGATGGATTTGAGGGGACGATATCCACCAAGTCAGATGTCTTTTGCAAGTTGGAGTTACTATGATCTCGTGACGCATGGGAAGCTGTTGAAAAGACCATTGGGTGAATAGCATCCATTGTAGAAGCCGCATGTAAAAGCGGGCGAGGGGAAGAAGTGTTATGGCGGCCGCTATAAGACCCAGTACTTTCAGAGCAAATCTGGCCTGAATTTTGTTGTTGAAGAGAATCACTTGGACGTGTCTTTGAATGTCCAAGATTCTTTGTTCTGTTAACCTTGCTGAAAGTTGTACGGTGTCCAATCTTGCGCCTATAAAAGTAATAGATTGACAAGGCAACAAGGCAGATTTTTAGACATTTATAGAAATTCCTAGCCCTCTGCAAGTGTGAATGGTGTAATTTCTGGCTTGGAGAAGCTGATGCCTGGTGGTGGCAGTGAGGAGCCAGTCGTCTAGATATGGAAACACCTGGAATCCTTGACGTCTCAGGTGAGCCATAACCACTGCCATGCATTTGGTGAACACTCTGGGGGCTGTAGTGAGTCCAAAGGGCAGGGCTCTGAATTGGAAGTGACTGGTCCCCAGCTGAAAGTGGAGAAATCTTCTGGAGCGTCTGTGAATTTTTATGTGATAGTACGCATGATGAAGATCTATCGAGCACATCCAATTGTCCTTGCCCAGAAAGGGCAGAATGGACTGAAGCGTGACCATCCGGAATCTTGATTTCTTTACAAACTTGTTGAGTTTGCTCAGATCTAATATTGGTCTCCAGTCCCCTATCTTTTTTGGAACTAAAAAGAACCTTGAGTAGATTCCAGATCCTATTTGGTCCGCTGGAACTGGCTGGATGGCTCTTTTTACTAGCAGTTTTGATATTTCTAGTACTGCTAGTTCCCTTAGACCGGGTGGAACGTCTGGAAGGGTTCCCTTTTGTTGAATTGGGGTTTGAATAAAGGGAATTTTGTAACCCTCAGATATAATTGACTGTACCCATTTGTCTTGAGAAAGGGAAAGCCAGGCTATTGGGTACAGCGATAATTTTCCCCCGACTGCCTCCGAAGGCGGACAATCGGGCAACATCTCAGGGATGCTGGAAGGGTTTGTCAGAAAGAGGCTCTCTGCTACCCTGATTCTGCGGACAACCTCTGCCCCTAGGGCGGCGTCTATTATTGTTACCCCCTCTGCCTCTGGGGGTAAACTGACTTCCTGCATCAGGTGTGACTCCTTGAGATTTGCGGAACCACATTTTCCCTCCCTTCTGTCCTTTGGGGTAAGGTCTAGAAGGGGTGGAGAAACGGACTCCTACGGCAGAAAGTGTCTTGCCATCTTGTTCGCATCTAGTCAAAGTGTCTTTCACTTGAGGACTGAACAAGGTCGAGCCATCAAAGGGGGAGTTTGTGAAAGACGCCTTGAAGGGGTCTGCAAAATTACAAAGCCACATCCAGGACTAACGCCTTAAAGCCACTCCTGTGCCTGCGGCCCTACTCGCTCCATCGGCTGCATAAGAAATGAGCCGCATGGAGGAGTTAGCAATGGAGTTAAGGATTCCTAGCTGTGAGCTAATCTTATCCTGAGACCCAGCAGCTGACAGATCCTGTAAAACTTCTCCCAACTCTTTAAGAACATCTCTTTGAAGGCGGGTGAAGTGGCATAAGTAGTTCAGCGATCTCATGGCAAAAGTCGCTGAAGAAAAATCCGCATACCTGTCCATAGTCCTAGAATCCTTGTTAGGAGGATGGACAGGTACTGAAGGATCAGCTAATTCCTTCTTGGTGGCAGCAGCCACCACCATGGCATCAACTGGGACACCCTTTGTTAAATATTGTCTATCTTGTGGGGCCGTAATAAATTTTGAAGGTCTCCTAGGGATAGGTTCCACTGAATCTGGAGCCATCCACGCCTTCCGAGCCACTACCTCCATGAGAGGGTCGAAAGGCTGAGACACCCAGGAGGTGGAGGGTCGAGATCCGAACGCCTCCAGGTATACTGACTCGTCCTCGGAAGGATTAAGGGAGGGCCAGTTCCCCCTCTGCTTAAGGATTTCAAGGATGTCTGAAAATGAGACATCCTCAGAGGAGGACCTTGGGGATCCCTCCGACTCATCCAAGTCAGTATCTGATGTAGTAGACTCAGGGGAGTCTAGATGTTTCCTCTTACATGTCCTCTTACACGGGGGTTCCCCTGACGGATCAGGAGAAGCCTCGGAAGCGGAAGATATTCCCAATGGGGAAACCTGAGGCATTGGATCTCTGGGTCCGGGAGCAAGAGAGTGAGAAGAGACGTCAGCAGGCACTGTAGTGGGAGGAGCTGATGGAACTGTCCGTTGACTAAGCCCAGGGGCTAGTACACTCCTCATCACCTCGAAGGCTCCCCCGTCAGAGAGACCAGAAAGTTCCCGCTCCGAAGAGATAGGAACTCCAGGCCTCACCGAGAGGGAAGGCTCCGAGGCAGATGTCGGGGCCGAGCTCACCAACGCCGAAGCTCCGAGAAGGAGAATGGGGTCGGACAAGGGTCCGATGCCACTCGCCCCCTCGGAGCCGATGAGAGAGACCAGATGCCTGGATCCCTCCATGATGGGAATAGGGCTAAAGTAAGTCATTAATTAACAAAATACAAATATATATATATATAAATTTAAAGGGGGTAGACGAAAAGTCTCTAAAACTGTTCACTTACCTAGAGCTGGTAAAAGAAGGCACCTCGTTAGCGAAGCGGCAAACGAGAAAAGGGTAATCTCCGCCTTGCATCATGGGATATAGGGTTGCCTCGAGCTGGTAAAATTAGCTCTTGAGCTTAGCAAGAGCCGAGTCGGAGCCGAGGATCGGCTCCGAACCCATCCAGCAAGAATGAAGGCGAGATTGACAACTTAACATCCAGATTTTTGTTTCTCCGACATTATAACAATTACAACAAATATTAGATCCCTGATAACAATATAACCAAGGAAACTGTAGGATACACCACGAGAAGTCCAGAGTAATAAAAACGTTCTTCTTTATTTAAACATGAAGTATAAAATTAAGGATGAGCGCTTTCGCGTGCACCATGCACGCTTCATCAGATCTACTTAATGAAAGTTTATCTTCACTTTATATAGTCTAAGTAAAGCATTTAATAAGTCCAATTCAACAATCAGGCTGTGAACATTTTCACTAATTAAGTTTTAAAGTGTCCTAGTGCATTCAAAAGATGTGAATCTTTTAACATCTTATTAGTAAAAGTGCTCAGTATATCAAATTCCTTAATGTAGGAACAATTAGAAATGACATATTGAATAAAAAATCTTTCTACTGCATAAGTTTAAAAAATTTGTTTAAAGAAACTAAGTTTCTTGAAATCATAATAAAAGATGCAGATCAAAACTGTCTTTCACCAGTGACAGCATTTACGAGTGTTTAAAGTGCAAGATATCATACTCATAACAGCCGCTATTGACATAGCGTGACAAAAATGTTGCTGATGGTTGCTTGATATATATGTGTTGTGCACTAATTTATAATAAGAGTGTAGTGCTGAATGGAATATTTAAATCTATTAACTAACAGTTAATAAAAAATTTTTTACCATACAAGATGTGACTATGAAATATATGATAAATCATGTTAAAATTATTTGTAGCTCGTGATTCATCATAATAAACATCATATAAATAAATATACTTCATTTTCTTGAGTCAATATGAAACGTAAAAAGTATATAAAAAATGTAAAATATGAAATATGAATTCATTAAACTGTAAATCAACAGATCCCTAAAGCATCAAATACATATTGTGAGCCTCTTCTTATTGCTCGCTCATTAATTGCAACGTCTAAAAACTGAGTATGAATGAAAAACTGAAAGACCTAAGGTGGCGAACTATATATATAAATTGAGACAAAATTAAAGTTAATATTATTGACGTGATTCAATTCAGTGGGAGTGTCTAGCGGTATTATTTCTACAAATCCCTGATAACAATCAAATGCACTAATTCTAAGAAATATAAGGGGATAGGGAATTAAATTTGACAGAGCCCTGTCAAATAAATGCAACTCAAGAAAGACTAATGGCCTAGGAGCAACCGCTCCGAATTAGAAGACAAAAAATAACTTTCAATCCACTCACTAAACAACAAATAGAAGAAATATGTGAAGCCTCGCTCAATCCACTAACTAATGATAGTCTAATAAGATATTTAAAATTCTTTAAATATAATAAAAAAGGTTACTGGCCCGTGCTTCCTCCGAAGATCGTGTGATCTGTTGCAGCGGCAAACTAGATCTGGGGTTGGTAGGAGAGCATCATGGGATAGGGAATGTGCCTCGAACTAACTCAAAGATCTTGAGCTTGGAAAGTGGCCGACTCGGAGCCGATGGATCGGCTCCAAACCACATGAAAAGAACAAACGGCAAGATTGAACAACTTCACATCTCTTATTTGCTTATCTGGAGCCAGGCTCCACCAAATTACACATGCAATCAAGTCATTATGCCACAGGTACAAGTATGATTGCATCATAGTCCATGTATGGTAAATGACCAGAGATGTACCTCCTTGAACTATATGAAAAGAGACATTATGGAGCTTTCAAACTACCTATCTCAGGCTGGTATGATCCTAGCACTGAGCAGCATATTACCACCATCACAGAGGATGATGCCACAACATGAACAGAAAATGACTGATTTCAACAACTGTCTGTCTTTCTCGTGTCATTCTAAGGGGATCCAGTATTTGACAGCTTGGGAGGCCATGGTCAACAGACCATGTTACTTTGCCAAGGATGGTCTGCTGTAGGTTTTCGAATACTGGCTAAAACATTTTCTACCCCATAATGCATTTTTTGGCAATGTCAAATTGACAAACCTACCGACATAGCAAAATCAGCTCAATAAAACCTCAAGGTGTTGCTGCTCAATGCTAGGAGCCTAAATAAAAAAAAAAAAAAAAAACTATACTCCCTCCAAGCCCTTCTCAGACCCAAGAATATAGATATCTGTGTAGTTACTGAGTCATGGTTTAAAGCATCAGAGAGTACCCCAGCAGTGCAAGGTTTCAGTGCCTTCCACATTTTAGACCAGTAGCTGCATGACAAGGACTAAAAGTGGAGATGTCTCAATATACATTTATTTATTTATTTGTTTTACATTTGTTTACCGGGATGGTCCAACTGCGACAGTGCCCATTTTCAGCGGAGGCCCGGGGAGAAAAGCTCCATCTTAAGCTTACATACAAAGTCATCACATCAAGCAATAGAAATTATAGACAAAAAAAATGAGTGTTAACACATTTACAGGATAAAAATTCAAAAACAAAAATATATACATAGTATCAAATAGAACAAGACTTTAAACACTTGAATATAGACAAATATATGGTTGAACTTATATATGTGGAGAAACATAAAAAGAAGTTATGTACTCACCATAACGTTCCATGTAAGTTGCTTATCTCGCCTTTATTCTCACTGATGGGTTCGGAGCCGATCCTCGGCTCCAACACGGCCTATAACAAAGCTCAAGGTTTGCCAGTAGCTCAAGACCAAGCCCCTTATCCCGTGATGCACTGCTGGAATTACTTCAGATCTTGTTTGCTGTGTGTATATATAACCCTGTAAGGGGGGCACTCCCCAAGAATGAGGAAGAAGTACTGAACAACCAGGATGATACTAGCCTCTAGGTCAACTGTCAGCCAGGAGGGGGATGGAGGAAGGGACGTGAGAATAAAGACGAGATAAACAACTCACATGGAACGTTATGGTGAGTACATGACCTCTTTATGTGAAGTTGTTAAATCTCGCCATGTGTTCTCACTGATGGGTAGCGTCCCTAACACCCGCAATCCTGGGTGGCTCACGGGAGTACATTTTTCAGTACCGTAGAACCAAAAGAAGACCTATCCCTGGAAGCCTTTTCCACTTTGTAATGAATGATAAAAGTATGAGGCTTAGACCAAGTGGCTGCAGCACAAATGTTATCAAGGGGCAATTTGGCTTGAAAAGCAGAAGACGTAGAAACGGCTCTGGTTGAATGAGCCTTTACTTTGTGTGGCAAAGGTATGTTAGCAGTTGCATGAACAAATGAGATACAATCTGATAACCATTTTGAAAGGGTTGTTTTAGCCACTGGTCTACCTTTTCTGGCCTCCGAAAAGGATACAAAAAGTTGATCTGATTTCCTAATATCCTTAGTTCTATCAAGATAAAATCTGAGCTATCTGTGCATGTCAAGTTTGTGCAGCATGTATTCTAATTTGTTGGAATGGTTGGGAAAAAAGACTGGCAACTCAGTGACCTGATTGATATTAGACTCAGAACAGACTTTATGCAAAAAGGAGGTGTTTGTTCTGAGAAATACTCTATCAGCATGGAAAATCATATAAGGAGGTCTGATAGATAATGCTTGAAGTTCTGACACTCTGCAGGCAGAAGTAATGGCCACTAGAAAAATAGTTTTCCAGGACATACATTTGAGATCACAAGATGATGCTGGTTCGAAGGGGGGAAGAATTATTTGAGATGATTGTGAGGTGGAGTTCAGGGAAGAGTTAAGACAGGCACTGGGAGGCAATGAAGAGTTACCGAATAGCTGAGTAACTACAGCAGAGCTAGTAAGGGAGACTGCTAGGAAGGTGCTTGGTATGACATCTGGACAGAGGAAGAAGGACAAGGAGACATGGTGGTGGAATGAGGAAGTACAGGAGAGTATACAGAGGAAGAGGCTGGCGAAGAAGAAGTTGGATTGTCAAAGAGATGAAGAAAGTAGACATGAGTATAAGGAGATGAGGCGCATGGCAAAGAGAGATGTGGCAAGGGCTAAGGATAAGGCATATAGAGAGTTGTATGAGAGACTGGACACTAAAGAGGGAGAAAAGGACCTGTACCAATTGGCTAGACAGAGGGACAAAGCTGGGAAAGATGTGCAGCAGGTAAGGGTGATAAAGGACAGTGAGGGAAACGTACTCACAAGTGAGGGGAGTGTGTTGAGTAGATGGAAACAGTACTTTGAAGGGCTGATGAATGAAGAGAATGAGAGAGAGAGACAGAGAAGGTTGGATGATGTGGGGATAGTGAATCAGGAAGTGAAGCAGATTAGCAAGGAGGAAGTAAGGATAGCTATGAAGAGGGTGAAGTATGGAAAGGCTGTTGGCCCAGATGACATACCAGTGGAAGCATGGAGGTGCTTAGGAGAAATGGCAGTGGAATTTATAACCAGATTGTTTAATGAAATTTTGGAAAATCAGAGGATGCCTGAGGAGTGGAGAAAAAGTGTTTTGGTACCTATCTTTAAGAATAAGGGTGATGTGTAGAGCTGCAGTAACTACAGAGGGATAAAATTGATCAGTCACAGCTTGAAGTTATGGGAAAGAGTAGTGGAAGCTAGGTTAAGAAGGGAGGTGATGATTAGTGATCAGCAGTATGGTTTCATGCCAGGAAAGAGCACAACAGATGCAATATTTGCTCTGAGAGTATTGTTGGAGAAATTATAGAGAAGGTCAGAAGGAGTTGCATTGTGTCTTTATGGACCTAGAGAAAGCATATGACAGGGTGCCTAGAGAGGAGTTGTGGTATTGTATGAGGAAGTCGGGAGTGGCAGAGAAGTATGTAAGAGTGGTACAGGATATGTACAAGGGTAGTGTGACATTGGTGAGGACTGCGGTGGGAGTGACAGATATGTTTAAGCTGGAGGTGGGTTTACATCAAGGATCAGCTCTGAGCCCTTTCTTATTTGCAGTGGTGATGGACAGGTTGACAGATGAGATTAGACAGGAGGCCCCGTGGACTATGATGTTTGCAGATGACATTGTGATATGTAGTGAGAGTAGGGACCAGGTTGAGGAGACCCTGGAGAGGTGGAGATATGCTTTAGAGCTTTAGAGAGGAGAGGAATGAAGGTCAGCAGGGCTAAAACAGAATATATGTGTGTAAATGACAGGGAGGGTAGAGGAATGGTGAGGATGCAGGGAGTAGATTTGGTAAAGGTGGATGAGTTTAAGTACTTGAGATCAACAGTTCAGAGTAATGGTGGGTGTGGAAGAGAAGTGAAGAAGAGAGTACAGGCAGGGTGGAATGGGTGGAGAAGAGTGTCAGGAGTGATTTGTGACAGATGGGTACCAATAAGAGTGAAAAGGAAGGTCTACAAGAGGGTAGTGAGACCAGCTATGTTATATGGGTTGGAGACTGTAGCACTGACGAAAAGGCAGGAGTCAGAGCTGGATGTGGCAGAATTAAAGATGTTAAGATTTGCACTGGGTGTAACTAGGATGGACAGGATTAGGAATCAGTATATTAGAGGGTCAGCTCAGGTTGGACAGTTTGGACACAAAGCAAGAGAGGTGAGATTGCGTTGGTTTGGACATGTGCTGAGGAGGGATGCTGGGTATATTGGGAGAAGGATGCTAAGGATGGAGCTACCAGGTAATAGGAAAAGAGGAAGGCCTAAGATAAGGATTATGGATGTGGTGAGAGAGGACATGCAGGCGGCAGGTGTGAAAGAGCATGATGCAGAGGACAGGAAGAAAAGGAAACAGATGATCCACTGTGGCGACCCCTAACGGGAACAGCTGAAAGAAGATGATGATAACATTCAAATTCCAAGGAGAATAAGGGGTTTTGACAGGAGGCCTCATGTGAAAAACACCTTTGAGAAAAACCTTAGATAACTTATGGGCCATAATATTTAACCCATCCAATCCAAGGTAGAAATTAGATATGGCAGCTAACTGAACCCGAACTGTGGCAGCTGCTGCTCCTTCCTTAAAAATCATTGTCAAAAACTCTAGAGTGGACGACAAAGGAGCTCGGAAAGGGTCAATTTTCTGTATGCTGGCCCAGATGGAGAACCTTTTCCACTTACTGCGATATAGTTTTCTGGTGGATGGCTTATGAGAAGACAATAGAATTTGTCTTGTGTCATCTGAGAGGGAATGAAGCCTGGCTATTTGGGGAAATGGATCAGCCAAACAGTCAGCTTTAGAGACTGCAGTGAAGGATGGAGGTCCCCTGACGGGTGTGTCAGGAGGTCTGGAACTGGGTCCAGGATCCATGGATCCTCCAGCAGATGATGGTGAAGAAAAGGGAGCCAAATCTGTCAAGGCCAATGGGGGGCTATGAGGATAACAGCCCTTCCCAGTGACTTTGCTTTCTGTACAATCCTGGGTATCAATGGAATTGGAGGGAATGCATATAGGAGACCCGGAGGCCAATCGTGTATGAGTGCATCTCTCAGGGGATGTCCTGGAGGTGGTATCAGGGCAATGTAGCTTCTGCATTTAGTATTGATGTGACTGGCAAACAGGTCGCAGGACGGCTGGCCGCATTTACAGAAAATCATGTCCGCAACATGTTGGTTGAGAAACCACTCATGAGGCAACAAGATTGCCCTGCTCAGCTTGTCCGCTATCATGTTGGATTTCCCCTGGATATGTGTTGCTAACAGAAAACACTGAGATGACACAGCCTATTGCCATACCCTGAGAGCTTCTCGACAAAGGGGGTAGGACTTGGTTCATCCCTGCTTGTTCAAATACCAGACTACTGACATGTTGTCTGCCTGAAATGCAATTGTCCCTAGAGGAAGAGTCCTGAAAGTACTGCAATGCCAGAAGTACTGCTCTCAACTCCAGGACATTGATATGCAGATGTGACTCTTGATCTGGCCATGTGCCTTGGGCAGTCTTTCCCTGAAAATGCCCCCCACCCCACCCTATCAGGGAAGCATCCGTGGTCACAGTGGCTACTGGGGGGGAGCACAAAGCGTCGTCCTATTGTGACATGAAGAGACGTCAACCACCACCGAAGGTCCCTCTTGCAAGAGTTTGTGATGAGAATCATATGGTTCATTGGCAATTTCTGGTAAGACCATTGAGCGAACAGAAGCCTTTGAAGAATTTGCATATGCATCCTTGCGAGTGGAATGGCTAGAATTGCTGCCACCATCATACCAGTACTTTCAAGACCTCTGCGGCTGTAGCTCTGTTCTTTGACACTAATGAGTTGACGTGTTGGCGAAGAAGTGAGACCCTTTTGACTGGAAGACGTAGAGTGGTGGTTGAGGTATCTAACTCTGCTCCTATAAAGACGGTATGCTGCGATGGCAACAAGGCAGACGTTTTGAAGTTAAATGTAATGCCTAAATGGTTGCAGAATGTCAGAGTAGATTCTGTTGCCTGAATCAATTGATGCCTGGTGGTGACGGTAAGTTGCCAATCGTCTAGGTATGGAAACACCTGGAAAGGGCAGGGCTCAAAACTAGTAGTGATTGGCTCCCAGCGGGAAATGAGGTGATCTCTGGAGTGTCTGTCCATCTTTATGTGGTAGTACATGTCCTTGAGATCGATGGAGCACATCCAATTGCCCTTCCCTAAAAAGGGAAGAATGGCCTGAAGCTGGACCATTCGGAACTTCTCTTTTTTTACAAATTGGTTGTCTGCCAAAGTCCAAGATAGGTCTCCAGTCCCCTGTTTTCTTTGGAACCAAAAGGAATCTTGAGTAAGTTCCGAATCCTGCTTGGTCTGCTGGGACTGGCTGGATGACTATTTTTTCTAGCAACTTGTGGACCTCTATAGTTGCTTGTCCCCTGAGACTGGGTGGAACATCCGGGATTCTGTTAACATTAGTGGGAGGGTTAGAGAACGGTATGAAATACCCTCTGGAAATGATGCTTTGTACCCAGGTATCGGATGTTATGCTTAGCCAGGCCTCTGGGTACAAAGATAAGTGACTCCAGACTGCCTCCAGAGCTGAACAGTCGGGTCTCCTTTCAGGAGCGCTGGTAAGGCTGACCAGAGAACTGGCCTCTGTTACCCTGCTGTTGCAGACCCCCCTGCCGCGCGGGCAGTGTCTTCCATTATAACCCCCTCCTCTGCATCTAGAGGGGGTTTCACCACGTGTGTCCTGAAAGGCTCCTTGGGCTATTCGGAACCACATTTTTCCACCCTTAGGGCCCTTGGGATAGTGCCAAGTAGGGGTAGAAAAATGGACTCCGACAGCAGATAGTCTTTCCTTCCTGCTCACACCTGGTTAAAGTTTCCTTTACCTTGGGCCCAAAAAGGGATGAGCCATCAAATGGGGTGTTGATAAAAGAAGACTTAAAATGCTCTGCAAAGGAACAGAGATGCATCCAGGCTTGTCTACGCAGAGGAATGCCTGAACTAGCAGCCCTACTTGAACCATCAGCTACGTAAGATATGAGACGCATGGACGAGTTCACAATCGAGTTTAGGGTAGCGAGCTGGGTGGTAACTTTGTCGGCAACCCCTGCAGATACCGTACCCTGGAGAGTATCTCCTAGCATATCTCTTAGCTCCTTCAGGAGATCTCTTTGTAGTCTGGTAAAATGGGTTAAACAGTTCAGTGATCGAAGGGAAAAAAGACGCTGAACTAAACATGCGTTTCCCATATCTATCCATGATCCTGGAATCTCTGATAGGAGGATGTATAGATGAGGACGTCTCAGACATTTCCTTTTTGGTGGCTGCCGCCACCACCATGGCATCAACAGGCATTCCCTTAGTCAAAAAAGCTTTGTCCACGGGGGCAGAGATTAACTTATTTGGCTTCTGAGGGACAGGTTCCATGGCCTCCAGAGACTCCCACACCTTATGAGAGATCAGCTCCATGAGCTCGTCGTAAGGCGGAGACACCCAAGAGGTGGAATGCTGAGACCCGAAAGCCTTCAAGAGCAATGACTTGTCCTCAGTAGGGCTTTTGGACTGCCAACCACCCCTCTGATTAAGGATTTATAATATCTCCACAAAGGAGATATCCTCAGAGGGGGAT
Source organism: Protopterus annectens (assembly GCF_019279795.1). Classification (NCBI taxonomy): domain Eukaryota; kingdom Metazoa; phylum Chordata; order Ceratodontiformes; family Protopteridae; genus Protopterus; species Protopterus annectens. The sequence continues at coordinate 1,296,911,053 of NC_056747.1, forward strand.
CGACGGGACAGATGTCAAAGACTCCTGTGGGGAGTCCAAGCACCTCCTCTGGCACAGTCTGTTCCTGGGTACCTCCTCAGTGGGGGCTTCTGAAGAGCAGAGAGCGCCCTGTGGGGCTACTTGAGGCTCAGGGTCTCTACGCTTGGGATGACCGGTAGAAGCAGGAGCGGACAGAGGCATTTGATGGGAGGAGGAAACCAGACCTGATGCTGATGATGTCTCTGGAGACAGGACTCTCTTCATGGCATTGAACGCACCATGTCTCTGACGAGAAGTGGTAGATGGATCCGGAGGGTCCATCCGATCCTCCCGCACTGAAGCCATGGGCTCCAAGCCCGAGGTAGGAGCCGAGCTCATCCGAGCCGAAGCCCCGAGAGGAAGAGTTGGCACTGACAAGTCAGTACGACTATCCTCTCTGGACCTGACAGGAGAGTGTCGGCTCCCAGAATCCCCGGTCGGCGCTGAGGACATCCAAGTAAATGGAACCGATAACACCAGTGCAGGTCTCAGCTCCACAGGCTCAACAACCATTAGGTCGGCCTCCTCCAGCTCTAAAAGTCCAGTACGGCTTGGAGGAGGAGCAGTCAAGTCCAGGGTAATGGTCTTCGATTCCGATGGAGGCGCCAGAGCTGACAACAATTTGGCAAGGCCTGGTGCCCATAAAAGCTTCTGCACCAACCGGTCCAGATCCAGATCTAAGAGGCTGACAGAAGACTTCGAGGAGTGCACCGAGGGTGCTGATTGAAGCAGAGGAGATGAGGGAATCTCAGAAACCGGCTCCAAAGCTGTGAGCTGGCTCTGAACGGAAGGGACACTTGGTTTCAAAGGCAGTGGAACCGATGACCCTACACCCTCCATTTTTTAGCCTTTTTAGATAACTTGGAGTCACCTGAAGATTTGGATGACTTAGAGGATTTTCTAGCACCATCCTGGTCACCCAGTGCTTCCGAGAAGGGTGCTGAAGCCCCTATCCACCAATTTTCTCCTCCTCTCTAAAAGTACCCTGGAAGAGAAGGACTGACAGATGCTACAAGAGTCTTGGAGGTGTAATGCCCCCAGACAATAAACACACTGAACGTGCCCATCAGTGACTGACATTTTTTGTCCACAATCAGGACATTTTTTGAAGCCAGATTTAGGATGTTGCTTCTCTTTCTTTTCAGACATCCTAAATTTAAACAAATAGAAAAAACACACTCTAAGCAACTATTAGCTATTGAAATAACTACTGACTAATTAAAATGACTAGTTAAATACAAGGCCAACACTATTAGGCCAACTGCTAACTAGAAACACTTCTATGGAAAAAACAAAGCCAACAAAGGCACTTATCTAAATGTATATATATATATATATATATATATATATATATATATATATATATATATATATATATATATATATATAAACTATCCTAACAAGAATGAAAATCAAGAAAAAGTTTTTAAAACTTGCAAATAGAAGAATCTTTCCAATAAAATTGGTCCGAGCAATCTGGAACACCGAGATCTGTGCCGCGGCAAACTAGATCTGAGGTAATTCCAGCAGTGCATCATGAGATAAGGAGCTTGGTCTCGAGCTACTGATAAACCTTGAGCTTTGCTAACAGCCGTGTTGGACCTGTGCATCAGCTCCGAACTCATCAGAGAGAATAAATGGTGAGATTGAACAACTTCACATCATTAGTTAGGAAATGAAGTAGGGCGAATCACTTAGGCAAAGTACTGCACAGTTAGTAATACTTCCATGGTGAGAATTGCAGCTAGGAATGTAACTATTTATAGAGAAGTAGTGTTGTGAGAAGGGATATGTTAACAGAGTTAGTATGTACAGCCACATTTTATAAGTTCTAACAAGTAATATCAGTAACAAGCATACCTCTAGGTGACATGCTGGAGTTCCTCCATATGCAAATCATCATAGACAAAATCCCATACTATATCCTAGCCAGCTATAGGTCTCCATCCATGTCCCAAAAAGCTCACAATGCATACTCGAACCTACTGGAGACACTTACCATCCAACCTAACAACTTACTTATGGGAGGCTTTAATTATTATGTAGGGAATCCTACATGGACTCCAGTCTACAGGCACACAGATTCCTGGACTTCAGAAATACAAATACCCTCGACCAGATAGTGAATATGCCTACTAGAGGCTCCAACACTCTGGGCCTCATGCTCACAAATATCCGAGAATGCTGCAGCCATCCCCAATGTCTCGTCCTCCCTCTTAAGATCTGACCATAAAGCTGTTTCCTTCAAATTCAAAATCAAATCCATAATTCCATTAAAACCAGTAATGGCTAGGAAGTATTCCAAGGCAAATTACCTGTTATTAAGTGATGGTTTTGTCAAAATTCAATGCCCTTCCAAACCCTGAGAACACACCAGCCTATGCTAAACTACTCTCAGAAACTCTGTCCAACCATGCCAGTGGCTGCATAGAAGCTGCCATACCTACCAGAAGCAAGCTCAGAACTAGACCAAGAAACAAACTACCCTGGTGACATCCCAAATTAAATAGGATCTATAACAAAAGCAAAAAAATTATGGCAAAACTCAGGAAAGGTAATTCCCATAAATATAAACACTCTTCCATCAAAGTAAATATGTAACCTAGAGAGCTAATTAGATCAAGTAAAACCAACTTTGAGGTTATGCTATCCTCCTACAGCTCACATCAATGTGCTGAATTGGTGGTTAATGGTGCCACATTCACCATCCCTGGCATTTTAGTGAACTTGAAAGTGGACAAATTCAATTATAAGTTCACCCTGTCTCACTCACAACCATTTCCCCAGTAATGTGCTCAAACATAACCTCTCCAACTATAACTAAGGAGTATGTACTGGCTGCACTTACTAAAGCCAAGAACACAGCATCTGTGGGGACAATGGATTAGTTGATCCAGGGCGTTGGAATTTATGAATTCCAAGAATCGTTGGGAAAAGGTGTTGGTACCCAAGTAGTTTTCACAGTTAATGGCAGGGTAGTTGAAATCACCCAGTATTAGGATGTTTGGTTGTATCTTAATATTTTCCAGTATGTTTAGAAAGGTATAGTGAGAATCTTGGGGCATTGCGGGAGATCTGCAGCAAGCTACAATTTGGATTGCAATCTTACCTAGTGTTAATTGCACCTGGAGAATTTCTGATGTATTGTGTTGGGCAACTAGCCTGGAGGTGTGAATATCCTTGGTGAATATGGACACTCCTCCACCTTTAGTGTTTCGGTCTTGGTTTGGTGGCCAAAGAGTGTGGTAAGAGTTGTAGCCTGTTATTGCAGGGGTGCTCTCTGAAGCCTTGAACCAGTTCTCAGTTACTACACAGATATCGATGTTCTCCATTTTAAGGAGTGCCTCAAGAGATTGTATTTTGAGGTTTACACTTCTAGCATTGAGAAGCATTACCTTCAGATTTTTCATGCTTGTATCTGTTATGGTGGTGGTTTTGTCCTTTGAACCTTGCCTAAAAAAGGCACTATAGGGTGGCAAGAGCTTTAGCCAGTAACCTGAATTCCAGCAAAGCATCGTGTTTTGTCGATCATGTCGTCCCAGGCAGACAGATACTGGATCCCCTTTGAATGACACCAGAAGCTTAGCCAATTGTTGAAGTCCATCATTTTGTCCTTATACTGTGGTATCATTCTGGGCAAAGGCAGGATGCTACTCAGGGCTAGGGTCCTACCTGCCTGGCCACATGATCCGAGAGCTCTTCCATGTATCTTTTCATGTAGTCCAGGGAGGTACATCTCAGTTCATTCACTCCAACATGGACAATGACAGAGTCATATTTGTGCTTGTTGTGGAGTGACTTGAGTGCATGCATTATGTGGCGGATCTTGGAACCCGAGAGGCAGCTGACTATTTTCTCCTTGTTCAGCCAGGTGAGTGAGACATCAGTGTGCCTGACTATACAGTCACCTATGACTAAAGTGTTGTGTACATTGTCTTGCCCTAGGGGCTGTTGTTGGGTGGCATACTGGTGTTGTGTGTGTCACTTTGGTTGTGACTGGTGTTTGTTTGCATTTCAGCTTTAGAGGTCCTTGTTGCTTGAGCATGTTAATGTTAAGGGCCTCCGCATATTTGGGTTTAGTGTTGCTATGTGTGGGTGTTGATGGTGTGGGTTTTGAAAGGCTATGTGTTGTTTGAGGTGTACTACAGGTGTTAACCTTCTCCTCTTGACTGTCTAGCACAATCTTGGCTGGAGAGAGCTTTGCTTCCAGTTTGGATATGTAAGTGCATCTCTCGCAGGTTGTAGTTTTGGGTGGTAGGAGGAGAGGGTTGTCTGTGTACATGAAGCAGTTGCTGCATTACCTCAGTATGCCCAGATTCACCAGGTGGACAGAAGAAATCACTGGAAGCTGACCCTTGGATATGCCTGTTTAGGTTCTTTTTTTATAAAGTACAAGAGCTGTTTTCCCTTACCTTTGCAAGGTACTTTGCAATTATAGGCTTTTTAGTGCCACTATTAATTTCTCCTTATTAACAAGGAGAGTAGAGTGCTTATATCAGTTTAAGGTTTCCTACTGCTTTCCAGCAGGTTCTAGAGCAAGTGCTAGTCACAGGGGTTCAGATTTTAGTGCTACTACTGAGAAATCAGCTAGTTTTAGAAGAGAAGACTTTCTGGCACCTAGAATAGTTTAACCGTAGCCCTGCGGTGTTGCACAATGTGAATAATGGGCAAACACATGCGTTTTTAAGCCAGAACGTTGAAAGGGATAGAAATCAACCCGAAATGGCTAATACAATTACAATTTCAGAGCTGGAAACCACTCCTCTAGTGTTAGACAGGCAGTACAATGCTCACCACTCCCACTGGTAAGAGGTAGGACTTCCCTCTACCACAGCAAGGTCTGTATAGCTCTGAACACAGAAAATAAAGTCCTGAAACTAGCAAAGCCTGGGATCTGGACTATACTAGCTAGGAAAGGTGGGAAACTAGCAAACAAGATAGTATTTTTTTTGGTTTAAAATAGGCTAAACAATGCAATAATACAGTAAATAAACACAGAAAAGGCTAACGCACTTGAGTGTGTAGCCCTAAACAGTAAATGCAATTAAAACTCTACAAAATTAGCAATTTAAAACTTTTTAAATGAAGCAAGGCAAGTGCACAACTGAAAAATGATTTAACGTGATTATAACGTTCCATGTGAGTTGTTCATCTCGCTTTCATTCTTTACTGATGGGTTCGGAGCCGATCTCTCGGCTCCGATACAGCCAATTGCAAAGCTCGAGGTCTTCAAATAGCTCATACCAAGTCCCTATCCCATGATGCACCTGGAATTACCTCAGATCTTGTTTGCTGCATATAATAATACCATATGTCATTCTTTCACTCCCAAGAGAAAGGTACAGAAGGATTGAGCAACCAGGATGGATCCAGCATCTTGGTCATCTAACAGCCCAAGAGGGGGTAGGAGGGAGGGACATAAGACTAAAGACGAGATGAACAGCTCACATAAAATGTTATGGTAAGTACATAACTTCTTTATGTGAAGTTGTTCAATCTCGCCGTTCATTCATTACTGATGGGTAGTGCCCCAAGCACCATCACCCACGGGTGGCTCACTGGAGTATATTTCACAGGACCGTGGATTCAAAGGAGGCCCTATCCCTGGAGGCCTTGTCAACTTTGTAATGAGTGATAAATGTAAGAGGTTTTGACCAAGTGGCTGCTGTGCAAATGTTGTCAATAGAAAGTCTGGCAGAAAAGGCAGAGGATGTAGAAACAGGCTGAGTGAGCCTTAATTTTATGCTGTAAAGGCATGTTAGCAGCTGAATAATCAAAGGTAATACAATCAGATAACCATTTAGAAATAATTGTTTTAGCCACTGGTCTACTTTTCCTGGAGTCTGAAAATGAAACAAAAAGCTGGTCTGATTTCCTGAAATCTTTTGTTCTATCCAAATAAAATCTGAGCTGTCTGTGAACATCAGGTTTGTGCAGCATGTACTCTAAATTGTTCGAATGGTTGGGGAAGAAGACTGGTAAATCAATAATTTAGTTGAGATTGGTCTCAGTTCAAACTTTGGGCAAGAATGAGGGTTCTAAGTGAGACTCTGTCAGCATGGAATATCAAATAAGGAGGCTTCATGGATAAAGCCTGAAGCTCTGACACTCTGCGGGCAGAAGTAATAGCTACTAAAAAATTGATTTCCATGACAAAAATCTGAGGTCATATGAGGAAGCTGGTTCAAATAGCGGAAGAATTATGCATGAAAACATAAAATTTAGATTCCATGGTGAAAAGGGAGATTTCACAGGTTTTCTAATATGAAAGGTCCCTTTGAGAAAGGCTTTGGATAACTTTGTGTGACATAATATTCAATCCTTTGAATCCAAGATGAAAATTAGAAATAGCAGCCAGTTGAAGCAACAGTGTTCCTGCTGCAGCTCCTTTGCTGAATATCATAGTCAAGAACTCTAAAATGGAGGCCACGGGGGCTTGGTAAGGATCAATACTGTTTTTAGCAGCCCATATAGAAAATGTTTTGCATTTGTTAAGATATAGCTTCCTCGTAGAAGATTTATGAGAGGATAAGAGAATTTGCTTTGTCTCATTGCAAACATTATGGAATCTAGCTATGATGGGAATTGCAGCAGCCAAGCTGTCAGCTTCAGGGACTGCAGAGAGGGATGAAGTTCTCCCAATGAGTGCATCACAAGGTCTGAAACTGGGTCCACAATCCAAAGGTCCTCCAAAAGATGAAGTCAAAGGAAGGGGAACCAAATCTGACAAGGCCAATGAGGGGTATGAGAATGATGGTCCTTCCGGGGGTTTTTGCTTTCTGTAGAAACTTGGGTATCAACAGGATCGGTGGAAATGCATAGAGGAGACCCAGAGGCCAGTCGTATACGAGTGCATCCCTTGGGGCTTCTCCCGGATGGGGAATCAGGGCAAAGTAGCTTCTGCATTTCGTGTTCATGTGACTGGCAAAAAGGTTGCAGCAAGGCTGGCCCCACCTGCAGAAAATCTTGTCCGCTATCTCTTTCTTGAGAGACCACTCGTGAGGCAACAAGATTGCCCTGCTCAGCTTGTCTATCACATTAGATTTCCCCGGGATGTGCATTGCCAACAGAAAGCGCTGGGTGGAAAAAGCCCACTACCATACTCTGAGAGCCTCGTGACAAAGGGGGTAAGACCTGGTTCCTCCTTGTTTGCTCAAATACCAGACCACCGACATGCTGTCCATCTGAATCGCAATCGTACCCAGAGGAAGAGATTCCCGAAAGTACTGCAATGTCAAAAGTACTGCTGTCATCTCCAGGACATTGATATGCAGATGTGTCTCTTGATCGGTCCATGTGCATTGAACTGTCTTTCTCTGAAAATGCCCCCCACCACCACCCTATCAAGGAAGTGTCCGTGGTCACTGTGGCCGCTGAAGGAGGTAGCACAAATTGGCGACCTATCGTGACATGAAGTGAGGTCAACCACCACTGAAAATCCTTTTTGCAGGAATTTGTGATCATAATCATGTGAGACATGGGAAGCTCTCGGTAAGACCATTGAGTGAACAACAGCCATTGTAGTATCCGCATGTGCATACGAGCTAGTGGAATGGCTAAAATTGCTGCTGCCATCATGCCTAATAATTTCAGAACTTCTGATGCTGGTGCTCTGTCTTTTGATATCAGAACACTGACATGCTGACGAAGAAGAAAGACTCTTTCTATTGGCAGCCTTAGTGTGGTGGTGGTGGTGTCCAACTCTGGCCTGATAAAAACGATATGTTGCGATGGCAACAAGGCAGATTTTTCTGAGTTGATTGCAATGCCCAGTTGATTGCAGAGTGACAGAGTGGACTCCCTGGCCTGAATGAGTTGATGCCTGGTGGTGATGATAAGGAGCCAATCTTCTAGGTACGGAAACACCTGGAATCCTATATGCCTCAAGTGAGCTGTGACCACTGCCATGCATTTGGTGAACACTCTGGGGTATGTAGTGAGACCAAAGGGCAGGGCTCAAAACTGGTAATGATTGGCTCCCAGCTGGAAGTGCAGATGATCCCTGGATGGTCTGGCCATTTTTATGTGGTAGTACGCATCCTTGAGATCTATCAAGCACATCCAATTGTCTTTCCCTAAGAAGGGAAGTATAGACTGAAGCATGACCATCCATAACTTCTCTTTCTTTACATATTTGTTCAGCCTGCTGAGGTCCAAGATGGGTCTCCAGTCCCCTGTCTTTTTTGGAACCAAAAAGAATCTTAAGTAAGTTCTGGATCCTGTCTGGTCTGCTGGGACTGGTTGGATGACTCTTTTTGTAAGCAACATTTGGACCTCTATTGTTGCTTGTTCCCTGTAACTGGGTGGAACAACTGGGTTTTCCTTATGGGTGGAGGGGGTGTGGCAAATGAGATGAAGTATCCTCAGGAAATGATACTTTGTACCCAGCTGTCATTTGTTATTTTGAGCCAGGCGTCTGGATACAAAGATAAGCAACCACTGACTGTCTCCAGAGTAGGACAGTCAGGCCTTCTTTCAGGAGCGCTGGTAGGGAAGTGATCTCTGTTGCACTGGTGTAGCAAACCTCCTCTGCTGCGAGGATAGCGTCTTCCATTATTGCCCTCTTCTCTGCCTCTGGAGGGGGGTTCGCCACGTGTGTCCTGAAAGGCTCCTTGGTCTTTTCGGAACCACATTTTACCTTCTCTTTGACCCTTATGGTAGGGTCGGGTAGGGGTGGAAAACTGGACCCCGACAGCAGACAGAGTCTTTTTGTTCTGTTCACACCTGGTTAAAGTTTCCTTCACTTTAGGCCCAAAAAGGGAAGAGCCATCAAAGGGGGTATTCACAAAGAAAGACTTGAAGGGCTCCACGAGGGAACACAAGCGCATCTAGGGGTGTCTCCTAAGAGCAACTCCTGTACCCACTGCCCTACTCATTCCATCGTCTGCATATGAGATGAGGCGTATGGATGAGTTGACTATAGAACTGAGGGTAGCAAGCTGGGCAGTAACTTTGTCGGAAGCTCCTGTATCTACTGTACACTGAAGAGTATCTTCTAGCTCCTTAAGAAGATCTCTTTGTAACCTGGTAAAATGGGTTAAATAGTTGAGCGAACGAAGAACAAAAGTCGCTGAACTAAACATGCACTTCCTGTACCTATCCATGATCCTGGAGTCCCTGTTAAGAGGATGGATAGATGAGAAAATCTCAGACATTTCCTTTTTGGTGACTGCCGCCACCACCATGGCATCTACTGGAACACCTTTTGTTAAAAATGGCTTGTCAAGGGGGCAGAAATGAACTTATTAGGCCTCCTAGGGACAGGTTCCATAGTATCTGGAGACTCCCATGCACTTCGACAGACCAGCTGCATCAGGTCATTGAAGGGTGGAGACACCCAAGAGGTGGAGGGCTGAGACCCGAAAGCCTTCAGGAGAACTGACTCATCCTCAGTAGGGTTTTTGGACTGCCAGTCACCCCTCTGCCTAAGGATTTCAAGTATTTCAGCAAATGAGATATCTTCAGAGGGGGGCCGTGGGGACCTTTCTAACTCATCTAAGTCAGTATCTGATGTTAGAGACTCCTGAGGGGAATCTAGATGTTTCCTCTTACACAACCTCTTCCTGGGAACCTCATATGTGGGAGCTTCTGGTGAGGTCTCAGAAGAGCAAGAGCCATCCAATGGGGCTTATTGAGGCTCTGGGTCTCTAAGCTTGGTCAGGATGTGTGATGCAGAAATAGACACAGGTGCTTTTGGGGAGGAGGAAGACAGACCTGAGGTCGAGGATGTCTTAGGAGACATGACTCTCCTCATGGCATCGAAAGCACCTCTGCTCTGATGCGAGGGAACCGATGGATCTGAAGACACCGTCAATACCCCCAGCACTGGGACAGTGGGTTCAGAACCAGAGGTAGGAGTCGAGCTCATCTGAGCCGAAGCCCCGAGAGGCAGAGTCAGAACCGACAAGTTGGTCCGACTATCCTCCGCGGACCCGACCAGAGAGTGTTGGCTTCTAAAGTCCTAAATCTGCATCAAAGACATCAGAGTGCATGGAGCCGAAGATGCTGGAGTAGGTGTCGGCTCCGAGGGTTCCACGATCAACAGGTCCGACTCCTCCAGCTCCAAAGGACCAACAGGTCTCGGTGGAGGAATAGATTGGGCTGGTGTAACATTCTTCAGCACCGAAGCCAACTGGGTCGAAGCTGATAAATTTTTTGCCAAGGCCGGTGCCAATAACAGCTTCTGCACCACACGATCAATATCCAGATCTGAAAGGCTGATAGAAGACTGAGAAGAGCACACCGAAGGTGGTACCGACTGCAGTAATGGACTCTTTGGAGCTTTGGACACCAGTTCCAAGACTGGGGACTGGTTCAGAAAAGTAAAGACCGTTGGTTCCGATGGCAGTGGAGCCTTAGTTGAACATTTCTTAGATTTGTTTGAGTCCGAAGTCTTAGAAAACTTTGAGGACTTGCTGGAAATTTTTAAAACACACTAAAGGGAAGGGATGTAAATAGGTAAACACACACCAAAAGCTATAAGAGCTTTCTAAAACTCTGCTAAATTACCTTAAACTATCTAACTAGCAAATATTTCTTAAGTAATAATGAAAAAAGCAGTTGTACTGGCCTGAGCTAAAGCAGAACCTCCGATCTGTTACAGTGGCAAACTAGATCTGCGATAATTCCAGATGCATCATGGGATATGGACTTGGCTTTGAGCTATTTGAAGAGCTCGAGCTTTGCAACTGGCCATAACCCATCAGTAAAGAATGAACAGCGAGACTGAACTACTTCACATCAAAGTTTAGGTCCCATAGTGGTAGGGGTGTTTTTACAGGTGGTCTTAACAAGTTAGTACCCTTCAAGAAGGCTTTGCATGGTTTGTGGGACATCAAGTGAGGGGTGAAACTGCTTATATGGAAATTAGATATTGCTGCTAACTGTACACGAATGGTAGCAGCAGCTGCACCTTCATTAAATAGTTTTGCCAGAAATTCAAGAATAGAAGTTACAGGAAGAAAAGGGGTCAATGTGTTTTGTCAATGCCCAAGAAGAAAACCTTTTCCATTTACTGATATATAATTTTCTCGTTGAGGCCTTATGAGAAGAGATCAAGATATGTTTGACCAAATGAGGGAGGTTAGGAAGCCTGCCTATCATTGGAATTGGAGCAGCCAAGTTATCAATCTGAGGGTTTGAAGACAAGGGTGGAGCATTCCGGACATATGAGTCAGAAGGTCTGGAACTGGGTCCAGAATCCATGGCTCCTCCTGAAGATGAGGCCAAAGGAAGGGGAACCAAATCTGACAAGGCCAGTATGGGGCAATGAGAATCAGCTTGCTTCCCAATGAGCTGGCTTTCTGGAGAACCTTTGGTGTTAGAGGAAAGGGAGGGAAGGCATAAAGAAGTCCCGAGGGTCAATCGTGTACAAGTGCATCCCTTGTGACTCCCCTGGAGGGGTGATCAGGGCAAAATAGCTGTTGCATTTGGCATTCATGGATGTGGCAAAAAGGTCGCAGCAAGGCTGGTAGCATCTCTGGAAGATCATCTCCGCTACCTCTTGTTTTAGGGACCACTCGTGAGGCAAGAGAATTGCTCTGCTGAGTTTTTCTGCTATCACGTTGGATTTCCTTGGATATGCATTGCTACCAAAAAGCATTGGGATGAGATCGCCCACTGCCACACTCTGAGGGCCTCTCGACAAAGGGGATAAGACCTGATCCCTCCTTGTTTGTTTATGTACCAGACAACCAACATGTTGTCTGTCTGTACTGCAATTGTTCCCAGCAGGAGAGAGTTCTGGAGTGTCTACAACATCAAAAGCACTGCTCTCATCTCCAGGATATTGATGTGCAAATGGGCCTCATGATCCTTGGACTGTCCTTCCCACATAATGCCCCCCCCCACCCTATCTGAGAGGCGTTTGTGGTCACTGTGGCCACAGGCTGTGGGGAAAGAAAAGGTTAACCTGATGTCACGTGATTGGAGTGAAGCCACCAGTGAAGGTCCTTCTTGCAGGACTATGCTAACAGAATTTGGTGAGACTTGGGTAGTTCCTGCAAAGACCACTGGGGGAATAGTAGCCACTGCAGAATTCTCATGTGTTTGTGTGCTAGTGGAACTAAACCTATCACTGCTGCCATGGTTCCCAAGACTTTCAAAACTGTTCTTGCCTGTACTGTTGTTTTGGAGAGAAGGCTGGAGATTTGCTGTCTCAGAACTAAGACTCTTTCTGCAGGAAGTTTTTCCATTATGTTCATTGTGTCTAGATCTGCTCCTATAAACATGATATGTTGTGATGGCAACAAGGCAGATTTTTCGTAATTTATTGATTCCCAGGTGAGAGCAGAGAGAGAGAGTGGTGTCTCTTTATTCCAGTAGTAGATGCTTGGTGGTGGCAGTTAAGAGCCAGTCGTCAAGATACGGAAACACTCAAAATCCTAGACATCTCAGGTGAGCCGTGACTACTGCCATGCACTTGGTGAACACTCTGGGGGCTGTGGTAAGACCAAAGGCAGAGTTCAAAACCAGTAATGACTGTCTCCCAGCTGGAAGCGCAGATGACTCCTTGATGGCCTGTCCATCTTTATGTGGTAGTACGCATCCTGGAAGTCTATAATGCCCATACAATTGTCTCTTCCCAAAAAGGGTCTCCAGTCCCCTGTTCTTTTTGGCACTAAAAAGAATCTTGAGTAAGTTCCGGATCCTATTTGGTCTGTGGGGACTCTTTGGATGACTCTTTTGTCTAGCAACTTTTGAATTTCTAGAGTTGCTTGATCCCTTTCATTGAGTGGAACATCCGGGGCTTTCTTTATGTTTGGGATGAGAAGCGAAAAGGGCATGGAGTATCCTCTGGATATGATACTTTGTACCCACTTGTCTTTTGTTATTTCCAGCCAAGCTTTTAAGTACAAAGATAATTGACCCCAGACTGCCTCTAGAGATGGACAGATGGGCCACCCTTCAGGAGCACTAAAAGGGCCTACCACGGAAAGAATCCCTGTCACCCTGGTTTTGCAGACCCCCTCTGCTGTGTGGATGGTGTCTTCCATTTGTACTCCCCCCTCTGCCCCTAGGGGAAGAGTCACCATGTGTATCCTGAAAAACTGTCTGGGATTTACGGAACCATACCCCCCCCTCCTTCTGGCCTTTTGGATAAGGTCTAGAAGGTATGGAAAAATGGACTCCTATGGCAGAGAGAGTTTTTCTTTTTTGTTCACACCTGGTTAACATGTCCTTAACATTTAGTCTGAACAAGGATGAGCCATCGAATGGGGTATTAACAGAGGAAGATTTGAAAGGTTCCGCAAAGTCACATAAGTGCATCCAGGAATATCTCCTTAGGGAAATTCCTGAACCCACTGCTCTGCTTGCACCATCTGCTGCATAAGAAATGAGCCTCATGGGGGAGCTGACCACAGAATTTAAAGTGGAGAGCTGGGAGGAAACCTTGTCTGCTACCCCAGCAGCTACTGTATCTTGGAGAGTATCTCCTAGCTCCTTTAGGAGATCTCTTTGTAACCTTGTAAAATGTGTCAGATAGTTCAGTGATCTGAGTGCAAAAGTCACTGAAGAAAACATGCGCTTCCTGTATCTGTTCATTTTTGGTGGTTGCTGTCACCACCATAGCATCTACAGGGACACCCTTAGTCAGGAAGTCTTTATTTGCAGGGGCTGTGATGAACTTATTTGGCCTCCTAGGGACAGGCTACACTGCATCTGGAGACTCCCACACCTTTCGACTAACTAGTTCTATAAGTTCGTCGAAAGGTAGAGACACCCAAGTGGCTGGCTGTAGGGTGAGACCCAAAGGCCTTCAGATAAACAGACTCTTCATCAGAAGGGTTGATGGGCTTCCAGCCATCTTTCTGCTTAAGGAATTCTAGGATGTGTGCGAAGGAGACATCCTCAGAGGGCGACTGTGGGGACCCTTCTGACTCATCAAGGTCTGTGTTAAAGGTGACTGACTCCTCTGGGGAGTCCAAATGCTTCCTCTTGAAGAATATCTTACAAGGGATCTCTTCAAAAGCATATTCTGGAGAGGTTTTGGAAGAGAGGGGTTCACCCGATGGGGTACCCTGAGGTTTAGGGTCTTCACTGGTCTGTGGATGGTGTGGTGCACAGATGGATGCCGGTGCCTTAGAGGGAGGAATGTCAGAACCCCTGAGTGGAGCTGTCTGAGGAAACAGCACCCTCCTCATCAGCTTGAAAGCCCCCTCCCCTGATCCGAAGATACCTCTGGCTCGGAAGAGCCAGAAGAAATCCCCAGAACCAAGAGGGTTGGCTCCGAAGCCCATGTAGGAGCCAAAGTCATCCATGCCAAAGCCCCAAAAGGTAAGTTCGGATCCAACAAATGTCCGATCTGACTCCCTCCCTGGACCCGACCGGAGAGTGTCTGCTTCTAGACTCCTTGGATAGAACTGAGGATATTGGAGCAGACGTCAGTTCTGAAAATGCCAGGATGGTTCTCAGCATTGATGATTCCACAACAGTCGGTTCCAAGCATTCTGGCTCCAAGGACCCAGGTCGGCTCGGAGGAGGAATCCATGTCGGTGGGATAGTCTTGGCTGGCTCCAAATCCCTGTGGGTTGGAGCCAAAAGGAGTTTGGCCTGCACCGGTGTCTTTAGAAGCCTACGCACCACTCTATCCATATCATCATCTGCAAGACTCCTGGAGGACTTAGAGGAGACAGTAGGGGATCTGACTGACTGCATAACAGGTGACCTCAGAACAGGATTAATCAGCTCCAATTTTGGGGACTGGCTCCTGAGTTCAAACTCCATGGACACTGAAACAGCTGACGCTGATGAAGCAGATTTTATCGGTTCCAAAATACTCGGAGCTGGAGATACAATTTTGCTTAATTTTTTTAACAGTTTCCGATTGCCCTGAAGAGGGAGAAGATCTTTTAGTGGATTTGTCCGATTTCGATGAAGGCGATTTTGCTGATCCTGAAGTGCCCTGACCTTCTTCTAGAGCTTCCTGGAATGAGGACTTCAATAAACCTCCCACAATTAGCTTGTTTTTTCACTCTAGCAACACTCTGGGAGCTGAATGCATGACATATTGAACATGAATCCTGAAGATGTACTGCTCCCAAGCAGTAAACACAAACAGTATGGGAGTCAGTTACCGACATCTTCTGGCTGCATTTACTACACTTTTTAAAGCCCGAAGGCTCAGTTTCCTTATGCTCCTTGGACATGTTTAAAACCAGTCCACACACACACACACACACACACACACACACACACACACACACACACACACACACACACACACACACACACAAACACACACACACAAGAGCAAAACAACTACTAAACACATACAGTATAATTTATAAAATATCATTTTTTTTTTTTAGAAACTTCAACAAAAAGAAGTTAGGTTGCCCTCTAACTAAAAACAGGCAGTGGCAGCCCTCTAACTTAAATGGGCTGACCCCTTTCTATTTTTCTCTGACAACAGTAATTGTAGTAAAAATTAACCAGGACAGGGAGAAACAAAGCCTAACAAAAAAAAAAAAAAAAAAAACGTCGGCCAGAAGCAACAACACAGCAACGAATATTACTAACTAACTACAACATCTACAAGAATAGTAAATGCTAACTTTGTTTTAAAGTAGAACAAGAACATTTTTTGAAAAAAAAAAAAAAGGTAATAAATAAGAAGTTATGTACCTACCATAACGTTCCATGTTAGTTGTCTTCATCTCGCCTTCTTTCTTGCTGGATGGGTTCGGAGCCGATCCTCGGCTCTGACTTGGCCTTTTACTAAAGCTCGAGAGCTATTTACCGGCTTGAGGCCTCCCCATATCCCACAATGCTAGGTGTCAGATATCCAGATCTCATTTGTATGGCTAACACCATGGAAAAAACACCTGTTCCCACCACAAGGTTTACCTACAGTGCTACAAACAGAGGAGGACGTAACCTAAAAAAAGAGTCAACCATAGGAAGAAGGCCTCAAAAGGGATTCTTCTCGCTCCTAACCAGGCTAGGGGGATGGAGGGTGGGACGCAAGAAAGAAGGCGAGATGAAAACAACTAACATGGAACGTTATGGTAGGTACATAACTTCTTAATGTTAAGTTGTCTATCTCACCTTCATTCTTGCTGGATGGGACAGCGTCCCTAGCACCTTAGCCCTGGGTGGCTCATTGAAACAGACTCTTGAGCACAGTGGAACCAAAATCAGCTCAACTCCTGGAGGCCATATCCAACTTGTAATGTGAAATGAAGGTATGAGGAGTGGCCCATGTGGCTGCAGCACAAACAGATTCCATTGGAAGTCTAGTCTGAAAGGCTACCGACAGCCAATGCTCTGGTGGAATGAGCTTTTGGTTTTGTAGGGAGTTCTTTATGTCTCAGTTGGTAGATCAAGGTAATAATAGAGGCCAGCCACCTGGACAAGGTTACCTTAGAAACTGGCAGGCCCTGCTTGCCCTCAGCATAGGACAGGAAGAGTTGATCTGATTTTCTTGTCTGTTTGGTCCTGTCCAAATAAAAACGTAGTTGCCTGTGAACGTCCAAATAGTGTAACTTTTGTTCAGCTCTGTTTGAATAATTAGGAAAAAAGACAGGAAGATCAATAGCCTGATTGAGATTTGTCTCTGAGGGTATTTTGGGTAAAAAGGAAGGATTAGTCCTGAGTGAAACTCTATCTTTGTGAAAAATAAGATAAGGAGGATGAATACAAAGGGTTTGAAGTTCCGATAATCTTCTGGCTGAGGTGATGGCTACTAAGAAGAGAGTCTTCCAGGAGAGTAACTTTAAGGAACAAGAAGCTGCAGGTTGAAAGGGAGGGAGAATCAAAAAAGTTAATATCAAGTTCAAATCCCATGGAGGGGGGGGGGATCTTTAACCAGGGGTCTAAGTAAAAAAGTCCCCTTAAGAAAGGCCTTACAAAGTTTGTGGGACATGATACTGGACTCTGTTAGGCCAACGTGAAAATTTGCGATAGCAGCCAATTGGAACCTAATGGTGGCAGACGAGGAACCTGCTCGAAAAAGTTCTGCCAAAAAATCTAAAACATTATGGACAGGGGCTGTAAAGGGGTCTATCTTCTTAGCGTCTTCCCAGAAAGAAAAACGTTTCCACTTACTAGCATAAGTCTTCCTAGTAGAAGATTTGTGTGAAGAAAGTATGATTTCACGCACTGGCTGAGAAATATGTGGAAGCCTGGCTAAGGTTGGAAGTGGAGCAACCAAGCTGTGAGGTTGAGAGAGTGAAGGGATTGGTGCAGCCCGCCCGACTGATGGATCAAGAGGTCTGGCACTGGGTCCAGATTCCAGGGCTGCTCCAGCAGATGATGATGCAGGAATGGGAACCAGATTTGTCAAGGCCAGTAAGGAGCAATGAGGATCATCCTGGATCCCAAAGCAGTCGCTTTCTGAATCAGTTTTGGAATTAAGGGAAAAGGAGGGAATGCAGAGAGAAGACCCTGGGGCCAATCATGAACTAGAGCATCTCTGGGGGAATGGCCTGGGAGGGGGAAGAGAGTGAAGAAGTCACTGCACTTACTGTTGAGAGAGGTTGCAAAAAGGTCGCAGCAAGGTTGACCCCATCTGCAGAAAATTTTGTCCGCTACTAACTGATTGAGAGACCACTCGTGAGGCATAACGATTGCTCTGCTTAGCCTGTCCACTATGACGTTGGACTTCCCGGGGATGTGCGTTGCTATCAGAAACTGTTGAGAGGAGATCACCCACTGCCAGAGTCTGAGTGCTTCTCGACATAAGGGATAGGACCTGGTTCCGCCCTGCTTGTTGATGTACCACACTACTGACATATTGTCCGTCTGAACTGCAATAGTCCCGGTAGGTAGAGAGTCCTGAAGAGCTTGCAACGCTAAAAGTACAGCTCTCATCTCCAAGATGTTTATGTGCAGATGGTACTCTAAGGGTTGCCAAGTGCCCTGGACAGTCCTGCCCTGAAAATGCCCCCCCCCCCACCCGATCAGGGAGGCATCCGTTGTCACCGTGGCAACCAGAGGAGGAAGAACAAACGGTCTGCCCTGAAAAACTTGAGAGGAGACCATCCACCAAGAAAGGTGGTCTTTGCATGATTGGGTGATTATTATGTTGTGAGATATCGGAAGCCATTGAAAGGACCATTGGGTAAAAAGCATCCATTGAAGAATTTGCATGTGAAAACGAGCCAGGGGAAGTAATGTGATTGCTGCTGCCATGAGACCCAAGGTTTTTAGTACAAATCTGGCCTGAATTCTCTTGCACTGTAGTAATGTTTGAACATGTCGGTGAATGTCTAATACTCTTTCTAATGGAAGTTTTGCCGACAGTTCTTTTGTATTTAATATGGCACCTATAAAGGTTATAGACTGAAAAGGTGGCAATGCAGACTTTTCAAAGTTTATAGAGATACCTAGCTTGGAGCAAGTTTGGATGGTATAATCCCTGGCTTGGATTAGCTGATGCCTGGTGGAAGCAGTTAGGAGCCAGTCGTCTAGATATGGAAACACCTGGAATCCTCACCATCTCAGGTGAGACGTAACCACTGCCATGCATTCAGTGAACACCCTGGGGGCTGTGGTGAGACCAAAGGGCAGGGCTCTGAATTCATAGTGACTGGCTCCCAGCCAGAAGCGGAGAAACCTCCTGGAGCGACTGTTCATTCTGATTTGGTAGTACGCATCCTGAAGGTCTATGGAGCACATCCAGTTGTCTGGACCCAAAAAGGGTAGAATGGACTGAAGCGTGACCATCCGGAACTTCGTTCTTTGAACAGACTTGTTTAACCTGCTGAGATCCAGAATGGGTCTCCAGTCCCCTGTTTTTTTGGTGTCAAAAAGAACTTGGAGTAAATCCCGGAACCTTGCTGGTCTGCTGGGACTGGCTGGCTGGCTCTTTTTTCTAGCAGTTTTGAAATTTCTAGTACTGCTTGTTCCCTTAGACCGGGTGGAAAATCCAGAAGGGATCTGTTTGCACGGGGGTGTGGACAAAAGGGATTTTATAACCCTCGGATATGATAGACTGTACCCATTTGTCTTGTGTGAAGAGTCAGCAGGCTTCTGGGTACAGTGACAATCTTCCCCCTACTGCCTCCGAGGGTGGACAGTCGGGCAGCCCTTCAGGGGTGCTGAAAGAGTTTGTCAGAGAAAGCTTCCCTGCTACCCTGATTTTGCGGACCCCCTCTGCCCCTCGGGCAGCGTCTATTGTTGTTTCTCCTCTGCCCCTGGAGGGAAATTCGCAACGTGTGTCAGGCACGACTCCCTGGGGTTTGCAAAACCACATTTTTCCACCCTTCTGACCTTTAGGGTATGGTCTAGAGGGAGAAGAAAAACGGACTCCCACGGCAGAGAGGGTCTTGCCTTCCTGCTCACACCTGGTAAGGGTATCTTTCACCTGTGGTCCAAACAAAGCTGAACCATCGAAGGGGGTATTGGTGAAGGACACCTTAAAGGGGTCAGCAAAGTTACATAACCACATCCAGGCATGTCTTCTCAAAGCCACACCTGTGCCTGCAGCCCAACTCGCCCCATCGGCTGCATAAGAAATGAGCCGCATGGAGGAGTTGACTATAAAGTTAAGTGTCGCCAGCTGGGAGTTAATCTTTTCCTGAGACCCCGCAGCAGCTGGATCCTGAAGGGTATCACCAAGTTCCTTAAGGAGATCCCTTTGAAGGCGGGTGAAATGGCACAGATAGTTCAGCGACCGCATGGAAAAGGTTGCTGAAGAAAACATCCACTTCCCGTACCTGTCCATTGTTCTAGATTCTTTATTAGGTGGATGGACAGATACAGAAGGGTCAGCCAACTCCTTCTTAGTGGCTGCTGCAACCACCATGGCATCAACAGGGACACCCTTTGTAAGAAACTGTTTGTCGGACGAGGCTGTAATGAATTTTGTGGGCCTGTGGGGAGTTGGTTCCACTGTGTCCGGGGCCGTCCACGCCTTCCGAGCCACCACTTCCACGAACGGGTCAAAAGGCAGAGACACCCAGGAGGTGGAAGGGCGAGAACCAAATGCACCCAAGTACACCGAATCGTCCTCGGAAGGGTTAAGGGCAGTCCAGTTCCCTCTCTGCCTAAGGATCTCAAGGATGTCTGAGAAGGAGACATCCTCAGAGGGGGACCTTGGGGACCCTTCCGAATCCTCCAAGTCAGTGTCTGAGGTGACTGACTCGGGGGAGTCAACATGTTTCCTCTTACATTTTCTCTTCTGAGGGGGCTTCTCTGAATGATCAGGGGAGGCTTCAGAAGAGGAAGATACACCCAATGGGGCCACCTGGAGCACCTGTTCTCCACGCTTGGAGTCAGGAGGGTGGACAGAGACCGAAGCAGGCACCATAGGGGGAGGAGCCGAAGGGGTCGATCGTGGAGCCGACACCAGAGTCAGCACACTCCTCATGACCTCAAAGGTGCCCTTATCAGGCAGAGAAGAGGGTCCCCATTCCGAAGAGACATGAACCCCTCCCGGCACCGAGAGGGACAGCTCCGAGGCCGAAGTCGGGGCCGAGCTCACCTGCACTGAGGCCCCGAGAGGGAGAACAGGGTCGGACAAGGGTCTGATGCCACTCACCCCCTCGGAGCCGATGAGTGAGTCTCGGCACCCGGATACCTCCAAGGACGGAACCATTGAAGAGATCGGAGCTGACGAGGGAGCCAAAAGGTGTGGTATCGGCTCCGACGTTCCGACGGTTCGAGACCCAACAAGCTCCGGCTCCAAACACAGTGGTAGAGTCAGATGAGGAACTGTTGAAGACACAGGGATAGCCACAGTCTGTTGAGAAGGGCTAGTCAACATTTTAGCCCGTGCCTGTGACTTAAGGAGCCTACTGACCACCCTCTCCAAGTCATGATCAGATAGCCTGGAGGACCGAGAGGAATGGGATCTATGGCTCTGCTCCGATTGGAGTAATGGAGACCTGGGAGCCAAACGAACGGACTCTAACGAGGGAGACCTCGAACACTTTCGGCTCAGAGAAGGCTCCGATAGCAATGTTGGAGCCGACTGAGGTCTCGAAGTGTCGGTTCCAGCCTGAACCAACGAGGAGGCAGAAGCTCCGCTCGGCGTTGGCTCCGAACAGGGAGCCGATGGTTTGGCGGGCTTTAAGGATTTCCCCGACAAAGGTTTGGCCGGGGATCCTTCTGGCTTTAACAAGCCCCTCAAAATGAGTTTATTCCTACGCTCCTGCAGGACTCTTGGACTGAAGGCATGACAGACCGAACAGGAGTCCTGCAGGTGTAGGGGGCCCAAGCAATAAACACAAGAAGTATGACCGTCTGTCAGAGACATCTTCTGACAGCACGAGTCACACTTCTTGAAACCTGAGACCTTGGTATCTTTAGACATATTACAGAACAGATACCAAGGAAAGTTAACTAGTGCTTAAAACAATACACACACACACACACACACACACACACACACACACACACACACACACACGCATTAGGTAACACTAACAGTAACAATAACACTAAAACCATAACAGTTATCACTAACAAAAATATCTATGTATATATTATAAAAAATGACTATAAGATTAGAAAAAGGCAGGTAACTAGGCCTAACACTACCCTAAAGGGTGGGGGGGGGGGGGGTTTGAAGAAAACTCTGTAACAACTGAAAAAAGAGTTTCTAAGTGGGATCTAAAGGGGTACACAATCTAATTAAACTAATAGGGAAGAATAACTAAAATTTACACAATACTGGTAGCAAAAAATACAATAAAGAATTATACGACCTGGAGCCGGTAAAAAATGCAACCTCGTAACTGAAGCGGCAAACGAGATCTGAGTATCTGACGCCTAGCATTGTGGGATAAGGGGAGGCCTCGAGCCGGTAAATAGCTCTCGAGCTTTAGTAAAAGGCCGAGTCAGAGCAGAGGATCAGCTCCGAACCCATCCAGCAAGAATGAAGGCGAGATAGACAACATCATTAGTTCACTTAGCCAGAGCAAGATGGAAGCCTCTGATCTGTTAAGCAGAAAACGAGATCTGACGAGCTTCGCTACTGTATGATGGGATAGGGATACAGCCAAAAGCCAGTGGAAGACCTCGAGCTTTAGTATACGACCGAGTTGGAACCCAACCATTAAGAATAAAGGCAAGATAGGACAACATAACATTTAAAGTTTTGGAATGGCCCAGCCAGGGCCCAGACCTAAATCCAATAGAAAATTTGTGGGGTGACCTGAACAGGGCTGTGCGCAAGAGATGCCCTCGCAATCTGACAGATTTGGAGCGCTTTTGCAAGGAAGAGTGGTCAAATATTGCCAAGTCAAGATGTGCTATGCTGAAAGACTCCTACCCAAGAAGAGTGAATGCTGTAATTTAATCAAAAGGTACTTCAACAAAGTATTAGTTAAGGGTGTGCACACTTATGCAACCAGCTTATTGTATGTTTTTTATTTTTTATATTTTTCCCCTAACAGACTTGCCTGTTTTTCAATTGAATTGTACAGGTTACAGGTCACATTAAAGGTGGGAAAAGTTTTGAAATGATTTATTGTGGTCTCATTTTTTTATATCACAAAAACATGGCATTTTAACAGGAATGTGTACACTTTTTATATCCACTGTATTTAAATCTCTCATTGTGGCTGATCTGTGTAGAGATATTTAAGTTTTGGGAGTACTTGCATATTTAATTAGTGACACTGTGTGGGCCACTCCTAATAGCCTTGCTCTTTGTCAAACTACCATTCGTATTAGTATTAATATTATACAGCAAAATTGGACACCCTTTGTTAAGGGCCTTAAAGTAGCTGACAAATGGTTATGGTGGCAGTGAAAAACTACCTTATAGTCTGGGCAAAAAGGGGGCATAACTAGTAAACCAGTGCCAGCCTTTCCCAGGTGTGTGTGTGTGTGTGTGTGTGTGTGTGTGTGTGTGTGTGTGTGTGTGTGAGAGCGAGCTACTTGGGTGGGGACACAAAGCACTGGTTGGACATAGAGAGAGTTGGGGGATTTGGCTTGGAACCCTGGCTAAGGACTCAACTCTCTAGCTGTGCCAATGGGGAGTCTTATTGGGGATCTGGAGAAAGGTACAGGAACCAGACCCAGACTGATCATGGTCTCTGTGTGCTCTTAAGGGAAATTGCACTTGATGCAGAGAGCTGCATCTGGAAATACTGTGTGTGTACTTGTCATCCTCTCAGTGAGCGTCCCCCACTGTTGCCAGTGGTGAGGACTGAGGCTCCCTGATTACTGGTCCAGTTGTAGGTTGTCACAACAACACACAGAATATTATATTCATAAAGCAGCAGAAAGTATTCTAAGAACTAAGCCAACACAAGAAAGGTGAAAGGAGATTTTGCCAGTAGGGATGACTGTAAGTAGGGGTAGAGAAAAGGGATCTGGAATTCACTGGAGAAAACTTTTATGTTCTGATCATCTCTAAGGCATATCTCTTAAACTCTGACATTCTCCATCTTCCTACCTTCTGGGCCCTCATTCTTTCCTTCCTGTTTCAGTCCTCTTTTTCTCCATATTGTGTATTCCTCCCTAGCTATACTGCTATTGTCTGATCTACACATATCATAATATATTAATTGCTATCAGTGCTACTTCTATTCTCCTACTCACCCTACTTGTACATTTGTCTAAAATTCCCTTTATTGCATTCCATACTTTTCACCAATATTTCCTCATAATTTTTCTTACTATTGCATATACCTTAACTCATAGATACTTCTCCCTTCCTTTGGACCATACTGGCTTTTATAGTCCCCAATCCCTGTTATCAATGATTTCTTGGCATGATATAACAAATCTGATTCTCTGCCAGTCTCTTCAAAACTCTTTAAAATGTGGGACAGTATCACGTCCACATCTTTCTACGGTAGTTAATGGATTTAAATGTGTTAAGGACTGTTCACAGAGAAAAATAGATTGTGTGAGAGAGAGAGAGAGAAAGAGACATCATCATCATCAACAACCTCCCTTTTTTTCATTTTCTACAAGCGGTTGGGGTGTTGTGTCAACTGTCGCCATCTCTCTTGATTCCGTGCCACTCTCCTACCTTCTTCAACAGTCTTGCCTTGTCTGTCACAGATCTTCTCTCACACAATCCATCCACAGCTTTGCTTGATGCCCTAATTTCCTCTTGCTTTTTTCCTGGCTGTCCCAAATCTTCTTCATCATATTTTCTTCTGCTTTTCTGCATATGTGCCCAAACTGAAATATGTTCTGTTTGCCCTTCTCTGCAACTGAAGCTACTCTAGCCTCTACTCTGATGTTATTTTTTGTCTGTCCCTCAGCATGCATTCTACCACCCATCTAAAGTACTTCATCTCCATCACTTCTAGCTTCAACTGCTTTGCCTTTACTGTCCAGATATCTGTACCATATAGCAGTACTGGTTGCACCACTGTTTTGCACACCTTATTTTTCAGATTCTTTGCCATTCTTCTGTCATACACTACCCGAACACTCTGTGCCAGTTGGTTGTAGTCTTTCTGATTTTGGCTTTGAACTCCTGATTCAGACTTCCTTTCTCCTCAACAACATATCACAGATACCTCAAGCTGTAGACCTGTTGTACTATTTTCCCTTCTATATCAATTCTCAGCTTATTCTGATTTCTCATTTGCTGCCATTACAACTGTCTTATCTGTACATAGTTTCATCACACGTGCCTTCCAGTTTGCATTCCATTTCCCTATCCTTTGCTGAAGTTCTTGTTCAGAGTTTTCATGTGATGCCACATTGTCTTCATACAGCAACTTTTTAGATATGTCCCCACAAACCTGCTTGCTGATGTAGTCCATCACCAGTATGAACAACAATGGGCTCAGGGGAATCATGATGGACACCCACTCCCACTGAACCTCCATGTGAGACCAAACACCGTTCGAACTTGAGTCACTGGGTCCATGTACACAGCCTGCACTAATTCTGCCAGTGTTTCTGTGACTTCAAACCACTGCAGTACTGCCCAGATCAGCTTTCTTGGGACCTTGTCATATGCTTTCTCCAAGTCTAGGAATGCCCAGTTGGACTCTTTCCTCATTTTTAGCTTCTTCTCAACTATCTGTGTCACTGCACATGTCAGATCAGTTGTGCTGCATCCTGATCTGATTGCAAACTGCTCATCTCCCATCTTACCTTCTACTACTCTGAGTATTTGTTTATTAATCACCCTCTCCAGACCTTTCATGCAGTGTGACAGAAGTTTGATACAATTGTGGATGACCTCTTTGTCCTTGTACGCTGGTCCTAGTATGCTTATTCTCCAGTCATCTGTTTCTCCCTACACTGCTATGAGTACCCTCAGGAGCCATTTCTCCCCTATCTCACTCAACATCTTGATCATATCTGCTGTGACCTCATCTGAGTCTGCTGTGACCTCATCTGAGTCTGCTGTGACCTCATCTGAGTCTGCTGCTTTCCATGGTTTCATTTTATTTACTGTAGTCTGCATCTTGGGCAGTACAACTTCTGTAGGGATTTCTTCTTTCAGAAGCTAATGAAAATACTCCCTCCAGTTGTCTTTGATTTCTTGTGGGCTGGTAAGCAGGTTGTTGTTGGCATCTCTTACAAAGGGTGCCCGACTATCTTCTTTACCTTTCTGTCTTTGCTTTGCAGCTTGGTAAGAGTTTCTTTATGCCATCTACCAAGTCACTTTCCAGAAGCTGGTTGAGTGTCTCTGATGCCTTGTTCTTCATTATTGTAACTCCTCTCTTAGCCTCTTTATTAGCAAACCCGAGTTTCTTTTTTGCCTGGTCCATTTTTTCTCTCTCTCACTTTTTCCTGCACTCCTTTCTTTCGATGATTTTCTAGATGTCTGCATTCCACCACCAACTTTCCTTATATACTTATTTCCATACCTGGCTTAGCCACATATCTGTTCTGTAGTCTTCACAAGTGCTGGTTTGAAGGACTGTCATTCTTCTTCAGTTCCAACTATTTCCTCTTCTTCCTGAGGTGACACAGCCCTTAGTAATTTCTTGAACTCTTGTGTTTTTTTTCTCGAGTCAACTTTCAGTTCTACAGCCTACTCTCTGTTGACCTTAGAGCCTTCTTTGACCAATTCCTGCAGATGACTGTGGCAACCAGTGGTTTATGCTGTGGGGTGAATATTTTCACTGATGAAGACTTTGCAATCATTAATTCTATCCATGTGACCTTTCCTTACTAGGAAGAAGTCTACCTGAGTTGAATGTTGGCCACTATTGTATGTTACCTTGTGACTTTCCCTCTTGCTGAGCCATCTGTTCATCACCATCAAGCTATTTGACAGACAAAAGTTTAGAATGGCCTGACCGTCTTTATTCCTGGTGCCCCACCCATGTGGACCAAGGCATTCCTCATATCCTGTTCTGTCTGTTGCGATATGTGCATTCAAGTTATCCATAATCAACATCAATTTATGTTGTCCTGGTTTATCTATTAGGACCTGCACCTGCTGTCTGAATGCACTCTTTTCTTTACTATCACAACCTTACTGTGGGACACAAGCTCAGATTATGAATAGTGCCCTATCCTTACAGCAAAGTCTGATTGCCATGAATCTAGCACTAATTATGATGACATCCCTCACTGTCTTCTGAAGCCTCTCCTTCATCACAATTCCCACAGCATTTCTAGTTTGCAATCCTCCTCAGTAGTAAATTCTGGATACCAAGCCAAGTGACTTTGCTGCATTACCCTTCTGTCTTGTCAACTGGACACATAGGATTGTCCAACTTGCTTCTTAACATCCTGTCAGTGAACCTACACTAAGTGTAGCAATTATTAGTTCATGTTTGTTAGGTTGATTGGTATTATGTTCAGCTTTCCCTCAACAAAGCTAAAACAAGCTGGGCAGCCGAACACCAGCTGGCCAGTAGTTTATTAACCCAGAGCTGCTGGGCTCTATGATGGGCACACACTGGCCAGTAAGGGAACATACACCCGTCCCACCATTAGCATTGGTCACTAACATAAGTTGGAATAGGTCTAGTCTTCAACCCACTTATCATTGGAAAATACCCATGCCTATTTTGGAGACATTATCTAACAGGATCAAATCACCTAGAGCTAATTTTTGCACCACTGACTGGCTAGCCCTGACACAGTGTGCAGTCTGTGATCCATGTTCTCCTATCTTGAGGATACCAAGCACCACAAGCAGTTGGCCTATACAACTCTTCCCCCTAACAGGCATCATCCAGCGTCTGTGCTGCTGCCCATAGCTCCATTCTTGGATATGTTCGAGGTGTAAACACTCAGTATGATTTTCAGAGGTGCAAGGAACACCACAGAGACCTAAGGAGGACACACAAATTCCATACAGGCATTGGCCAAATGTCAGGATCAAATCTTGTATCTTGTGTATGGGAAGTGAAGACATTAACCTTCATGCAAACTGTCAGAGACAAAGAAAACTAGCAAAATAATTTGCAGAGACAATTTTTTTTTATTTTCTAGGCAATACAGGTAGATGAAACTAGGGCAGAGGGAAAGAGTCTAGATACAAACTGAAAAAAAAGTGATTAAAAAATAAATAAAGTGCATACATCAAAAGTAACAGTGTAAAACTGTTAAAAAACAGATAAAAAGTAAGGAAGGAGATATATAGGGCATTTGGTGAAATCAGCCTCGTACACTCACATAACAGCCAGCAGCTACCATGGTCCACAGCTTACTATGATTACAACAGACACTGGATAACAGAAATTCTCAGCTAAGCCTTAATTATCACACAGATGAACTGCGAGAAAGAACATTGCTATGGCAGCAAAATGTAAAAATACAGATGTTAGTGATACAACCTAGCAAAAGATGCTATACACAGCACCACTTAAGCTATAAAGATAAATAATTTTATAATAGTTCAGATCTTCACTTTAGTAACCCATTTATCAGTCTTAGAGAATGATCTCTGAGATTTAAATGCATTTATGAAGATCAGCAAATACAGTTATCACTTCAGTGATCTGTTCTTCCATCTTGGAGGAGATCTCCGTCAGTAGCATGTGCAGACATGTATAGCCAGGCTTCTATCGAGATCTCCCTTATTTGTTCCGTACGACTTTACACTTGCGATTGTGCCTCTCCTCTATGCTGAAGTGCTCCAAGCCTTGAAGCCCTACATATCCTAAGTCTCTGGATGGCTAGACATATATATACACCAGGGTCATTATGCAAGGCCCGTCTCAATTTGAGAGGTGAGCACTATTAAGTGCTAGAAAAGAGTAGCGATAACATTTATGTGTCTGCTTAAAGGTGTATGCACCTTACCTAACATTGTTCCTACCTGACATATCAGCTTGCCTCTTACATCACATCATGAACTTCAAAGCCCTATATATCCTTAGTCCCTGTATATTCTGTATCTGCAGTCTTCCTACATTGTATGTCAAACTATGAATGCCTACATATCCTACGTCTGTGTGATATCAGGTGTCTGTTTTCTTCCTAAGCCATATTGCAAGCTTAACAGTCCTACATATCTAAAGTCCCTGACATATGATGTGTGTGCTTTCTTCCTATGCCACATATCAACCTTTGAAGCCCTATACTTCCTAAGTTCCCTTCCCTTTAATTAGGCTTTTAACTCCTGTCAAAACTGGCTTTCTAAGCTTATGTCTGGATAATTCTGATGCAGTTTAACATTGTTTTAGTTATTCTTTGACTTTTATGCTACATAGGTTCATAGGTAGGTACTAGGCTGTCGGCCCAAGGGCCTAAGTAAGCCTAGCCAACAAGGTTCCCTGGCTTACACCACCCAAGAAATTTAATTTCCTGTGCCCCTGTCAAGCAGAGCCACAGAAGTGATCCTCGGGGTGTATTTCCTATTTCCCATCCACTCATCAAGATTTTTCTTGAAGAGTGCTAATGAGGAACTTTGCTTGACATAGATGGGTAGCTTGTTCCAGAGTATAGGAAGTCTCTGGACAGGAATCTATCCCTCCAGCATGTCCTGTTTATTGTGGTGACAAGGTTTAGGTCCCTAGAGCATGTAGCTAGGAGGGACTGGGATTTCTTTAGGTGTAGCATGTCCAACAGCTCTGAGTTTAATATAGCTTTATATGTTAGGCAGAGATCTCTTCAGAATAGGCGATATGCTACAGAGTAAAGTTGGAGTTTTTTGAGACGGTTAGTGTAAGGCATCTGTTTGAGGCCAGTAATCCTCTTTGTGAGGTACTTCTGTGGCCTTTCCAGCTGCTGCAGATGTCTTGTGAGGTACATTCCAAAAGGGGCGTTGTACTCTATAATGGGTCTAATGAGTGCCGAGTAGAGGGGAACAATGACCTCTTTTTTTCCTGGATGAGAACCCTTTTGTGATGAGGTATGCCACATAGAAGGATTTCCTGACTACTGTGGTGATATGATTATCAAAGGAGAGACTACTGTCCATCTGGGTCCCAAGGTCTCTTATCACACATTTGGTGTTAAGTAGACTGCCGTTTATGTGGTAGTTCATGTACACAGTTTTTACCAAAGGGGATGACAATTTGTGTGTCTGTGCGTGTGTATGAGTGTGTCTACATGAGTGCCTGGATGTGTGTGTCTGTGCGTGTGTATGCGTGTGTCTACATGAGTGCCTGGATGTGTGTGTCTGTGCATGTGTATGCGTGTGTCTACATGAGTGCCTGGATGTGTGTGTCTGTGCGTGTGTATGAGTGTTGGGAGGATGCATGTCATACTGCTAAATGTAATTATTCAAGGACTACAGGCAATGCCAAAAATAATCGGGGGGGGGGGGGGCGGTGGCAGCCAAAAGCAGGAATGATTTTTAAATATTACTCTAATTCAAGTAAAAAGATAAGAGAGCAAATGGTTTTGAATCTACATGAGTGCCTGGATGTGTGTGTCTGTGCGTGTGTATGCGTGTGTCTACATGAGTGCCTGGATGTGTGTGTCTGTGCGTGTGTATCTGGATGTGTGTGTGCGTGTGTGTCTACATGAGTGCCTGGATGTGTGTGTCTGTGCATGTGTATGCGTGTGTCTACATGAGTGCCTGGATGTGTGTGTCTGTGCGTGTGTATGCGTGTGTCTACATGAGTGCCTGGATGTGTGTGTCTGTGCGTGTGTATGAGTGTGTCTACATGAGTGCCTGGATGTGTGTGTCTGTGCGTGTGTATGAGTGTTGGGAGGATGCATGTCATACTGCTAAATGTAATTATTCAAGGACTATAGGCAATGCCAAAAATAATCGGGGGGGGGGGTGGCAGACAAAAGCAGGGATGATTTTTAAATATTACTCTAATTCAGGTAAAAAGATAAGAGAGCAAATGGTTTTGAATCAACCTGCATTTTTCTGAACAATAAGAAATATGAAACTGTAAAATCTGGCTTTATTGACCAACAGTGAGCTTCAGTGATTTATCTAAATATTTATGAGAAACAGCAAATATATCAAATTAAATCAAGGATGTCCTGCAAAAGTCTGCATAGGTGAGAGGTATAACCGATTATAGATACATGAGTTGGGCGCAAGGCTGCCAGCTCAACACCGTAAAAATACACTGCCAATCAATAGCGGACTAGTGATCTACCGCGGCGACCCCTAAACTGGAAAAGCCTAAAGTCCTTTAGATACATGAGTCACTACAGGATACTACCGTCACAATGTGCTTTTGGTGTGAAATGACTTAGAAACATGCAAACTAGCTGATAATGAGTTCTCCCTCACTGCAACTAAAGTCCCTGGTAAACAAATGCCAGTAAATAAATAAATAAAGCTGTCTCTGTTTTGCTTTTGCCACAGTTTTGGAAACTGACCTACGTACAGTACACACTCTGCGTATGACAGCAGTCCTCTTTCCTTAAAACTAGAGTAGTTTTTTTTAAATAAAAATATGAAAATAACATTTTGAAAAGTCATAAATATATTATGACTTATTATTCATAAGCTTGTCCATATTTATTGTAACAACTGTACAGTTAATCATTATATATTAGATTTTATAATTATGTTTTATGTTCTTTATTTAATCTTCAGATCTTCTTTATTTCAATTTTTTTCTTATTCTAATATTACTGATCATATCTGGTTATGAAACATTTAACTGTATTACTTACTAAATGCATGATTATAGTGAAACATGGTGGCTATAGCAAACCTGTGATCTCTTGATGCAATGTGCCAGTGCAGGCCAGTAACTTTAGTAACTGTAGACATGGTAAGATATCAACTCATAACTGTCATGTTTTCATGATAGCTTATGAACGTGATAGCGTCTGGTTGCTGTTAGGACTGCTTTTCCTCTTAACTTTAAAACATACATCACTACTGTCCAACACATCACAAACACACAGATATCCAATCATACCACTAACCTAATGTTTGTTTCATAAGTAATGGCTGAACACCTGATTCTGAAAAGACCTGTATTCTGCATAAAATATAAGCCCAAAGAAGTCCTCAGCAAGGAATGAAAGCACTTTAAAATGTCTCACTTTAATAACATTTACTTTTTTCCTGTCTTTTCCTCATTTGTGTTTTATTTTTAATATTTTTAAAATATTTGTTTAGATTGCATAACTGTTCTCGTAAAAAAAAAATATTTATTTTTTAAAGTATTTTTACATTTCCTGTTATATTATTTGTTCTTAAAAAACTAGACAAGTGCTCTTTTGTATCTTTTGGTGTCTTTTAAGTATTTACATATGTACTTTTTATTTTACTTCCCGTAACAAAGTCATGAATGAAAATGGGTCCAAATGGTCCAGGCCACCTACCCACTAAATAAAAGAAAACAGAATAACATTAATTAATTAATTAATTAATTAATTAATTAATTAATTAATTAATTAAAATATTACTCTGGCATTTTCATATAAATACCTGTGTTTTAGTAAGCACTGGAACATGAATGCTCTCTTCCATTTACAGTGACAACTTCTAATACATGTTCTAGACAGCTACACATGAACGTGTAGCTACACTTAACTGTGTTGTTTTTCTTACCATAAACACTCTTTTCACTGACATTAATTCAACCCAAAGACTATCGTCTGCAAAGAAAACACAACGGAAATGTTAAATGATTTCTCACCTGGGCCTGATTTTTGAAGTCCTTCTGTTTAATATTTAGTTTTCTATGAAACTGAATGTTATTTTCTTGAACTATTTTGCACATTTGTTATATATCATATGAACACTCCATAACTTAGGTGAGTCAGTGAGTACTTTTTTTTTCAAACATCTTTATTAAATTTCCACATATGACAAAGGCAATTTTACATTTATATAAATGAAAAACATACAGAATGATATCACTTTAGTTGCAAGCAGTTTACGTCACAGACACCACTGAAACAAATGTAGTTGTAAACACTATACATCACTTATAAACCATACAGTCATCGTCAGTTAAGCATTATATGGCTCATTCAAATCCTGCTTCTTAAACTTCATTCCTGCTCTGCATATGTTGTTCCTACAATTCCCATTTCGCTGTGTAGTTTGCTCCTTCCCTTTTCTAAAGATCCCAATCCCAGTTGTTTTTATCTATGTTAATATATTCACTACGTCTAGTAAAGTTAGTCTAGACTTTTATTTCCATTTTCTAGTAATTGCTTTTTTGGCAGCCACAATAATTAGGCTCTGCAAAGCTTTACTATGTCTAGGCAATTCTGATTCTGTAGCATAACTCATCATTTCCCCAGTCAGACCCATCCCTTCACCCAGCATCTCCGACACAGCAGTCTGCAGGGAATCCCAAAAGTCTGCCAGCTCATCATATTTGCAACAAATATGTTCCCAACTATCTCTTTCTTGCCCATTACACATTCAACATTTGCTATCCACCTTAGGAAAAAATCTTTGGAGTCTACTTGGGGTATAAACTTTACCTATGTAAACACTTCCAGGCAATATCCCCCATTGTCCCTTTGTGAATTGCTTATCCAGTCTCTCGTCCCATCCTTTCTAAGCTCCTCTGACTGATTCTTATAATTATTATGTAATATTTTGCATGCTTTACTAATTATTCCTTTTTAACAGCAGCTTCTGTTCTACATTCTACTTAAAACTCTACTAGTGCTGATCTTTCATTTAGGAGCCCCTTGTTTCTTTCTCTTTCCTGTGCTCTGATATAAATCCTTGATAGGGAAGGCAATCTCTAATCTGCAATCCAAATATATTATTCGCCTCTTCCCATTCTATTACCTTTCTCCTTCTAGTTATTTGCTCCCAATACCTTGGTTCCTTTGCCAAATTCCAGTCCCTCTCTTGCCTATTATCACAGTCAACCCTATCAGCAAAATCTCTTTTTTCCATTCTCGTGCTGGTTTGGTTCTTAGAATACTCCCTGCTATTTTAGGAATATAATACTCTGTATGATTTTGGTTGCTCTCCTTAAGAGTCTGCATCTAAAATCCCAATCTCTCTGTATTTCTTGAGCTCCCTTCCTGTGTCAGCATCAATCCTTTCCACTTTGAATTATAGTTTTCTGCTTGTGCTATGTATAAGAGCCTTAACTGTGTTGCTCTAAAATACCCCCCCCCCAAATTAGGTAATCCTAGTCCACCTTGTTCTATTGGTAGAATCAGTTTATCCCACTTGACCCTTGCTGTCCTCCCTTCCCAGATAAAGTACTTCAACTCTTTTTTAATTGCTATCCACAACTTCTCCAATTGATAAAAGTATGCCTGACCTGTGTGTAAGAGCAGCCTCTCAGTGCTTTCTGCCTTAGATTGTATCACTTGGAGGCCCACCTGTTTATTTGCATCTCTATACATTCCCCTTCATTGCTAATGTATCTCCCTACTCTAATCTGTGCACAAACTGGTTACTAATCAGCAAGTCAATGTGAAGACACACTCCCAACCTTAATAAACTTTGCTGTCTCTTCTCTCCTTCACTTTACAGGTAGTTTGAATTATTACTTACACCCTCTGAGGCCTTCATTGATTTCCACTGATTGCCTCTCTGGTTTCTTTGCATTCCACCTGATTTACAGCCCTTGTGCTATCTCACTCCCCCAATACAAAGTCTATATTAGAATCCTGCTGAGCATGGAGTCATCTTTAAATTTCTAGTCTCCCACCAGGACACAAGTGCTCTTCAGCAATTACATTCTGCTTGCCGGTAAGCCATTAGACCTCAGGAATTTGTTTAAAGTGTTCAGATTTGTAAAGTAATACTTACTTTTTTCTGTATTTGGATCTCTACAACTAGTATTCATTTTTATGATTCTTGACTACTGATCTGCTTATTTGTTTATTTAACTGGTTGATTCTGTCATTCAGGAATTGTGTTTTTACTGACACTACCAATGCAGCTATGTTGTCTCTGTGCTACTAAAACTGCTGTTATAACTGTAATGTATATCTAATTGACCTAGTCTTGGAGTTAGAAACAGTATTTACTGATTTAGCACTGCAGTTGTCTCTGCTACTGCTTCAGTTGTGTTGTTGTGTTCATTTTCCTTTTTCTTGATTGCACAAGATAATTGGCTGATAAATGTACTGTGCATGATTTATTAACCTGTTTCCAAACTAAGTTATGGCACTGTGATGTGGTTACTGTCGAAGCACTCTCAAACTGTAGCAGTAGCATCTATTTTCCTGCTTTATCCACACTATCCTCAGACTTGTATCTTTCACACCCTCCTATCTCATTACTTCCTTTGACCTGTCTTTGTCTCCTTCTACTAGCTTCATCCTCTCTTTTTTTTCTCTCTCTCTCTTCAGAGCACACTCAAGCAAATCTGCAGTCTGCGGCTACCACTCCACCCATGCAGTATAAGGAGGAATCAGTACTGCAAACTAAACAAGGATATTCATTTGGAGCCTCAAGAGCAGGGTCAGTCCACCCAGGCATTCTACTTGTATATTTTATGAGAGTGAAGCTATTACATTAGCAGTATTTCTTAGCAGTTCCTAGCTTGCTAATAAAACTGACTGTTGTAGCCATGTGTCCTCCCACCCCGCTAGTACAGTAATCCTAACTGTCCAATAGACAGTATAAATTTAATTCACATCCCTGTGACTAAATTAACCATCAAGCAGCCCTCTCAGTGCTTTCTGCCTTAGATTGTATCACTTGGAGGCCCACCTGTTTATTTGCATCTCTATACATTCCCCTTCATTGCTAATATCTCCCTACTCTAATCTGTGCACAAACTGGTTAGTAATCAGCAAGTCAATGTGAAGACACAATCCCAACCTTAATAAACTTTGTTGTCTCTTCACTCCTTCACTTTACAGGTAGTTTGAATTCTTACTTACCCTCTCTGAGGCCTTCACTGATTTCCACTGATTGCCTCTCTGTTTTTTTTTGCATTCCACCTGGTTTACACCCCTTGTGCTATCTCCCTCCCCCAATACTAAGTCTATATTAGAATCCTGCTGAGTATGGAGCCATCTTTAAATTTCTAGTCTCCCACCAGGACAAAAGTGCTCTTCAGCAATTACATTCTGCTTGCTGGTAAGCCATTAGACCTCAGGAATTTGTTTAAAGTGTTCAGATTTGTAAAGTAATATTTACTTTTTTCTCTTGTCTTGGTGGGCTACGCCCCGTTCTGTTCGCCCTCGCTAACGCTCGGGCTCTCTTCATTCCCCTATCCTGCCCCCTATTCCCTCCCGCCCCACTGCCTCTACATTTATAGTAATCACAGCCACACCCACAGCTCACCCTCACATCACCTCCACCAATCACAGCTCCTCAAGTCATATCACATTATACTACACCAACTTGCTCCACACAAATTACTCCCAATCACTCTCATTCCCACTAGGCATTTTTTACATCACCCACACTACTTCCCCATCCACATATAGTGCAACCCTATAATTCCTATTCAGACCCCCCCCCCACCTAGAACCAACTTAAACTTTGTAATCATGACTATCACACAACTAAGTCTAGTCTGTCCTCTCATAATTCTTTACAACACCACAAGTTATCACTATAGCAATATCCCTAAACTTAGTAGCACAACACTACATTATGCACTCTCATATACAGACACCACACATTATAATAATATCTGCTCACAATTGTTCAAGAATTACATAACGGACCAATTCAGAACTAAACACATATGCTCTCATTCCTACTGCAAAACAACACAATACTTTCTCACACTCCTCACCAAACTCCAACATCTGTATCACCATTTTAACACCAGGCTCACCATAAGTGGGGATATCCAGCCCAACCCAGGCCCAAATCCATCCTGTCCAACACAAACTGCTTCAACATAAATGTCAGAGCATAACACCCCCACTTTCTTCATCCCTGGGCAAATCAACAATAGCAGCAAAACCAACCATCTTTAATGCTAAATATTAATATTAGAAGTATCAAAAATAAAATACCTGAACTCCAGGCCACAATAGCACATTATTCTCCAGACATAGTTGTTTTAACAGAAATCTGGCTAAATAAAAACATAGCTAACTCAGAAGTTCTCCCCATTGGCTACTATATCATTAGACAAGACAGACCACTTCGTAAAGGGGGTGGAACTGTCTTACTGTACAAGTCCAACTTAACTGTCCATCAATTACCAAACTCCTACCCCTCCCCCAATAATTAGGACATACTTATCTCACAACTTCAACTTCACCCTAAAAAGGTCATCACCACAATTGTGATCTATATTCCATCTGGTAATACACCTGCTAGCCTTGAAGACATATTATCCTGGTGTTCTTACACATACTCACAAGAAACCCTTATTCTGGGGGACTTCATCCTAGATTGGTTCACTTGTATATCAGAACCACCAAGTAATCTAATAAATCTCCATGGCTACCAGCAGCTAGTCCAAATTCCAACTAGATGTGATAAAAAATCTAAAAGGGAATCCATCCTTGACTGGGTCCTAACTAACAACCTCACATTGTACCCTCACACAGGCAGTCTCCCAGTCACCTTACGTGGCCACAACATAATATACTTTATACGTAGTAGAACAAGCATATGCAAAACCACTAACTATATATCCACTAGAAACACAAAATAAGTATCTCCTGAGGTCCTCAACACTTTACTCTGTAACTGTGACTGGATCCCCCCTAAAAACCCTCCCACTTGACCAGGCTATAGCATATTACAACAAAACATTTCTACAACAACTAGACACTGTCGCTCCATTGCGCAAAATCAAGGTTAGAACCTCTACAAACCCCTGGCTCAGTAAAGAAACCAAACAAATCCTCAAGTCTAGAGCCACTGCCTGGCTTTACTATAAAAAAAAAGAAAGAAACACAAAGCCTAACTAAGTACCGAGAACTGTGCAACCGTGCAAAAAAATGCATTAGGCTGGACAAAAAATCCTACTACACAACATTACAAACTAAATACCAACACAACTGCCAAAACCTTTGGAAAAATGTAAACCAGCTACTAAAATCCACCCAAAAGGCTACCCCCAAACCAACCACCCCTGACACTAAAGTTCCCATCGAAACACAATTCATCTCCCACTTTGTGAACTCAATTCTATCCTTAGTATCACAGGACAGTTCCTTCCTCACTCTCCCCCCAACACAAATAACACTAATACAAGCTTTACCCTCAAAACAGTTTCCACCACTTCAATCAAAAGCATGCTCTCCAAACTAAAAACCTCATCAACAGCAGCCAACCTACTCTACCTACCAGCTATTTCTTGAAACTCACAGCAGATGCTATTGCTATCCCAGTCTCCACTCTCATAAACAGATCAATTGTTGAAAACTATGTGCCCAAACTCTGGAAAATATTCTATGTTACACCCATACATAAAGGCGGGACCTCCACTGAACTTAATAACTACAGACCCATTGCTTTACTCTCCCCCCTGGCCAAAATCCTAGAAAAATGCATCCATACCCAGATGTTAAACTATCTCCTAGACAGCAACATCCTGTCACCTACTCAGCATGATTTCAGACCTGCCCATAGTACCACTACAGCCCTCCTCTGCTTCACAAACACAGTAAACCGTCTCAAAAATGAAGGCCTACAGGTGTCAACTCTTTTTCTGGATATGTCCAAAGTATTTGACACAGTCTCACACCTAATCCTGCTAAACAAACTAAACCAATATCACCTATCAAATTCCACTCTTACCTGGTTCCAAAGCTACTTAACTGACAGGTACCAAGCTGTGAAATGGGAAAATTCTCTCTCTCCTCAGCTGCCCATAACTATAGGAGTCACACAGGGTTCTTTCTATCTTAGGACCACTACTATTCACAGTCTTCACAAAAGAACTCCATACCTCCACACAGCATGCATCTATCATTCAGTATGCAGATGACACTACCTTAATCTGTGCTGCACAAAATATTCCCACCCTCCTGCAAACAACTCAGCTAGCACTCTCTGATGTTGAAAGCTACCTTACCAAAGCCCAACTTATCCTCAATCCAAAGAAAACTCAACTTATGATTATAACCAGTTCTAACAAAAACACTGATAACAGTCAATTCACTACCTACTCCACAAATGCTACTCCAATCGCTCCAGTGGCACAGGCTAAGCTATTGGGAATAACCATAGACTCCCACCTAAAATTTGATAGTCATCTCAACTTAACTATTAAAAAAGTACATGCCAAACTAGGATCACTCTACCGTATCAAACCATTTCTTACCAACAACACAAGATCAGCCATTGCTCGCTCCCAGCTTCTAGCCACCCAACTCTATGCATCTCCCATTCTGACTAATTTCAACAAAACTGAACTAAGCAAAATGGAAGCCTGCTATAACAGAGTTGCCCGCTTTGCTGCAAATTGCTCCTATAGAACTCATCACTGTACTGCTTTGAGACAGCTCCACTGGCTTGAACTTCCCAACCTCCTAACCTACAATCAGCTCTGTCATTCAATCTATTACCTCCCCAATAAGTTTCCTGCCCTCAAAAACCTAGTACAGCATCACTCAGCCAAAAGGTCTCTTAGATCATTAAGCAAACTACTGCTAGAAGTCACCAACAGCTACAATAGCTTTGGAGATGCACTATATAGTAGTTCAGTGGCCAAAAAATGGAACTCTGTCCCCACTAGCATTCAAAACACATCATCCAAAGCCTCCTTTAAAGACCTCATCAGGCAGCATCTCAAGCAAAGTTGGCAGTGCCACGATTAAGCGGATAAGGTATACATACTAAATCTAGAGTACTTGATAATAGTTTTCAATCTTACTCACAAACACTGGCTAATCTACAATGTATGCACTCTACCTTTGTACTATGTATGTATTCTACCTATGTTCCAAATTTCAACTGTACACCACAAATCTATTAAGTACCTTTATTTTTTAATTATTTTTTGTTTGTTCTCTCCACTGTAACTGTTGATGTGCCACATACCACTGTAAAAACATGTCTTTTGCAATTTGTGTGTATACTGATCATGTCTAAATAACTAAATGTATCTGTAATTTTTCTTTGTGGAGCTTTTCTCCCCAGGCCTCTGCTGGAAAAGGGCCTTTTCGGCTCAGTCAGACACCCCTGGTTAACAAATGTAAAATAAAATAAATAAATAAATAAGACTAAATGGACTAAAAACATTTTAATGGCTTGTATCTTAGTATCCATATCCAGTCAGTGAACACTTTCTGGCTTACCTGGTTAAAATGTGATTTCCAATACTTTACAGAAAAATGCAAACAGAATAAAAAATGCACTACAGAATACAGTTCCAGTCCTAATAGAAAAGATATATACATTTTTTTTTATTTCTGGTAGATGGCACTCAAGACAAGAAATTAAAAGATTCCCAACTCTGCATCTTAAACATTGCTACAAGCTGGCCATGTTATGTTACTATAAAGTCAGTAATTAATATTTTGAACTATAATAATATTTAAAGCTTTCCTGTCATACATTTAGACAGAACTGTACAACAACGTGCAGAGAAAGAACCTACATCATGTTCATAGATGAGTAAATGAAGAGTTCAATATCTGACATCATCATGGTCACATGTTTCATGCTAACAAAAGAGAAGGAAAGCAAAATGTCTTTGGACTCAACGCAGACTGATAAGCCACTCTAAGCTATAGTTTGCTGACTGTACAATCCCTAGCAGGCTGGAAGGATGCCATTCCTTAGGATGACTTCCAGGAATGAAGAAGTGACCCCAAATGTTTCTCCAGATACGTATTCAGACCATGTCTGCAACATACAGGCAGCTCTGGACACCACACCTGGAAACTAAATAGATCCTTGGGCCCACAGGAAAGTTACCAACATGGTGTACACCTTAGGTGTCAGATCTATACTCACAAGTTCAAACCCTGCATTCTTTAATCCCTGAAGGACCAAAGGATATGGTCAGTATACGCAAAACCTATAAGTATTTCAAATGCACTAAAGACAAGGAGAGGTGGAAATTAAGACAATATTAAAAATAGGATTATCACAACTAGAGTCACATACTAACATTTTGATTTCAGATGGTCTAAAATGAGGAGGACTGTATACCTTCTGCTACAGTGTCCTCAGACCAAGGAACACCATCCCATGCATCACGTGAAACCACTGAGCAAAACTGACATCCTTCAAAAGTTAACAAATAGGTAAGAAAAGATGGAAGGTTTATTCTATTTCTCCCAGCTGTAACATGCTTGAAGAGCGCTCAACCTGCACAGACTCTTGAGTAGGCGAGTTCTCTAATATGGTTTATGTATGACACATTTGAAATAACTATAGTTTTATTTTCTCCTAGCTGCAGAATTACAGAGTATCACTATCATTTAAATGGTTTCCAGGGCAGCTGCTGTTTCTGCCTTATGAGGTTAACATTTTGTTTTACAGATCTTAGGGACTAAAACACAGGACAAGCAAATATATTAGTCAGACTTTATTAGTCAGACTTTATTTTTGCATTGCTTGTGTATCAGAGGCTGCTGTCTATGTTTAAGAGGCTTTAACATATTTTGGCATATCACACTGTATTCTCTAAGTCATTATTTCTTCTATTCCTAGTTAAGCTGTTGACACCATCTGCCTTTTAGTTACTATCTCAGGTGGCTTGCCTTTACGTTTACTGTATTAAAGTATAGTACGCCATTTTCATTACACCTTTACAACTGTCTTTGATTCCACACGTGGCTGGAAATAGTCCATCCAGGCCGGCTCACTTTTCCATTTATTAAATGAATGAATACATTAATAACCTTCTTATCGATAAATAATGTTAGAATGTCTAATCTGTGGTCCTGAGCTTTGTTACATATCCTTATTTTTATATCTTATCCTGATTTTGTTGAGCAAAGGTTAAGCAATGCACAGATGAATGTCAAGAAGTGTAAGATGTCTGAAATTAATATTTCATATTTAAAAATGATACAGATTTTACTTGTGCCCTCTCAGTAATTAAGCACCTTATCTTATTCTGCAGTGTAACATTCAAAATGCAGTAAAGATACTTAAACCACTAGATATTTTTCTGTTTTGCTGTGTAGCTGTCTCATTATAAATTCTGGTAAAGGGGAGTTTCACTTCTTCAGTGAGTGGTTAACAGTGTCAGTTTTAGAACCTATACCAATACCTGCAGCTTTTCCTCCAATGGTGCAGATCTCTCTCTGTGTCACTAGAGGGAGCTGCTGTGTGCAGTATACTTTATGCCACAGTTTGCAATAGAAAACATTAACCCATTCTTAGTTTTCACTACCTCTCAACTGTACAGATTTTCATAGAATGTCCAGATTTTTGCCTCATATTTTTTGGTCCACTCCTAATAAGATTTGTGATTTTCTGGATTTTTGTGGCAACGTACTCAAGACTAAGTTCACTAAATAATGACAGGTATTTCAGTTTTGGACTTCACTCCCTTCAGAAAATGCATGATTACACTATCTTTTCTTCAAGCAACTGTTTATAAGAGCAGTATTTAAAAATGTGGCTCTATTTTTGGGGTTTTGCTCACCCCCCATTATTTTTGGCTTTGTCCAGATTTTTTTATGCTAAGAGGTTGAGAGCTATGCGTGGGTAGGCAGACACAAGAGAGACAGGGAGAAACACAAATACAGACAGCAAGAGACTGCATGTAGAGACACACACATACTTGTACACTTGCACAAGCACACATACACACACCCACACACAGAACTATTTTGTCAAAGTCAGTTAAGTACAATCACACTACATCTTCCTGGGGAAGTAAAAGAATTGTTGGCCAACCTTTTATAATCAGCTTACCCAACAACGCTTTAAAAATTTGCAATAGTATCCAAGCTGAGAATATACCAAAAACAAAATTAGAAACCGACAACTACAGCAAAATGTGACAACCTTAAAATGTTTTAATCATTTACTCTAGACTGTCACAGTGTAAGGTGGAAAATACTAAATCTCTCATCTCACCATAACACTAAATGATGTCTAAAATACAAACTGCAAAC
Organism: Protopterus annectens; assembly: GCF_019279795.1. Classification (NCBI taxonomy): domain Eukaryota; kingdom Metazoa; phylum Chordata; order Ceratodontiformes; family Protopteridae; genus Protopterus; species Protopterus annectens. The sequence goes on from NC_056747.1 coordinate 1,296,953,263, forward strand.
TTTGGCTTACAGTTTAAGGTCAGGGAACAGCACAGATCCATTCATCCATTCTCAACCCCTTTTTCCCATTTTGTACTTGGGTCGGGGTGTGATTTCAACAATCACCTCGAGCCAAGGTTTACACCACCGGGTGGCTAGCCCTGCTGCGGTATTTCATACGTACCACTCACTTGTACACACACTCGCACCTACAGCCAATTTAGTGTCCAATCCACCTACTGCATGTCTTTGGAATGTGGGAGGACACTGCAGCACCCAGATGAAACCCACAAAACTGCAGGGAGGACATGTAGAATCTGCACAGAAGGCACCCCAGCTGAGAATTGAACCGGAGAACCTCTATACACGCAATTTCATTTTGAAACATGTCATACAATGAATTCTACAGTCTAAATACTAATTCACTGAAACTTAAGTGGGCTGCTTTCTATTTGACCAAAAACACTACAGCTTACAAAGTCCTAAGACTTTACTACTTGTCTTCAAGAGTAGAGAAGAGAAGAGTAAATAATTCATGCACAGTTCGCAGTACAATAGTAATATGTGTGATAGAGAGACTCACAGTATCCTGTAATCTACTCACTGCATAGTTAATGCTGTCACAAAAGGATATCCTGGGAGCCTGGGCTTTAGGTGGTACTACAAAATGTGACAGAAATTATATGGTAATGCCAATTACAGGATATAGAATAAAACAGAAAGGAAGTGTGTCTGAAAATTGTAAATTTAATCACAACAGATTGTATTTTAATGATTAAAACATCATGCTCTACTGGAAGTCATGTTCTACAGGTTTTTGTCACTAGATCCAGTGTCACATCACGTTATTTAAAAATAACTCGTATGCAAAATTTGCAGAATAAAAAAAATGAATTTAATTAACTAATTATTTTATGTAAGTATGTGTCATTTAAAAACTGGAAGAAAACCAGAATATCCAGCAAAAAAAAAAAAAGCATCTGGAATGAGGGAGGACATGCAAAAGCTGCATAAAAGGTACCAAGTAGGGAAGCTAATGCACTAAACTGATGAACGTTACACAGTAAATTTTAAGAAACAGAATGACACTGATAGCATACGGACTCTAGGCCTTTCCCTACACTACAGATGGCTATTTGATTAGGTTCTAATTGTACGAACACAACTGTGTGAATTTATTTTCCCATAGGTCACACTGTCACCATGTTGACACTGCAGGATCAATATCTGTGTAAGTCCACTGACTGCTGTAGTAGATACATATATATATATATATATATATATATATATATATATATATATATATATATATACAGATCTACTGTATAAGTTCGAAAATACACTTCTTCGAACTCACACAGTAGACCCTGGGTTACGCAAAAGTGCACTTAATCGAAAGTGCACTTTCGCGAAACCCGCTTCAGTGAACAGGCTACGTACTGCCATTTAGTGCTAGCCTGTCCTCCACTGTGGTGCAGTAGTCACGGACCTTAGGGTTAGGGCGCGGGTCATGGTAAGGGGATAGCTAGTAGGGCTATCCCCCTACCATGACCTAACCCTAAGGTCCGTGACTACCGCACCACAGTGGAGGACATAGCACATTTTCCTACTGTCCTCCACTGTGGTGCGATATGTTCGTAGAAGCAGAAGTTGTGAAAGTGCACTTTCAAATAAGTGCACTTTCGCGTAACTGAGCGGTCTACTGCTCTTTTTCGAATACGTGGTATTCGATGAAAAGCAGTAGATCCATATATATATATATATATATATATATGTACACACACACACACACACACATGTATATATATATATATATATATATATATATATATATATATACATATGTATATATATATATATATATATATATGTGTACACACACACAAACACACACACACACACACACATATATATATATATATATATATATATATATATATATATATATATATATATGTACGCAGACATATCTGATGAAGCTCTGACAAGGTGAAAGCTTTCATCTCTTCTTTTAACTTAATAAACAGTGATTTAAACAAGCATTTCCAGCATGAATCCTTTTTTATTTTTAATAAGAATGCAAAGTAATATTTGACACGGATCTTACATAAGAAGCTGCGGTGGTGGTGCTGTGGTAGCCTTGTTGCCTCACAGTTAGACGTTGCCCGTTCGATACTCAGAGCGTCTTCTGTGTAGCGACATGCATGAATGGGCATTCCTTCGTTGAGGGTTGTGCGTTAGGCCCAGCAAGCCAGTACGTAAAAATCTACTGCCAATCATTAGCGGACCGGAGTTCCGCTGCGGCGACCCCTAACCGGGAAAAGCCGAAAGTCACAAACAAACATGTATCAGTATCAAGAGCAGTGGTTCCTGCACAAGTAATTTTCCCTTTCTGTTGATATATATATACATATATATATATATATATATATATATATATATATATACATATATATATATATATATATATATATATATATATATATATATACACACATACATACACACACAGTTATACATAGGTTCATATGTTGTTACTAGGCTACAAGCCTAGCCATGCACCCCAAACTAGTTGGGTCCTGAGTATTATGGGCTTCTATGTGGAGAGGGGGGCATGTTAGTAGGGAGGTAACTAAGGATTTGTAGGAGGGGTGTTAGGATAATACTTTTCTTATTGATTGCTTTTGTCCATAAGGGACATGGAGGCTAGAATGGGGGCAAATTTAAGATTTCCCTTGCAATTGTCAAGATTTCATCTGAACAGTGTCAGGAAGAATTCTATCTTACATCGATAAGAAGCCCATTCCATAGTGCAGGGATACTTTGGGACATATATCTGTCTCTCCGGTATGATCTGTTTATGTCAAAGTAAAGTTCAGATCCATGGAGCTAGTGTTTCTCGTGTAGTTTGTTTTGCGCATGTGCAACAGATCCATCCAGGCTGGGTCTGAGGAAGCCCTGTAAGCCAGGTGAAGAGCCCCTCTCAGAAACCTGCACGAGACTGAAAACAGAGAGAGTGCCTTCAGGGGATCAGTGTAGGACTGGGTATGCATGCCCTGAATTCCCCCTAGTGAGAAACCTTTATGGGCATTCCAATTGTTGCAAGAGTCCAGTTAGATACATGCCAATCAGGGCACTGTATTCAACGACAGGTCTGATAAGGGCTGAGTAGAGTGGTACTATAACTTCCTTAGACCTGGATGGCATACTCTTACCTATATGTTGGGTGACATACACTGCTTTTATTATCTTAGTTACCTGTTGGTCCAAAGCCAGATAGAAGTCTATATATTTTCACAGATCCCTTACTACTGGGTCAAGCCTTAGGGATGTTTTATTGATGGAGTAATGATCTTGGGTTGTCAATTTCCCACTGGGAATTATGATGCATTTCTTGACAATTAATTTTAGGCCATTGCTTTGGCATCAGTCATTTGTCTTTGTTAAACCCACTTGCAAGATGTTGGTGTCTTGGGGGAAAAACAATAATAGCTCCCAATTTACAGTCATCTGTGAACTTGGTGAGCCAATGGCCTTGAACATTAGCACCTTGACTTCTGAGAAGTGGATGCCATACAGGAGTGGGCCCAGCAACATGCCCTGAGGTACTCTGTTGGAGACTGCTCTATTCATGAAGGTGGTCTCACCAATCCTGAGTTCTTTGGTCCTGTCTGTAAGACAGCCAGCAATTCAGAGAGTTATGTATGTATTTACACCTAGCTCATAGAACTTGTCAACAACACCTGAGTGGGGTATTGTTGTAAATACCTTAGCCAGGTCAAGATACGCGGTACTGAGAAGTTATGTACCTACCATAACGTTCCATGTTAGTTGTCTTCTCTCGCCTTCTTTCTTGCTTGATGGGTTCGGAGCCGATCCTCAGCTCCGACTCGGCACTTGCTAAGCTCGAGAGTCACTTTTACCAGCTCGAGGCAGCCCCATATCCCATGATGCAAGGCAGTAAGTACCCAGATCTCGTCTGATGACAATAGGCAATAGCACCTAGCATAATAACTTCCAAAAGGAAGAAGAAGGAGAGAAAAACCCCTGAAGGATGGCAGAAGGACCAGCACTGTATGGTCTTCAGAAGCATACTTCCTTGTAGAAAGAAAGGTCTGTCCAGGCCTGGGGGAAGGAGGGAGGGTCGCAAGAAAGAAGGTGAGAGAAGACAACTAACATGGAACGTTATGGTAGGTACATAACTTCTCAATGTTAAGTTGTCAATCTCGCCTTCATTCTTGCTTGATGGGACCGTCCTAGCACCTCTATCCTGGGTGGCTCAATGGAACAGACTCTTGAGAACTGTAGAGCCCAAACTGGCTCTGTCCCTGGAGGCCAAATCCAATTTGTAATGGGAAACAAATGTATGAGGAGTGGCCCAAGTGGCTGCTGCACAAATAGTGTCTAATGGAAGTCTAGCTTGAAAGGCTGTGGAAGTGGCTAAGCTTCTGGTTGAATGCGCTTTAGGTTTCGAGCACAGCTGTTTTCCCTGAGCTGATAAATTTCAGAGATGACAGAAGAAAGCCATTTAGACAAGGTCACTTTTGAGACAGGAAGGCCTTTCTTGTTATCAGCATAAGAAACAAAGAGTTGATCGGATTTCCTGAATTGTTTTGTTCTGTCCAAATAATATCTGAGTTGGCGGTGGACATCAAGATAATGTAATTTTTGTTCCAATCTGTTTGAATAGTTTGGGAAAAATACAGGAAGATCAATAGCCTGATTCAAATTAGTCTTTGAGGCGACCTTAGGCAAAAAGGTCGGATTAGTTCTCAATGATACTCTGTCTTTGTGAAAGACTAAATAGGGGGGGCGAACAGATAAAGCATGAAGTTCAGACACCCTCCTAGCCGATGTAATAGCAACCAGGAATAAAGTTTTCCATGAAAGGAATTTCAGGAACATGAAACAGCTGGCTCAAGGGAGGAAGAATCAAGGATGTCAGCACTAGATTTAGGTCCCATTGAGGAGGAGGACTCCTAATTGGAGGTTTCAGGAGAAAGATTCCTTTCAAGAAGGCTCTACAAAGCCTGTGGGACATAATGTTGTGATCTGCGAACCCGACATGAAAGTTCGAGATAGCGGCCAACTGAACTTTGACCGTGGAAGAAGAGGAGCCCGCGTGAAAAATTTCCGCTAAGAAATCCAAAACTGCTTGTACTGGAGCAGTGAAGGGATCAATATTTTTGGCTTTTGCCCAATAAGAAAAACGTTTCCATTTGCTAGTATAAATCCTCCTAGTACAGGATTTTAAGGAAGCTACTATGATGTCTCTAACAGGATTAGAGATCATAGGAAGCCTGGCTAAGGAAGGAAGTGGAGCAACCATGCTGTGAGGTTGAGAGAAGGAATAGACCGGTGCAGCTGACCCGATTGGTGAATCAGAAGATCTGGAGCTGGGTCCAGATGCCACGGCTGCACCAAAAGGTGACGATGGAGGAACGGGAACCAAATTTGTCGAGGCCAATAAGGGGCAATGAGAATCATTTTTGCTCTCAAAACGGTGGCTTTCTGGATTACTTGTGGGATAAGAGGAAAGGGAGGAAAGGCAAAAAGAAGTCCCTTGGGCCAATCCTGGGTCAGAGCGTCTCTGGGGGGATGGCCTGGCAGTGGGAAGAGAGAGAAGAAATCTGGGCATTTGCTGTTTTGGGGAGTAGCAAAAAGATCGCAACATGGGCGACCCCATTCTAGAAAAATCTCCTCCACTATAGATTGTTTGAGAGACCACTCGTGAGGCATGAGAATAGCTCTGCTCAATCTGTCCGCTAAAATGTTGGTTTTCCCAGGGATATGCGTTGCTACCAGAAACCGATGAGAGGAGATCGCCCATTGCCAAAGTCTGAGAGCTTCTCGACACAAGGGGTAGGACTTGGTTCCGCCCTGTTTGTTGATATACCATACTACAGACATGTTGTCTGTGTGGACTGCAATTGTCCCAAAGGGAAGAAAGTCGTTGAGGACTTGCAACGTCAAAAGCACTGCTCTCATCTCTAGGACATTTATGTGCAGGTGGTATTCGAAAGGTTGCCACGTCCCATGAACCATCCTGCCCTGATAATGCCCCCCCACCCGATCAGGGAGGCATCCGTAGTGACAGTGGCTACCGGGGCTGGGGGTACAAAGGGTCTGCCTTGGTGAATCTGGGGAGAAGTAATCCACCAAGAAAGATGATTCTTGCAAATCTGTGTCACCAGTATTTGGTGACGCATCGGAAGTTGTTGGTAAGACCACTGAGTGAACAACATCCACTGAAGAAGGCGCATGTAGAAGCGAGCCAGGGGAAGAAGGGTAATGGCCGCAGCCATGAGGCCCAACACTTTTAGAACCATTCTGGCTAGTACTTTCTTGCTGGCTAGAATGATTCTCACGTGACCTTGTATATCTAAGATTCTTTGGTCTGTGAGGGTAGCTGACATCCGAACAGTGTTTAAGTTTGCGCCTATGAAAGTAATAGACTGGCAGGGCAATAAGGAGGATTTTCCGTAGTTGATCGAGATGCCCAATTGAGTGCAAAGATTTATTGTGTAGTCCCTGGCTTGAAGAAGCTGATGCCTGGTGGTGGCTGAAAGGAGCCAGTCGTCAAGATACGGAAACACCTGGAATCCTTGACGTCTCAGGTGAGCCGTGACCACTGCCATACATTTGGTGAACACTCTGGGGGCTGTAGTGAGACCAAAGGGCAGGGCTCTGAATTGGAAATGACTGGACCCCAGCCAAAAGCGGAGAAACCTTCTGGAGCATCTGTGAATTTTTATGTGATAGTACGCATCCTGAAGATCTATTGAGCACATCCAGTTGTCCTTCTGTAAGAAGGGCAGAATTGACTGAAGTGTGACCATTCGGAATCTTGTCTTTCTCACAGACTTGTTGAGTCTGCTGAGATCCAATATTGGTCTCCAGTCTCCTGTCTTTTTGGGGACCAAAAAGAACCTTGAGTAGATTCCGGGCTCTGAATGATCTGTTGTAACTGGCTGAATGGCACCTTTTTGCAGAAGTTTTAAAACTTCTAACTCTGCAATTTCCCTTAGACCGGGTGGTACATCTGGAAGGGAATTTGAGTAAGAGAAGGGAGTTTCCTCGAAAGGAATTTTGTAACCCTCGGATATGATCGACTGTACCCATATGTCTTGAGTTAGGGAAAGCCAGGCTTCTGGGTACAGCGATAGTCTTCCCCCGACTGCCTCCAAGGATGGACAGTCGGGCAACATCTCAGGGATGCTGAAAGGGCTTGTCAGAGAGGCTCTCTGCTTCCCTGGTTTTGTGGACCCCCTCTGCCTCTACAGCGGTGTCTGTTATTGTTACCCCCTCTGCCTCTAGGGGTAAACTGACCACGTGAATCCGGCGTGACTCCTTGGGATTTGCGGAACCACATTTTGCCACCCTTCTGTCCTTTAGGGTAAGGTCTAGAAGGGGTGGAAAAACGGACCCCTACGGCAGAAAGAGTCTTGCCGTCCTGCTCACACCTGGTCAATGTTTCCTTCACTTGAGGGCCAAACAAAGCTGACCCATCAAAGGGAGAGTTTATGAAGGACGCCTTAAAGGGATCTGCAAAATTACAGAGCCGCATCCAGGCTTGGCGTCTAAGAGCCACACCTGTACCTGCGGCCCTACTCGCTCCATCTGCTGCATATGATATCAGATGCATGGAGGAGTTAGCAATAGAATTAAGGGTTCCTAGCTGCGAAGCAATTTTTTTCTTGAGCCCCTGCAGCTGTGGGATCCTGTACTACTTCATCTAGCTCCTTAAGGATATCCCTTTGGAGTCTGGTAAAGTGGCATAAGTAGTTCAGCGAGCGCATAGCAAAGGTCGCTGAAGAGAACATCCGCTTACCATACCTATCCATGGTCCTAGAGTCCTTATTAGGAGGATGGACAGGTACGGAAGGATCTGCAAGTTCCTTCTTAGTGGCAGCCGCCACCACTATGGCATCAGCAGGGACACCTTTTGTGAGGAATTGCTTGTCCGAAGGGGCAGTAATAAATTTAAAAGGCCTCCTAGGAACTGGCTCTACAGAGTCAGGAGCAGCCCAAGCCTTTCGAGCAATAACCTGCATAAGGGGGTCGAAAGGCGGAGACACCCAGGAGGTGGAGGGCCGAGATCCAAACACCTCCAGGTATACCGACTCATCCTCGGAGGGATTATTGGAGGGCCAGTTTCCCCTCTGTTTAAGGAGTTCTAGGATGTCTAAAAAGGAGACATCCTCAGAGGGGGATCTTGGGGATCCCTCCGACTCATCTAAGTCGGTATCTGAAGTGATAGACTCGGGGGAGTCTACGTGTTTCCTCTTACAGGTCCTCTTGCGCGGAGGATCCCCTGACCGATCAGGAGAATCCTCGGAAGAGGGGGTTCTTCCCAGTGGGGAAACCTGAGGCGGAGGATCTCTGGGTCCGGGAGCAAGAGAGATGGCAGAGATATCGACAGGCACCGTAGAGGGAGGAGCTAAGGGAACAGACTGCTGGCTGAGTCCAGTGGCCAGCACACTCTTCATCACCTCAAAGGCTCCCCTCCCGGGGAGGTCCGAGAGAACCCGTTCCGAAGAACCAGGAACTCCAGGGCCCACCGAAAGGGAAGGCTCTGAGGCAGATGTCAGAGCCGAGCTCACCAAGGCCGAGGCTCCAAGGGGAAGAGTGGGGTCGGACAAGGGTCCGATACCACTCACCCCCTCAGAGGAGACCAGGGAAGCCCGACCACCGAATCCCTCTAGGGAAGGTCTCGAAGAGGAGATAAGAGTAGAGGCTGAGGGAGCAGAAGGGGGGGGTATCTGTCCCTCAGCCGTAGCAGAAACTATTCCCGAAGACTCCAGCTCCAAACTCTGGGGTAGAGTCGAAGGAGGAACTGCAATGGGGTGTGGACTAATAGTCGTCTGTTGAGACGGACTATGTAGCATCTGGGCCAGTGCCTGTGATTTTAATAATCTACTGACCACCCTCTCTAAATCATGGTCAGAAAGCCTGGACGACCTGGATGATCGGCTCCGATGGCTCCGTTCCGAGAGGAGAGGAGATGCCGGAGCCGAGAGTATCGGTTCCAAGGAAGGGGACCTGGACCTCTTCCTCGAAGGAACCATCGGAGCCGACGAAACCATGGGTGTTGTCGGAGCCGACAACTTTTCGGCACCGACAGAAGGTCTCGATGCATCGGCTCCGGCCGGAACCGATACAGACATAAAAGTAAGGGTGTCGGAGCCGGTCGGCGCCGACACCGAAGCCTGGGCCACATGGTGGTCAGAACTGATCAGAGCCGACACCGATGTGACTGAACCAGTATCGGCACCAATAGCCATTGATGCCGAGGATTTGTGTAAACCAGGATCGGCTCCAGCCGGAGCCGATCTAGACTCTGAAAGAGTCGGAGCCGAAGCCGCAGGCTTAGACACAGAAGCCTGGGCCTTGGAAGACTTGGAAGTCTTGCTTGGAGCCGACTTAGCCGGAGAGCCCTCCGGTTTAAGTAGGCCCCTCAAAATCAATTTGTTTCTCCTCTCCTGCAGGACTCTCTGGCTGAAGGAATGACAAATCGCACAGGAGTCCTGCAGGTGGAGAGGTCCCAGGCAGTATAAGCAAGAAGTGTGACCATCTGTCAGAGACATCTTCTGACAGCACGAGTCACACTTCTTAAAGCCTGAGACCCTTTCCTTGGACATAGTTGCAGAAAAAACACAGACACAACACAGCCCAAGAAACAATTATCCCAAAATTAAAGAAATCACTCACCTCTCACATACACACACACACACCCTAACAAGGGGGGGGGAGGGAGGGGAGAAGGCCTGACTAAAAAATTAAGGAGTGAGGGAAATTCTAGTCAGAAAAGGGACTAAATCTAAACTAAAACTGTTAAATATAAGTTTGAAGTGAAAAAAGGGGCAAAAACAGTAATATATAAATCACTTACCAGGAGCTGGTAAAAGGAGGACCTCATCAGCGAAGCGGCAAACGAGATCTGGGTACTTACCGCCTTGCATCATGGGATATGGGGCTGCCTTGAGCTGGTAAAAGTGATTCTCGAGCTTAGCAAGTGCCGAGTCGGAGCCGAGGATCGGCTCCGAACCCATCAAGCAAGAATGAAGGCGAGATTGACAACTTAACATGTACTGTTTTATCTTCGTCCATTGCCTTGGTGACCAAAATGGGATGAGTTTCGTGTCTGTATGTTGCCAATGTCCTGTCCATGCTAACTCATTCCATGGCTTTGCACATTAGGCTTGTTAGACTAATGAGTCTGTAGTTCCCTGGCTTGCCCTTGTGGAGGGGAATGACTGCTGTGGTCCTCCATTTACTTTAAATATAACCTATTTCAAGGCTGTATTTAAAGAGTGGCTCAAGTGGTCCTGATAGTTCAAGTTGTACACTGTTCAGGAGGCAATCACGGATGCTGTTGAGACCTATGGAGGAGGTGTTCTTGACTTTGGCAAGTGCTGCTAGCACCTAGTCCCAGCTCAAAGGTGGGGGAAGTATGTTGGAGAGGATTTCATCTGGTGGAGCTGGGGGGAGTGGGTGGCAGGTGAAGTCTGAGCTGAATTTATCAGCTAGTATATTTGCTATGTCACGTTGATCTGTCAAGGTGGTACCATTCACTACCAGTTCAGTACCCTGCTGTGAGTTAACTCTAAGGTTCTGGACATAGCTGAAGAAGGCCTTCTGATTGTCCTTACCTGAGATGCAATCCTGTCCTCATAGATGCCTTTGCTGGACTACATTAGACCTCTTAGTTTCCTGTTTAGTTGTAGAATAAAGCACTTGTCTCTAATGGAGTTGCCCTTCCTGAGTTTGGCCATGAGTTTTCTTTTTTTATATATCCTATTTAGGTGATAATTCCACCAGTGGGAATTGTTTTTAGTGTTTGTTTTGTGTTTTCTGCTAGGTATGGCAGTCTCTATGTAGCCATTCACATGTTTGTATACAGACACTGTGAATAATTCTAAATAGGCAGCTGTGGTCTCAGGGTTGCGGGGAACCTTGAAATTTGAGACACTATGTCTTAATAAGATGTAGTTTTACTTTGAATACTTCCTAACTGTTACTGGTTTAGATGGATTTTCTGGGTTGATTTTTACTTCAAATGAGATAGCTTTGTTATCCGACCTCACTAATGAGAACATGACACAAAGTGGAGGATGCAATGCTCTCTAATACTGTTGAGTACAAGATCTGGTATGTTTGATCATTTGGTTGGAGCATACACTATCTGCTCCAGGGTGTGTGCGTTATTAAAGTCCAAGAAGCATTGTGCCTGTGAGTTCAAGGCAGTATATGTCTCCCAGTCTATAGAGGGGTAGTTAAACTCACCAATGAATAGGGTGTTTGGTTGGATGGTTTAGGTAAGAGTTGTGACACTCTAGGGCATAGACGGTGACCTGTAGCTAGCCATGATACAGTGAGGGACCTTACGTATGGTGACTTGCATATGGATGAGCTCCATGGTATCAACCTGTTATCCAATCTGAAAGTATGTATGTTGCTAATGCATTTCGAGACACCTCCACCTCAAGTCCCTGTCTGTGCTGTTGTTTCTCTAAATGTGAGGAAAGCACTGTAGCCTTGTATTCCTGGAGTACTTTATATGGCTTTAAACCAAGCCTTGGTCATGGCTCAGACATCAGCATTCTCCAAAGTGAGGAGGGCTTGAAGGGTGTGAAGTTTTTTGATTAGGCTACAAGTACTGGGCAGAAACACCTTAAGGGTGCTTGTAGAATTTTCCCTATGTTGGTAGTTTTGTCTTTTTGGCCTTTGAAGCCTCAGAGTTACTTTCTATTGAAATGGCAAGAAAGTACTGAAGTTGTTCACTGACTGTTGATTTCTCTGCAAGGCCTTGTCCAGTCAAAAGTCATAGTGTGTGTTTGGGAGGGAACAAGTGCTTTTTCAAGATGGTTCAAGTATACTAGTGTAGAATATGAACAGTCAAAAAGCATGTGTTCAAGGGAATTGAGTATGTGACAGTTTGCATAAACTGAGATGTACTGAGTACTGTGAACTCTGAACTGTGAGTAATGGAAAAATACTGAACAAACAAGAGTCTGCCTGAAAGCAGGAAACTGTGCCTTTTATGGAAGTATATCCGACTCTCTCTTTCTGCCTAGAGATAAGATGACGTGAATTGTCTTATGTTTACGGGTAAACCTTTGATTGGTTAATTGCCCTTTGTAATGATCTAATTGGTTCCTTTATATATTTTTGTACTGTCAGCAATATCACCAGTATATAAGCTTGTTTATTCCTTTGTTCTGGGAGTCTCCTTGGTGCTTCCACGAGGCTCCCGCACGTGTGTATTGTAGTTAATAAAAGCCACTGAAAGAGAGAAAGAACTGTATCTGTCTTCATTCTTAAAGTAATGTACAACTTAACAATTGGTGCCGTTTACTCGGATCTGAATTAAGAGCAAGCTGCAGCAGTTGAGAACTGAACGAAATACTGCTAAAAGGGCCCACAACAGATTTTTCTGTTTCTGTGGTATTTCTTTCATTTTTCTGTCCCTGTCTGCTTTCTAAAGTTTTATGAACAAAATTTTTTTTTATCTGACAAAGTTATGATTTATCTCCTTCAGTCGTTTTAAGGTAAGTGGCATGCATTTCTTTTCAGATATGAATGCGCAGTATGAGAGTGGGGTTAATACGGAAAATACTGGCATCATACGTATGAAAGGAGGAATGAGAGTGGGGTAATAAGACATTTTTATAACGCCTTAGCTAAATCTGTGTTAAACGGGTATAGCTTATTGAATGATAGTGGGGTAACAAGACGTTTTTATAACACCTTAGCTAAACCTGTGTTAAACAGGTATAGCTTATTGAGTGATAGTGGGGTACTGAGTGAAAATGGGAGCGAGTGCGGGAGAAATAAATGAGCCAGAAAAAGGTACACCAGTTGGTTATATGTGTTATCGGGTGTCCCGGGACAATTGTATGTTTTTAGATCAGTGGATCGCCCTTACTAAGGATGACGGCGATCTTGCTTTTCTGGAAAATGGTAGTTTTAATAAAGATGTTCTGACTAATTTACAAAAAAAAAATTAAAAAAGAAAGGAAAAATACCAGGGTTGTGCTGGGCAGCTTTTAACGATTGGATGTGTGAGGCTAAAGAACGAGAAAAAGATTCGGTCGTTAGTAGTCTTAAGGATAGTCAACAAAAGTTAAAAGAGCAGATAAAGCAATTGCGACAAACTGCTAAGAATCTAGATGGAGCTAACATTAAACATTTAAAAGAACCGCCCTTTAAGGGATTATATCCAGTACAAGAGTTAAATAAATTACAGATACCTCAATCATCTGAAGATGATAATCCATGGTTCCCCCCACCCCCTACGGCTCCTCCACCGCAATATCAGCCTTCACAACTACAGGATGGAACTGTTAGCTCCACAATACAGAGTGAAGGCCGGCGGAGGGAAGAGCAAATCATTCCTGACCCCAGACGGGAAGATCAGGTGATAGGAGGTCAGTCTAGCCGCCTGGCTATAGAACAACCTCACCAAATAGATACAGGCAAATCATCCCCTAGAGTAACCCACTCTAAGGTAAAGAAACAGCACAAAAGAAAAGTGCAAATGCTTTTTGACCCTAGGTCCAGTCAGCCGAAAATACCTCAAAACAGGAAAACTGTATATTCATACAAGGGTAAATATTATAAGCAATGCCCAATTGTGATTGAGGACAAGGATGGTTACATTAGTCCGGATAAATCTCATCAAAGCTTTACTTCCGATTCGAGCACAAGCTCATCAGACGAAGCAGGAGTATTTCCACTGAGGGAGGTTCCAAATCCAGCACATGATAGAGATGTGGGACAACCGGCTACTGTAGTCGTACCTAGGGCGTGGTCGGCAGTTGATTTTCAAGCTATTACTAAATCACTTCCGCCCATTCGTAATAACCTAGCAAAGTTTCAACGCGTATTAGCCGGACACATTTGTTTACAAAATCCTACTATAGAAGAAGTTAAAGCTGTCCTCCAATACGCTGTTCCAGCTGATCTGATGAAATGTATCTGGGATCATGCCAATGTCCCCACCCCAATACCAAAGCATAACACACAAGGAGAAAACAGTTTTGAAGCAGTCAGACAACGAATAGTTGATGCTATCATCGTTGACACCTACCCCAAATTGGTCTAAGATTAAGTCAGTCATACAGAGAGAAGACGAACTTATAGATGAGTACTTACAATGACTTACTGATGCCTTTGAGGCAAATTCCGGATACCCAGAGCCCACTGAAGGGGCAGCACAGAGCGGGCTGTCAGCTGCTTTTGTGGATGGGTTACGCCCTCAAGTGAGAGATAAATTAAAAGAAGTATGTTTGAATTGGCCTAGTTTGGGCCTGCATGAGTTAGTTCAGCAAGTACAATACCTATCTGACCATTTGGCTAAAGAAAAAAAGGATTTACAGGAAAAATTAGTACAAGCACAAATTCAAATGTGTAACGCTTTTGGCCAACCCGGTCACCGAGGTAGAGGATGAGGGCGGGGAAGAGGGAGGGGTAGAGGTCACAGTCCAGCTACTCAAAATAAACAAAACTATCAAGGTATGCAGTCGACCCAACCCCAGAATCCCAGTAATCAGACTGAGTGTTTCAATTGTGGCCAGGTAGGCCATTGGAAAAATGAGTGTCCATATTTGGCTGAACAACCTGCACCATACACTGAGGCGTCACAACAATGGAATTCTAACTGGACGCCAAACCCTCGACAGCAACCACAATGAAGGTTCCCTCAACAGAAACAACAGCAGTTGTACCCTTTCCTTCCTGTGGATCAGGAGGGGCCACATGTCATGTTACTGGTTAAAAATAAACCATATCCATTTTTGATTGATACCGGAGCAACTAAATCTATGCTAACTAGCAGAACGGCCATGAATATTCCACTTTCTAATAAAGTAACTAAAGGAGTAGGTGTCTCTGGTATACCTTTTGAGTATTCTGAAACCGTCCCAGTCCCAATAACTTTGGGACCGTTTCAGGATAATCATGTGCTTTTAGTAGGACCCTCAGCGCCTTTAAATTTATTAGGAAGAGACTTGCTTTGCAAAATGGGGGCCACCATATTTTGCACAGCTGATGGAGTTTATCTCCAAGTACCTTCAGACCAACAGGACACTACTTTAGCAGCCTTGGATGATACCATCACATTACAACCAGTGTAGTCAGTCAGATTCTAACAGAAATGAAGATTTACACCCCCTACCCTCTTACTTGTGGACAACTCATGATAATGATGTAGGATTTTTGACTTCAGCTATTCCTGTAAAAATAACCCTAAAACCAGGAGCAAAGTTGCCGCGAGTACCAAAGTACTCTCTGACGGCTGAGGCTATCTCTGGTATAGCCCCTGTTATTTCTGCACTAACACAGCAAGGGATAATAGTACCCACCACAAGCCCGTGTAACACTCCAATATTGCCAGTAAAGAAACCTGGTAAACAAGCTTACAGATTTGTGCAGGATTTATGGGAAGTTAACAAAGCAGTTATGCCTGTCTTCCCAATTGTGCCAAACTCAGCTACTATTTTAAGCTGTATCCCACCTATAGCTAAATGTTTTACAGTAATAGATATTTCATCAGCCTTTTTCTCTATTCCAGTACATTCTGACAGTCAATATTTGTTTGCTTTTACCTGCAAAGGGCAACAGTATACTTGGACCCGATTGCCCCAGGGGTATGTAGAATCCCCAACTTTATTTTCAAGGGAAATGCATAGACAATTACAAGATTTACAACCACCATCACGTTCAGTTCTAGTCCAGTATGTGGATGATATACTTATAGCCTCGCCAGACAGTAATGCATATAAGGAAGATTCTCTTTTAGTGTTAAAATTTTTAGCTGCACGAGGATTTAAAGTAAATAAATCAAAACTACAATATTGTCAAGATAAAGTACAGTATTTGGGACACATTACTGAAATGGGTTCTCGCCGGATACTCCCTAACCGTATCAGTTCTATTCAAAATGCACCACATCCTGTAACCCAGAAGCAACTTAAAGGGTTCCTTGGTCTAGCAGGATACTGCAGACAGTGGGTGTCTAATTTTTCAGAACTTTCCGCCCCTCTGTTGCAACTCTTGAAAAAAGACATTACAGACCCTCTACCCAGGATGTCACAGCATGAGGAGGCTTTTCAGGCAATTAAAACAGCCTTGGTAAATCCTCCTGCCTTAGGGTTACCCGACTATTCTAAACCTTTTGTTTTCTTTTGTTGCAAACAAAATAAGACTGCTCTGGGTCTCTTAACCCAGCAACACACTGGAGGATACCGACCAACTGCTTACTATAGCACTTAATTGGATCCGGTTGCTTCTAGTTACCCAGCTTGCTTACGGACTGTGGCAGCTCCTGCCGTCTTGGTAGACATGGCAGCTCCACTAACCCTGGGACATGACACTGTATTAGCAGTCCCACATGCTGTTCAAGCCTTGCTTCCAAAGACTAAAACACAATATATTTCAAATGCATGCCTTACTAAGTATGAGATAAGTTTAATGGGAAATCCTGCTTTACAAGTTAAACGCTGCCCACCACTAAACCCTGCCTCTTTAATACCAACCTCAGACAAGGGCGAACCACATGATTGTGTGCTTGTGGTTAACTCTGTTCTTTCTCCTAGGTTAAATTTATATGATACTCCTTTGCAAAATCCTGATTTAGTTCTTTTCGTTGATGGATCCTGTTTAAGAACAAACTCCAGAAAATTGCAAGCTGCTTGGTCAGTCTGTACACCGACTGAAGTATTGCGATCAGCACGATTACCTAGAGGCACCTCCGTGCAGGCCGCGGAATTAGTGGCATTATCACATGCATGTAAATTAGCTAAAGACAAGTCTGTTACTATTTATACTGATTCCCATTATGCCCATGGTGTTGTTCATGATTTTGGCATATTATGGAAAGAACGAGGGTTCTTAACATCCTCCGGAACACCCATTAAAAAACATCTTTATATCAATAATTTATTACAAGACTTATTGTTACCTTCTGAAATTGCTGTTGTTAAATGCACAGCCCATCAATCCAATGACACTTTTGAAAGTAAGGGCAATAATTTTGCTGACTGGGCTGCTAAACAGGCTGCTTTCTCACAAACTGTTCAGGGTCACTTTCTGCAGCCATTGCAATCTATGAAAACTTTTGATGAAACAGTGCTAAAAGCTTTACATAATGAGATTTCAGAATCAGAAAGAAAAACATGGCTGGCTCAAAATTGTTTTAAACGCACTGATTTAATTTGGCAACATCCAGATGGCAGATTGGTCTGCCCCTTATCCATGCTAAATTCCCTCATTAAAGCTTATCATTTGCCAGCCCATGTTGGAGTACAAGCTTTAATAAAATAAATCCAATAGGATTGGTTTGCGCCAAAGCTTTCTGCTTCTGTACAGCACTTTGTGAGCACGTGCTCTATTTTTTTACAGTACAATATTTCCAAAAGCACAATGGCTCCCGCACAACCCTTACCAAAACCATTGGGACCATTTTGTGCTTTGCAATGGATTTTATTAAATTACCACTTTGTGCACATTTTAAATATGTTTTAACTGTTGGTGATGTTTTTTTCTGGATGGTTAGAAGCCTACCCTTGTGCGAAAAATGATGCTATCTCAGTTGCTAAGAAACTTTGTTATGAATTTATACCTCAATTTGGTGTTCCTTGTCATATATATATTCAGATCGTGGAACACATTTTACAGCTCAATTAATTGACTCACTGTGTACTATGTTGGGCATCACTCTAAAATTTCATTGCCCATATAGACCACAAGCATCTGGAATTACTGAACGCATGAATCAAACACTGAAAACTAGATTAGCAAAAATTACTACTGAAACAGGCCTCATTTGGGTACAGGCTTTACTGCTATCTTTGCTCTCTATGAGAGCTCAAGTACATCCTACTAAAGGTCTTTCTCCTCATGAAATCCTAATGGGCCGTCCTATGAGCATGCCCGTGACTCCACCACCACCCTTTTCTGAGAACGATGTGCTTGATCATGATGTTATTGTATACTGCACTTCTCTTGTTTCTTTCTTTCAGTGTTATCACCACCAAGTAGCAGTGGCACAACATAACCCTGATCCTTTCAAGTCTTCTGAACTACAACCAGGTGATTGGGTGTACGTCAAGTCTTTCTCCAGAAAAACAGCACTGCAACCTCGTTGGATGGGGCCCTACCTGGTTCTATTGACAACATCTTCAGCAGTACGATTACAAGGCTCACCCACCTGGATTCATATATCACACGTTAAGAAAGTCATCCCTTCTGAAGATCAAACACCTCTACCTTTCACAGCTCCAGATTCTCCACCTGTTGCTTCCCAAACTCGAAGCCATACTGTTCCTGCACATGATAATGTCTGACATTTCTCCATTCGGGACACTTCTCCATTCCAACACAATTCAACTGAAACCACCATTTCCACAAAAGTACTGTGCAGCTATTTTGGTGGTTATTTTTGTTGTTCTCATATTTCTACTGTGGCAATTTCTATTTTCTGCTACAGTAACACCTCATGCCAAAAGAACTGCATGGCATCCACCATTCAATACCTACCAAACTATAAAATATACTTATGCATCATCCCTTAATGTCTCCAATTGCTGGATCTGCACTGCCATCCCTACGGTTCATGGGGGATTGATGCTAAATATAGTTTCTTTAGAGACTGAAGAGACTTGGATGAATCTGATCTATGACACATCAAGAGTTATTTCAAAACACAAGGTAGCATTACAGTTGTCCGTCTGTCAAAATGGAACTGTGTGTTTTCAAAAACTTGATAAAACCAGAGTAGGGTGGAGCCATTGTAACAAAACAGTGGTATATAACTGCACTGCATGGGGTTGTGTAACAGATTTCTCACGTATATTAAGAATTGTTAAAAACTCTATAGCTAACTTTCCCCGGAAAATAGAAACTGTCTACTGGAAAATGTTTGAAGGACGGCAGAATACTGGGAATCACTTTAAGTCTATCAATATCACCATTAAAGTAGAAAACTGTTATTTTGTGTGTGGAAGAAAAGCATATAAATGGCTACCAGGAAACTGGTCTGGCAGATGTTTCCTGGGTTACCTAGTTCCAGCTATTCGACATGTATCTACATTACCTAAGGGAAAAATTCGGAACGTTCGACAGGTCAAGAAGCCTGCCAATCCAGTAGGCCAAGTTGATGCTTCATGGATCTATCATCATGACTTAGCTCATGCTAGTACCAAAGGACTGTCCCATATGGACTTGGGTAATGATGTCATATCATGGGCTGGTATAATTCCGTCATACGGAGCAGTGAAATCAATTTGGGAACTGAGAAAATTATCTAAACTGCTCGAAATTTTGAGCAATGATACATTTTCTGCCTTAGAATTAGTGACGGATGAACTGACTGCTATGAGAGCTGTAGTACTCCAAAACCGTATGGCCCTCGATTTCACCCTAGCGGTGAAAGGAGGAACTTGCGCTTTAATCCAGGAGGAGTGCTGTACGTTTATTCCTGGCAATCAGCACGAAATTGAAAGTCACCGTGAACTTATTCAGAGAATTTCCAAACTCTCAGAGGCCAAAGAGGCTGATAGTTCAACATGGGCTTGGTTAACCAACCTGTTCTCAGGTTGGGGAGGTGGACTGTTGAAGTTGATTTTGTTAATTGCAGTATTAGAAATTGTTGCTTTTATTATCTTATTTCTAATCAAAGCACTGATCTTGAAATTAATGTCTTCAAAAACTGTGAAGAAAGTGCTTAAGTTTTATATGCCTGCAGCTATGACTGTAGATAATGAAATGGCAATGTCTCTCAATGATGAAAAAACTAGTAGCATGGTTATGCTAGATTTATGGCAAATGTATGACAGGTTAAATGATGATGCTTACACAGCATCAAATGGGGGATTGTAGAATATGAGCAGTCAAAAAGCATGTGTTCAAGGGAATTGAGTATGTGACAGTTTGTATAAACTGAGATGTACTGAGTACTGTGAACTCTGAACTGTGAGTAATGGAAAAATACTGAACAAACAAGAGTCTGCCTGAAAGCAGGAAACTGTGTCTTTTATGGAAGTGTATCTGACTCTCTCTTTCTGCCTAGAGATATGATGATGTGAATTGTCTTATGTTTACGGGTAAACCTTTGATTGGTTAATTGCCCTTTGTAATGATCTAATTGGTTAATTTATATATTTTTGTACTGTCAGCAATATCACCAGTATATAAGCTTGTTTATTCCTTTGTTCTGGGAGTCTCCCTGGTGCTTTCCATGAGGCTCCTGCACGTGTGTACTGTAGTTAATAAAAGCCACTGAAAGAGAGAAAGAACTGTATCTGTCTTCATTCTTAAAGTCATGTACGACTTAACACTAGGCAGGATATAACCCAGACAGCCAAAGACCACTGCAGCAGTAAGAATGATGAACATCTACAGATCACTGCCTTAACCCTCTGCACCAACTGTCAGAAAAAATGTTCAAGGAGTCAAGAGAGAATACCATATATGCAAAGAAAAGGAGAAATAACTCCGCTGAAATGTCCACAGTAAACCAAGAAATCACTGAGCCACGCCAGAAGCAGTCCCTTTGTAGTTTAATTATAAGATAAAAACATGTTTTTATCTTATAATTAAACTACAAAGGGACTGCTTCTGGCATCAGTGTTTTCTTAGTTTATTGTGGAATACCATATATTACAGGAATAAATATTACCCAAAAGCTTTAGTACATAACTTGATGCATGATGTAACAACTGCCCATTATATTCCTTAATTCAAAGAGCTAAGGAAGACATGGGTGCGGGGAAATTCAGCCTTATATATTGAAAGAAATACCTGGCTCCAGTAAAGAAAATTTTGCAGGATCAAAAGAAACAGAAAGAGTTAAGAAAGGGCTCTGGGTAGAAGGATTAGGCAAGTTAGCAAAAGACTCCAGTGACTGAAGTAATAAAAAAAATCAGTGTATTAACTGACAGGGAAGATAAAGCCTTACAGTACAGTTATGTAAGTCCTACTTACCTGTAACAGTAGATGCTTGAATTTCACACTGTCGTAGTGGCATATAGGTTCTGTGCCGTGCATTACCCCACACTGACAGCTTTCCAGAGCTCAGAATCCCCTCCATTGACTCCCTGTAAGAGGGGTTCTGCTAAAACCTTATCAACAGGGGAAACCTAGCCCCTGTCACAGACAGTCAATTATTCAGATTTTTAGTGCTAAGTAGGAGGACCAGAAGCAAGAATTGCCCAAAACCAACCAATTCACAGCCACAAAACACAAATACAGATAACTAAAGCCGACCAACAACATAATACTGTTGGATACAATCAAACTATATACAAAATAAAAGGGATGGTGTGTGGATGCTGCCACTAAGGCAGTGTGAAATTCGAACATCTACTACTACAGGTAAGTAGGACTTATGCAACTGTACCATGTTCATCATTCACACTACCTCAGTGGCATATGGGTAGAAGGATAAGTAGCAAGAAACTACGATCCCTCATAAAATCATCCAAGGCTAGCTTCCAAAGAAAAAATTTCCAAGGACTCCAAAGATAACCACAAGGCATTCTTTAGCTATGTCAAGAATCTAAGTGGCAATTCTCAGATCTGCTCACAGACACTCAGGTTAAAACAGCCCTCTCCAAAGCCAAAAACACAGCATCAATGGGACCGGATGGTGTCCCAGGCTGCATCCTATACAAGCTCAAAGATGAACTAACCCCTCACCTAAACACACTGTTCAAACTCAGCCTGTCCACAGGCTACATGCCCATAGAGTGGCACACAGCAACGGTTATTCTGCTCCACAAAGGTGGAGCCACAACAGACCCCAGGAACTGTCACCCTATAAGAATATTATGGAATTTGAAGAAATGTTTCGGCTGATGGCGTTTAGATGTGGCTTGGTCTGCAAGGCTGCGGAGCGCATCATCATGGATCTCATAAACAGAGACATTGGGAACCTCCAAACACTGGACCCTACCCAGTTCGGCTTTGTTAAGGGCAGATCATGCCTCCTAAACCTGGTGGACTTCTTTGAGACAGTTACCAAGGCTATAGACGAGGGAAAGGTGGCACACACAGCCTACCTAGACCTCGCAAAGGCATTCGACACCATTTCCCATTCAGGTACTACAGACAAGCTCACCAGCCTGAACATAAACCCCTAAGTCACGAGATGGGTTGCCAACTGGCTCATGGACAGAACCCACATGGTAAGCGTTGTGGGAGCTAGGTATGACTCTAAACCGGTTACAAGTGGCGTTCCCCAGGGCTCAGTCCTAGGACCCCTCCTGTTTGGCATATACTTCTCAGAGGTTCAGGCAAACACAGAAGGACTACTAAGTTCACAGACGACTGCAAACTAGGGGCTATAACTGACTCTCCGGCTGACACAGACATACTCCAAAAGGGTCTCACTGAGACAGATACCTGGTGTCAAAACCATGGCCTCAAGCTAAATGCCAAAAAGTGCATAGTCATCCCCTTTGGAAAAAACAAGTACCCACAAACTACCACATAGGTGGTAGCCCCCTAAATATGGAAGACATAATAAGGGATCTAGAGACCCAAGTAGATAGTAACCTCTCCTTTGATAATCACATTGCCAAAGTAGTTAGAAAATCCTTCTATGTGGCCCACCTAATCACGAAAGGGTTGTAATCAAGATCAAAAGAGATCATTGTGCCCCTCTAGGACTCACTCATCAGACCCATCATAGAGTACAACACCTCATTTGGGATGTAACTTACAAGACATCTGCAACAGCTGAAAAAAACACAGAAGTACCTCATCAAGAGGATCACTGGCCTCAAATAGACGCCCTATGCAGCACGACTGAAGAAACTCCAGCTGTACTCGGTTGCATACCGCCTATTCAGAGGTGATCTCATCCTGACATACAAGGCCATGTCCAACCCAGAATTGATGGACATGCTCCACCTAAAGAAAACCATATCCCCTCGAGCCACACACTCTAGGGATCTAAACCTCACCACAACAATAAATAGGATGTGTTTGAGGGATAGATTCCTGTCCCAGAGACTTCCCATGCTCTGGAACAAGATTCCAATCTACATTAGGCAGAGCTCCTCACTAACTGTCTTCAAGAGAAACCTTGATGAGTGGATTGGAAACAGAAATTTTACTCCATGGATCACTTCAATGGCTCTGCTGGATAGAGGCACAGGGAACTAATCTAAGGGGGCAGCGAAAGCCAACACATTCCAGCTAGGCTTATAAATGCCTTCAGGCAGATAGCCTAGTACCTACCTATGACCCTATGAACCTATACAGATCCAGAAGACTCTAGAGAATGGTCCCCGCAAAGGCTACTCTGGAATTTCAGAAAGAATTTAGTGTGTAATGCTCTGTGCATGTATGATTAGAGGACCAGGTTGCTGCCTCTAGAATGTTTCTAATGTCCACTCCTTTCCAATATGCCACTGAAGAGGATAAGGCTCTGGTGAAATGTGCATTAAAAAAAAAACAGCAGACGACAACTAATGAGCAATTGTTTTCTTAGAGACAGGTTGACCCTTCTTAGCCTCAGAATAGGAAATAAGTAGCTATTCAGTTTTCCTGAAGAGCTTAGTTCTGTCAAGGTAGTATCTAAACTGCCTGCACATATCCAAAGCATGCAGAATCTTCTCTTCCTTGTTTTTAGGTTTTATAAAGAAAACTGGGAGATTAATGGCAAAATTCTGGATAAATTCAGAAGCAACTTTTAGACCAAAAGAAGGAGTAGTGCATAAAACAGCCCTGTCCTCGTGGAAAATCAAATAAGGTTGGGACACCATGGGGGCTTGCTGCTAAGAGACTCATCTTGCAGATGTCAGAGCAATAAACAAAATAGTTGTCCAAGTGATGAACCTCAAATCAGTCTTGAAGACAGGTTCAAAAGGAGATTCAGTCAGTTTTTCAAGAGGACAGATGAGATCCCATGTTTGAGGAATTTGCTTTGGGGGGGGGGGGGTGTTCAAGTGCAACACTCCTTTCATAAACTGTTTTACCACAAAAAGAGATGAAAGAGGGGGATCCATGGGCAGACAAGCTGAGACCGTCACAAGATGCACCTTAACAGATGCATAAGATAAACCATCACTGAGTAGCTCATATAAATATTTCAAAACCAGAGAAGTAAATACCATACCAGGCCTTTTGATATCAGTTAGGCGCCACCTAGAAAACCTCTTCTACTTGCAAATATAAGATTTTCTAGTTGCAGGGATTCTTGCCTCCTTCAGTACCATGGAACAGGTGCCTAAAAGGTATCAAGATAAAATCATCCAGGCTGTCAGTAGCAACTGCTTCACATCGGGATGCACCAGTCAACCCTGCCACTGTGTAAGCATATTCAAAGTCTGAGGAGGGTTGTGGTAAAAGCCCTTGGGCAATTCCATTAAAAGTGGGAGCCAACTTTGCCTGGGTCAAAAGACAGTCATTATAATGATCTTTGGTAATGCTTTCTGAATCTTCAGAAATACTGTGGGTATCAGTGGAACATACAAGGGAACGAGAAGCTTCTGTCCTCAAAGCATGGCTGCCAGGATGTCTCAAATAGAATTTTTTCCAACTGTCTGTTTTGGGTGGAGAAAACTATATGAAGTGATGTGAAGCTATTCAATCTCACTGTTCATTCTTTATTGATGGGTTCGGAGCTGATTCTGCTGCTCCGATATGGCCAAGTGCAAAGCTCGAGGTCTTCAGATAGCTCAAGGCCAAGTCCCTATCCCATGATGTACCTGGAATTACCTCAGATCTAGTTTGCCGCTGCAACAGATCAGAGGTTCTGCTTTAGCTCAGGCCAGTACAACTGCTTTATTCATTATTACTTAAAAAATATTTGCTAGTTACATGATTTAAGGTAGATTAGTAGAGTTTTAGAAAGATCTTATAGCTTTTGGTGTGTTTACCTACTTATATCCCTTCCTTTTAGTGTGTTTTAAAAAATTCCAGTTGGCCTCTTGGTTTGGCCTAGTATAATATCTTCTCTTTATATATATTAGAGTGTGTTTTATTCAGTGACCTTTTGTCACAAGTTTTTCTATATAGTCATAGCTATTGCTGTGTGTATTTAGCCTTAAATTTTTTAGATAAGGCTTAGTAGTTCGTTTACTGTTGGAGCTTGTTATAGAATAGATAAGGCTTGTTGTCTCTTAGCAGCTATCTTCTTTTATTGCATAGTCTGCTTTGAACTTTTTATTGTGTGTCTGCTTTAGACAGACTTTTTCTGTCAGTTTGCATTTGTATTAGTATACTCGTGTGTGTGTGTGTGTGTGTGTGTGTGTGTGTGTGTGTGTGTGTGTGTGTGTGTGTGTGTGTGTGTGTGTGACTTAGCCTGCTTTTAAGGGTTGTGTGAATAATTACTGTTAAGTTTTTCTGTGGTGACAGTAATTTTTCTTGGATTATTATGGCTGACCAAGACAAACATCCAAAGTCTGGTTTTAAGAAGTGCCCCAAGTGTGGACAAAAGATGTCTGTTACAGACAGCCACGTAAATTGCGTATACTGTCTGGGAGCCCTGCATTTGCAGGATAGCTGTGCTATTTGCCATTCTTTTTCCTTAATGGTCCTGCAGGAAAGGAAACATAAACTGATTGACAGAGGGTTGTTGAAACCATCATTTCAAGAAGCTGTGAGCGACCATAATGGATCCAGCAAGTCCTCAAAGTCTTCTAAGACTTCGGACTCAAAAAAATCTAAGAAAGCTACGACTTCAGCTCCACTGCCATCAGAACCGACAGTCTTTACTTTTCAGAGCCTGTCCCCTGTCTTGGAACCAGTGTCCGAAGTTCCTAAGAGTCCATTACTGCAGTTGGTGCCATCTTCGGTGCGCTCTTCTCTTCCCGGTCCTCTATCAGCCTTTCAGATCTGGATGTGGATCGTGTGGTGCAGAAGCTGTTATTGGCACCAGCCTTGGCAAAAATTTTATCAGCTTCGACCCAGTTGGCTTCAAAGCTGAAGACCGTAACACCAGCCCAATCTTTTCCTCCTCCGAGCCATGCTGGTCCATCAGAGCCGGAGGAGTCAAACCTGTTGATAGTGGAACCCTCAGAGCCAACAACTGCTCCAGCATCTTCGGCTCAGTGCACACTGATGTCCTCGGTGCTGATCAAGGACTCTAGGAGCTGACACTCTCTGGTCGGGTCCAGAAAGGATAGTCGGACCAACTTGTCAGTTCCGACTCTGCCTCTCGGGGCTTCGGCTCAGATGAGCTCGGCTCCTACCTCTGGTTCAGAGCCCACTTTCCCAGTGCCAGGGATACTGACTGTATCTTTGGATCCGTCGGTTCCTTCGCATTGGAGCAGAGGTGCTTTCGATGCCATGAGAAGAGTCATGTCTCCTAAGATGTCTTCAACGTCAGGTCGGCTTCCTCTTCCCCGAAAGCGCCTGTGTCTACTTCTGCATCACACATCCTGACCAAGCGTAGAGACTCAGAGCCTCAGGAAGCCCCATTGAGTGGCCCTTGCTCTTCCGAGACCTCACCAGAAGCTCTCACTGATGAGGTTCCCAGGAAGAGGTTGTGTAAGAGGAAACATCTAGACTCCCCTCAGGAGTCTCTAACATCGGACACTGACTTAGATGAGTCAGAAGGGTCCCCTCAGTCCCCCTCCGAAGATATCTCATTTGCTGATATACTTGAAATCCTTAGGCAGAGGGGTGACTGGCAGTCCAAAAACCCTACTGAGGATGAGTCAGTTTTCCTAAAGGCTTTCGGGTCTCAGCCCTCCACCTCTTGGGTGTCTCCGCCCTTCGATGAGCTGATGCAGCTGGTCTCTTGAAGAGCGTGAGAGTCTCCGGATACTATGGAACCTGTCCCTAGGAGGCCTAATAAGTTACCCCTCTTGACAAGTAATTTTTAACAAAAGGTGTTCCAGTTGATGCCATGGTGGTGGCAGCAGCCACCAAAAAGGAAATGTCTGAACTTCCTCGTCTATCCATCCTCCTAACAAAGACTCCAGGATCATGGATAGGTACAGGAAGTGCATGTTTGGTTCAGTGACCTTTGCTCTTCGTTCGCTCAACTATTTAACCCATTTTACCAGGTTACAAGGAGATCTCCTTAAGGAGCTTGGAGATGCTCTTCAGGGTACAGTAGCTGCAGTTGCTTCCAACAAAGTTACCACCCAGCTTGCTACCCTCAGTTCTATAGTCAACTCATCCATACGCCTCATCTCATATGCAGCTGATGGAACGAGTAGGGCAGCAGGTACAGGAGTTGCTCTTAGGAGACACTCCTGGATCCGCTTATTTTTCCTTCACAGAGCCCTTCAAGTCTTCCTTCGTGAATACCCCCTTTGATGGCTCGTCCCTTTTCGGGCCTAAAGTGAAGAAAACCTTAACCAGGTGTGAAGGGTGTGAACAGGAAGGAAAGACTCTGTCTGCTGTCGATGTCCATTTTTCCACCGCTACCCTACCCTACCCTAACCGTCAAAGGGAAAGTAAAATGTGGTTCCGAAAAGCCCAAGGAGCCTTTCAGGACACCCCCCTCCAGAGGCAGAGGAGAGGTCAATAATGGAAGATGCCGCCCTCGTGGCAGAGGGGGTCCGCAACAACAGGGCAACAGAGATCACTTCTCTGGGAAACCCTACCAGCGCTCCTGAAAGGAGGCCCGACTGTCCTACTCTGGAGGCAGTCAGGGGTCACTTATCTTTGTATCCAGATGTCTGGCTCAAAATAACAAATGGCAGCTGGGTACAAAGTATCATTTCCAGAGGATACTTCATCTTATTCGCCACACCTCCTCCACCCATAAGGAAAATCCCGGATGTTCCACCCAGTTACAGGGAACAAGCAACAATAGAGTTCCAAATGTTGCTTACAAAAAGAGTCATCCAACTAGTCCCAGCAGACCAGACAGGATCCGGAACTTACTCAAGATTTTTTTTGGTTCCAAAAAAGACGGCGGACTGTAGACCCATATTAGACCTCAGCAGACTGAACAAATATGTAAAGAAGCAGAAGTTCCGGATGGTCATGCTTCAGTCTATACTTCCCTTCTTAGGGAAAGACAATTGGATGTGCTCGATAGATCTCAAGGATGCGTACTACCACATAAAAATGGCCAGGCCATCCAGGGATCATTTGCGCTTCTGGCTGAGAGTCAATCATTACCAGTTTCGAGCCGTGCCCTTTGGTCTCATTACAGCCCCCAGAGCATTCACCAAATGTATGGCAGTGGTCATGGCTCACCTGAGGCATCTAGGATTTCAGGTGTTTCCGTACCTAGATGATTGGCTCCTTACCGCCACCACCAGGCATCAACTCATTCAGCCCAGGGAGTCCACTCTGTCACTCTGCAATCAACTAGGCATTACAATCAACTCAGAAAAATCTGCCTTGTCACCATCGCAGCCTATCGCTTTTATCAGGGCAGAGTTGGACACCACCACCACCACACTACGGCTTCCAATAGAAAGAGTCTTTCTTCTTCATCAGCACGTCAGCATTCTGATATCAAAAGACAGAGCACCAGCATCAGAAGTTCTGAACTTATTAGGCATGATGGCAGCAGCAATTTTAGCCATTCCACTAGCTCATATGCACATGCGGATACTACAATGGCTGTTGTTCACTCAATGGTCTTACCAAGAGCTTCCCATGTCGCACATGATAATGATCACAAATTTCTGCAAAAAGGATCTTCAATGGTGGTTGACCTCACTTCATGTCAAGATAGGTCACCCATTTGTGCTACCCCCTCCAGCGGCCACAGTGATCATGGATGCTTCCCTGATGGGGGGGAGGGCATTTTCAGGGAAAGACAGCTCAAGGCACATGGACCGATCAAGAGACACATCTGCATATCAATGTCCTGGAGATGAGAGCAGTACTTTTGGCGATGCAGTACTTTCAGGACTCTTCCTCTGGGTACGATTGCAATTCAGACAGACTACATGTGGTGGTCTGGTATTTCAGCAAACAAGGAGGAACCAGGTCTTACCCCCTTTGTCCTGAGGCTCTCAGAGAATGCCAGTGGGCTGTTTCCACCCAGCGCTTTCTGTTGGTAACGCACATCCCGAGGAAATCCAACGTGATAGCAGACAAGCCGAGCAGGGCAATCTTGTTGCCTCATGAGTGGTCCCTCAAGAAAGAGATAGAGGACAGGATTTTCTGCAGGTGGGTCCAGCCTTGCTATGACCTTTTCACCAGTCACATGAACACAAAATGCAAAAACTACTTTGCCTTGAATAATCCTCTGGAAGAAGCCCAAAGGGACGCACTCGTACATGATTGGCCTCCAGGTCTCCTCTATGCATTTCCACCGATCCCGTTGATACCCAAGTTTCTATAGAAAGCAAAAACCCTGGGAAGGGCTATCATTCTCATAGCCCCTCATTGGCCTCATCAGATTTGTTTCCCCTTCCTTCGACTTCATGTTTTGGAGGACCCTTGGATTTTTGATCCAGTTCCAGACCTTCTGATGCACTCGTCGAGGGAACTTCATCCCTCTCTGGAGTCCCTGAAGCTGACAGCTTGGCTGCTCCAATTCCCATCATAGCCAGGTTCCATAACTTTTCCAATGAGATGAAGCAAATTCTCTTATCCTCTCATAAATCGTCTATGAGGAAGCTATATCTTGGCAAATGGAAAAAAAATTCTATATAGTCTGCTAAAAACTGTATTGATCCTTACCAAGCCCCTATGGCCTCCATTTTAGAGTTCTTGACTATGATACTCAACAAAGGAGCTGCAGCAGCAACAATTCGGGTTCAACTGGCTGCTATTTCTAATTTTCATCTTGGATTCGAAGGATTGAATATTATGCCACACAAGTTATCCAAAGCCTTTCTCAAAGGGACCTTTCATATTAGATCACCTGTGAAATCTCCCTATTCTCCATGGAATCTAAATTTTATGCTTTCACATATAATTTTTTTGCCATTTGAACCAGCTTCCTCATGTAACCTCAAATTTTTGTCATGGAAAACCATCTTTTTAGTAGCTATTACTTCTGCCCGCAGAGTGTCAGTGCTTCAGGCTTTATCCATCAAGCTTCCTTATTTGATATTCCACGCTGGCAGAGTCTCACTTAGAACAAACCCCTCATTCTTGCCCAAAATTTGCAATGAAACCAATCTCAACCAAATTATTGATTTTCCAGTCTTCTTCCCCAACCATTCGAACAATTTAGAGTACATCCTGCACAAACTTGATGTTAACAGACAGCTCAGATTTTATTTGGATAGAACAAAAGATTTCAGGAAATCAGACCAGCTTTTTGTTTCATTTTCAGACTCAAGGAAAGGTTGACCAGTGGCTAAAACAACTCTTTCTAAATGGTTATCTGATTGTATTACCTTTGCTTATTCAGCTGCTAACATGCCTTTACAGCATAAAATTAAGGCTCACTCAACCAGAGCTGTTTCTACATCCTCTGCCTTTTCTGCCAGACTTCCTATTGACAACATTTGCACAGGAGCCACTTGGTCAAAACCTCATACATTTATCACTCATTACAAAGTTGACAAGGCCTCCAGGAATAGGGCCTCATTTGGATCCACAGTCCTGAGAAATATACTCCCATGAGCCACCCGAGGTTGATGGTGCTTGGAATGCAACCCATCAGTAATGAATGAACGGCGAGATTGAACAACTTCACATAAAGAATTTATGTACTTACCATAATGTTCCATGTGAGTTGTTCATCTCGCCTTCATTCTTACGTCCCTCCCTCCTACCCCCTCCTGGGCTGTTAGATGACTGAGATGCTGGATACTTCCTGGTTGCTCAATCCTTCTATACCTTTCTCTTGGGAGTGAAAGAATGACATATGGTATTATTATATGCAGCAAACAAGATTTGAGGTAATTCTGGGTGCATCATGGGATAGGGACTTGGCCTTGAGCTATTTGAAGATCTGGAGCATTGCAATTGGCCGTATCGGAGACGAGGGATCAGCTCCAAACCTATCAGTAAAGAATGAAGGAGAGACGAACAACTCACATGGAACGTTATGGTAAGTACATAACTTCTTTTTCTCCACATCAGGACCAAAACCAGGTAGACCTCTGCCCAGAGTTTCTAATTATGAGGGTCTGTCCCTGGTCTACTTTGTCTGTCTGACATTATGTTTTACTGTGACAGGATGTATGAGGCCAGAAGCATCCCAGAATGCTGCAAAGCTAGCTTCCAGACTGTGATGCGCCTGCACTGGCCCATTAATCAAGGAGCTTCAATCCTCACCAATGGCAAAAGTGGGAAATGTACACATTGGGAGGGTGACAAGTATGCACACAGTAAAGTGCAATTTCCCTTAAGAGCACACAGAGATCACAGTGAGTCTGGGGTTGGTTTCTCCTTCTCCTTCTTTCTCCAGATCCCCAATAAGATTCCCCACTAGCACAGTTACAGAGTTGAGATCTCAGCTGAGTGGCCAAACTAACATCTCCAGTACCCTATCTGTCCATCCAACCACTGCTTTGTGTCCCTGCCCAAGTTGCTGACAAACAAACTCTTTGAGATTTGATGTATATGCCAACACAGACACACACACACACACACACACACACACACACACACACACACACACACACACACACACACACACACACACACACACACACTCCTGGGAAAGGCTGACACAGGTTTACTAGCTATGTCCCCTTCTGCCCAGACTATAAGGTAGTTCAGACTGCCACTATCCACTCTTCATCAGCTACTTTAAGGTCCTTAACAAAGGGTCTCCAATCTTACTGTGTACTGTTACTATTAATCCAAATGGTAGTTTGACCAAGAGCAAGGCTATTTAGGAGTGGCCTGTACAGTGTCACCAAATAGATATGCAAGTACTTTAAGAGCTTAAATATCTCTAAACAGACCAGCCACAATTAAAAGGTTTAAATATATTTAATAATAAATAATAAAAGAACAAGACAATACTCAGTAAATAATCAGTTACACTAGAGTCCAAAATCACATGAAATATTTAAAACAACATTGCAGGACAGTCTCAAATAAATAAATAAAACATCTAAGCTATACTTTACTATATTCCTATCTGAATCTAAAAGAGTTACTATACCCTAAAACCTTATTTACAGAACAACAAGCAGGCAGAAGTGGTGATGAGTGGATGTTTTCAGGTCAAAGACAAATACAAAATGATCCCCCTCTCTCTCAGAAAGTTCTTAAATTAATATTAAATATTACTGCTGAGTTAGTTTTTGTCACCTGACTTTAGTTCCCAAGCTAGACCCACATTGTCAGCATTTTAACATCTCCCTGTGAAAAATACATTTCTCAAATCTTTGCAACTGCTGGAAAACATAAAACAATAAAACACTTACAAAACAACACAGAGAATCCCCTAGTGTAGACATCCTGTCTCCTGTTGACTGAAAGTGAAAGATAACTTTTATAGCACAATCGTAAAACAATTTAATTTCAACTATTTTCTTGAAGTTTTTCAAGTTAACCCTCTATGTTCTAGTTTCCATTGTTAAAAATACATACATTTACACAATTACAATAATTTATATACATTTCTGTTCTAAGCCATCAGGGGATGCTGTGGGTACATTTTAGCTCAGTACATAACATACAGTTCTAACAAAGATGTAGCACAAGCATCTTACAAGAAGCATGTTGGCATTCACAAATGACACATAACCACTTACAAAATTCCAGATAGCTGGGCTGGTTGTATCTCATTCTGTTACATTTCTATAAAAACCATTTTAATATTCACAAATGACATAGAATTATTTATAAAACTCCAGATAGATGGCTGGCTGTATTTCCCTTTGTCACACAGGCCATCACTCCCAAATGGCAAAGAGGGTATGACCTTGAACCACCTTGTTTTTTTTTTGTTTTGTTTTTTTTTTTTGAGTTATTACATTATATGACTGTAGTGTTGTCTGTGACCAATAAAAGGGGGCCTGAAGGCCATAAGTGGTGAAGAAAATTTAAGGACTGAATCACTGCTAACATTTATTTGATGTCTATGTGCTTTATAGTGTCCAAAGGACCCCATTTGCCTTGCACTAGAAATCCACTGGACAGTGTTCGTAGAAATCCACCGGGCAGTGTTCCCCTTGCAAAATCTGATGAGTCTGTCTGGACTCACTGAAATGGGGCCTGGAAGGAGATAGACAGGTCTGGATTGAC
This sequence comes from Protopterus annectens, assembly GCF_019279795.1. Taxonomy (NCBI): domain Eukaryota; kingdom Metazoa; phylum Chordata; order Ceratodontiformes; family Protopteridae; genus Protopterus; species Protopterus annectens. The sequence continues at coordinate 1,296,986,329 of NC_056747.1, forward strand.
AGACATCTGATCCCACCACCACTGTAACTCTTGTTTCACAAAATCCAGCACTGGTACCTGGATTGCTAAGGAAAGCAGGTGCTGGGACCAACCTTTTTTAAGTTCCATTGAATCTTTCTCATGTGAAGTCTAGCCAGTGGTGTCATGAGGATCATTGAGGCAATGAGCCCTAGAATTTTGAGAAACTCTCTTGTGGAGGCAGCTTCTTGAAGAGAGAGATTACTTTGAAAATGTTATGAACAGTCAGGACTTTGTCTTCTGGTAGAAATATCACACTTTTTTCTGTGTTCATCACACAGCCCAGGAAGACAACACTTTGTGAGAATGTGAGACAGAAACTCATCTGAAGTTGGAAGCAATTGTAATGTAATAGTAAGCATCCTTCAGATATAAAGCCAGCATGACACAGTGGCCCGGAAGAAGGGGGTAAGGGGAGCATTTTGAATTTGGGAGATTTCAGAAGAGTATTTAGGTATGACTAATCTAACACTGTTCACAATAGCTCCTTTTTGGGTACCAAAAAGATTCTGGTATAAAATCCTTTCCTTTTTTGTTGTGCAGGGATTAAATCTATAATCCCTTTTTGCAACTTGTGATAGAGTACAGGACAGGACAGATGTGTCTGGTCTGGTGGGTGTAGAGGATTTCCCCTGAAGTGAGGAGGATTTTCTGCTCACTGCTAAGGGTACTCTCACAGAATTATTCTCAGCACTCAGTTGTCAGAGACTATCTGTGGCCAGTCTGCTGGGAAAAGTGAAAGCCTGAGGGACAGGAAAGCGGGCGGGAGGAGACCAAGGAGGAAGGGATGGGATGCACCAAATCTTGGTATAGTCACTGGTTAAAAGGGGAATGATCTTTTTGGGGGAAAAGAAACTATTTTATCTGGTTTGGAATCATTATCCTCCTGCCATTTCTGTACATCAGAACGTGTCTATGTACCTTTAAGAAGCATTTCCAGATGTAGCATGTGCATATAAATACTGAGCACGTGCAGGCAACAGTGCCATTTTGAGAGAACAGCCAGAGTGTTAACATGTATGAGTGTGAGAGTCAGTCTGTTTATAAGTTTATTTAAGTTTGTTACTAAGCCTCATTTCTGATGTGTTGGTGTGTACCGAAGCTGCTTGAACAGAACCCACGAATGTTCGTCTGTTTTATCCTAACCAGACAAGTGACAATTTCCCCTTGGTATCCTGACTCTTGCTAGGATGGGGTTTTTGCTTGTTGTATCATTTAGAAGTTGGATGCCTTGTTAGGAAGAATTCTGGAATGTGAAACATTCTAGATAGTCCATGGATCAATCTACTTCTATCATCCCATTGTATGAGAATCTGTGTAGCAACAGGACCAAACACAAGTTCAGAACTTAAAGGAGTATTCAAAATCTCATATTTTAAATCCTTAGAAAAATTCTGGGTAAGTAATTAAGCATACCTTCTCAATACAACAGAACTGCCTGTATTCTAGAAATTAGTGCCCATACCTTCCAAGACACTCCTCAAAGCATGTTTCAAAACCTGTGTCACATTAGAAGCAATCTCATTCACTGTAACACTTCTGTTCAGCAGGCAAATATACTAGAAAGTCACCTAAACTGTAAGCATGTTGTAAAGTAAATTTACACACAAAGCCCAGATAATGTAAAATGCTAAAGACCAAATTATTAGACTGAGGCAACTAGTTTCCCTGAGATTTTAAACACTTGCCAATTTTATCTGGCAGTGTAGAGTTAGAAGAAGCAAAAATTCTCTTGTTAGAGCTGGCATGTAGAGAAACCATAGGCTGTGCATCTCACAACAGACCAAAGAGAGCTGTATAATCAGAGTACACCTTGTATTTCTTTGTAGCCATTTTAAGAAATGGCTCACTGACTAAAGGGGTTTTACATAGTTTTACAGACATCTTCTAAGGCCAGTAACAGAGGTGGAACAGCCAAAATATTTGGAATCTCATCCTCAATAAAACCACTAATTCTGCCAATCTGTGGTGTAACTCCAGATTACTTCAAGTCAAATACATCTCTACACCTAGCTAGCTAGCATTGGTACAAAGGTGAACATTTGCTTTAGTTTCTGAACTTGTTCCCCTTCCGAAGAATGAGATTAGATGGACTAATTGCACACTACCATCTGCATCTGAATTTCCATCAAAATCTGCTGTGCTATACTGATCTCTAAGAAGGTAGCCCCATAGTCATTCTGGACAGAAGCACTGTCTTTTTTTTTTTTTCAAATAAGATTTTATTGTTTTCATTTGTTACAAAAAATAACACAGGTCTTATATGAATAAAACAACAGTGGTTAACAGTTGACCAATACAAACGATGGCAGATTGACAGTATGTTGCCCTAAAGGGTGCAGCGTTTGCTATATTCATTGCTTGATATTAATAAATAAACTTGTCTTTATACTTTATAGAGACGTGGTTTGCTATATACCCTATCTGAGCTACAGAAGCACTGTCTTTGAAATTAGCCGACTGTAAAACACTCTTAGCTAGGCAAACCACATCAGCCATATACATGCTAATTACCTGAATGTCTGTCATGCAGTGAAGTTTCTGCTTCATCTTATTATGAACTCCACTACAGGAGAAAACATCTGGGTACACAGTATTATGTCTTGCAAGGTGTCTTTCACCCCGGACCACTCCTCCACCTAAAGAGTTTGCTTCTATACCTGAACCATGTACTGGAATAGCACTGGAGGATGATAGAAAAAAAGGTAAGTGATCTTTGGGCCAGCTAAAGGAAATAACAAATTTGTGTTTTTGATGATTTTTTTTTTCTTTTTAGGTGCCAGTGGATTTGACTGGGGGGTGGCAGTGGGGGGGGGGGGGGGGGGGGCAGCCATATCAGGATCCATCAAATTAGGGGAAAAGCACCAGCCAGAACAATACACTGAAACTATTAAAGGCTGTCTAAGGGCAGCAGTAATAGAAAATAAGAAGTTATGTCCTTACCATAACGTTCCATGTGAATTGTTCATCTCGCTTTTGTTCTTACACACGGGTTCAGAGCCGATCCTCAGCTCTGAGTCGGCCGCATCACCAGCTCCGCATCTTCGAGAAAGCTCGAGGCACAGTAATATCCCATGATCCTCAGGTGCTAACCCTGAGATCTAGTTTGCTATACCAGAAGAATCCCTCTAGAACTGTGTCCTGAACACTTAGAACAAACACTACACACTGTCTGTAACCCTGCCCTCAAATAGAGAAGAAAATATGCCATTACTAATGCACAAGAATAAGCTGAATGCTAACAATATCTAGAGAAGACTGAACAAGAATTCAGTTGAACCCGTTCTCCCAGACCGCAGGATGGGGGATGGAGGGGGGGGGGTGTAAGAACAAAGGCGAGATGAACAATTCACATGGAACGTTATGGTAAGGACATAACTTCTTAATGTGAAATTGTTCAATCTCGCCATTTGTTCTTACACACGGGTAGCGTCCCTAGCTCCTTTTTCCTGGGTGGCTCAAGGGAGAACATTCCTGAGTACAGTGGAACCAAACGTCACCCTGTCCCTGGAGTTTTTGTCTAGTTTATAGTGGGCGATAAAAGTATGTGGTTTTGCCCAAGTTGCCGCTGCACAAATGGTATCTAAAGGCAAACGAGCGGTATGGGCTAAAGAGGTAGCGGTCGCCCTTGTAGAATGAGCTCTGGGTTTGAAAGGGAGTTGTTGTTTCGATTCAGCATATACAAAATTTATGCAGTTTGAGAGCCATTTGGATAAGGTAACTTTCATTACTGCCTGTCCTTTCCTTTGGTCAGGATATGAGACAAATAGCTGGTCTGACTTTCTGTATTCTTTTGTCCTGTGTAAGTAAAATCTCAGTTGCCTGTGGATGTCCAATTTGTGCAGTATGTATTCTAACTTATTGGACTGGTTTTTGAAGAAGGTAGGTAGTTCGATAGATTGATTGATGTTTTGAATCGAACAAACCTTTGGAAGGAAGGACGGATTGGTGCGCAAGGTTACTCTATCTGGGTGAAAAATCATGTACGGGGGTCGGATAGATAGAGCCTGCAACTCTGAAACTCTCCTGGCGGAAGTGATGGCAACCAGAAAGTGCATTTTCCATGAAAGAAATTTTAACGGGGTTGTGGCTGCTGGTTCGAATAGGGGCAACATGAGTTGTGACAGCATGAGATTAAGATTCCAAGGGGCTACTGGACTACGAAAAGGGGGACAGAGGTGAAAGGTACCTTTCATAAAAGCTTTACAAAGCCTGTGGGACATAAGAGAACTATCTCCCCGACCAACATGAAAATTGGATATAGCCGCCAGTTGTACCCTTATTGTGGACGTTGATGCACTTTCTTGAAAAAGTGTGGTAAGGAAATCTAGTATCTTGATTACTGGAGCCCCGAATGGATCTATACCTTGTTTGGAGGCCCAGTGCACAAAATGGTTCCATTTGCTGTTGTACAATTTCCTTGTAGATGGTTTGTGAGAAGATACAATCATTTTTTGTACTGCAGGGGATAGTAACTCCGACCTGGCTAAGATGGGAAGCGGAGCAGCCAAGCTGTCAGTTTGAAGGACTTGAGGAAGGTGTGAGGAACTCCCGACGAATGTGTCAACAGGTCTGGCTCCGGGTCCAGAATCCATGGTTCCTCCACTTGATGAGATTGAAGGAAGGGAAACCAGATTTGTCGAGGCCAGAATGGGGCTATCAGTATTATGGTCCTCTCCAGATGTTTGGCTTTCTGCAAGAACCTAGGAATTAGTGGAACAGGAGGAAAGGCATAAAGGAGACCCGGGGGCCAATCGTGTACCAGTGCGTCCCTGGGGACACCCCCCGGAGGGGGTAACAGGGCAAAGTAGCTTCTGCATTTGGCATTCAATGGGGATGCAAACAGGTTGCAGCAAGGCTGGCCCCATCTGCGGAAGATCTCTTCCGCCACTTGAGGTTTGAGGGACCACTCGTGAGGGAACAGGATGGCTCTGCTCAGCCTGTCCACAATTACGTTGGAAGTCCCAGGGATGTGCGTTGCTATCAGAAAGCGTCCAGTGGACTTTGCCCATTGCCAAATTCTGAGGGCCTCTCTACATAACGGGTAAGATCTGGTTCCCCCTTGCTTGTTTATGTACCAGACTACTGACATGTTGTCTGTCTGAACTGTCCTGCCTAAGGGAACTACGATAAGTGAGGCTGCCATCAAGCCTAGTACTCTTAATATTTGTCACGCAGGGACTCTCTTGCTTTGGAGAAGGACCGAGATTTGATGTCTGAGGTCTGACACTCTTGGTGGGGGGAGAGTAACTCGAGTCAGGGAAGTGTCTAGCTGTGCTCCTATAAATAAGATACGCTGTGATGGCGATAAGACAGACTTTCCAAAATTTACCGTTATGCCTAGCGAGGAGCAGAGGCTGATGGTGTAATCCCTGGCTTGCAGAAGATGATACTCGGTGGTGGCGGATAGGAGCCAGTCGTCTAGATAAGGAAACACCCGGAATCCCCTTCGTCTCAAGTGAGACGCTACTACTGCCATGCATTTGGTGAACACCCTGGGGGCTGAGGTGAGACCAAAGGGCAGAGCGCGAAACTGGAAATGACTGGCTCCCAGTCGGAAGCGCAGATGATCTCTGGATGCCCTGGCCATCTTGATATGGTAGTACGCGTCTTTGAGATCTATAGAGCACATCCAGTCACCCTCCTGCAGAAAAGGAAGGATTGACTGTAGCGTGACCATCTGGAACAAGTCCTTTTTCACGAAGACATTTAATTTGCTGAGGTCCAAAATTGGCCTCCAGTCCCCTGTTTTCTTTGGAACTAAAAAGAACCTTGAGTAAGTTCCAGATCCTATTTGGTCTGCCGGGACTGGTTGGATGACTCTGTTTTCGAGCAACCTTCTTATCTCTATGTTTGCCTGGTCTCGCAGACTGGGTGGAACGTCTGGGAGCTTTTTGGGGTTGGGTGGCATTCTGATGAATGGAATGTTGTAGCCTCTGGTAACTATGCTTTTTACCCAGGAATCTGATGTAAGATTTAGCCAGGCCTCTGGGTATAAAGCCACGCGACCCCCAACTGCCTCCAGAGTAGGACAGTCGGGCCTGCACTCAGGAGTGCTGGAAGGGCTTCCCAGAGAAAGTATCTCTGTTGCCCTGATTTTGCAGACCCCCTCTGCCGGCTGGGTGGCATCTTCCATTTCTTCCCCCTCCTCTGCCTCTGGAGGGGGCCTCACTTTGGGTGGGGTGAAAGGATCCCCGAGTCTTTCGGAACCACATTTTTCCGCCTCGTTGCCCTTTGGGGTAGGGTCTAGATGGGGCGGAAAAATGGACCCCTACAGCAGACAGGGTCTTCCCTTCTTGTTCACACCTCATGAGAGCCTCCTTTACTTTGGGCCCAAACAAGGAGGCACCATCAAAGGGGGCATTGGCAAAGGAAGACTTGAAGGCTTCCGCAAAGGAGCATAAGCGCAACCAGGATTGCCTCCTTAGGGCGATCGCTGAAGCTGCCGCTCTACTCGACCCTTCGACTACATATGAAATCAGCCTCATAGACGAGTTCACTATGGAATTTAGGGTGTTAAGTTGTGCTGTCACTTTCTTGGCGACAGCAGCATCTGTGTTTCCCTGGAGAGTATCACCCAGTTCCTTAATGAGATCTCTCTGTAAATGCGTGAAATGCATAAGGTAGTTGAGCGATCGGATGGAAAAAGTCGCAGAACTAAATACGCACTTCCCATACCTGTCCATCGTCCTAGAATCCTTATTAGGGGGATGGACAGAGGAAGATGATTTAGACATCTCCTTCTTAGTGGCTGCCGCCACCACCATAGTATCCACGGGAACTCCTTTTGTAAGGTAAGATTTGTCCTGGGGGGCCATCATGTATTTGTTTGGCTTGCGGGGGACTGGTTTCACTGTATCAGGCATTTCTCAAGCCCTCCGGGCTATTAGATCCATGAGTTCGTCAAATGGCGGGGTCACCCAGGAGGTAGAAGGTTGAGCCCCAAATGCCTTCAGCAAGACCGATTCATCCACAGAAGGGGTAAGGGTTTGCCAGTCTCCCCTCTGTTTCAGGATTTCCAAAATGTCCGCAAACGAGACATCTTCAGAGAGGGACCGTGGGGACCCTTCTGCTTCATCTAAATCGGTATCAGATGTGAGAGATTTCTGGGGGGAATCAATATGCCTCCTCTTGCACAATCGTTTCCTCGGAACATCCTCAGCGGGGGCTTCTGGGGATGCATCCAAGGAACCAGGATTGCCCTGTGGGGCTGTCTGAGGCATTGGGTCTCGACGCTTGGTAGGGGCCGAAGGCACAGAAGCAGAACACGGACCTTTTGGGGAAGGAGAAGAAGATACTGATGATGTATGTGTCTGATCAGACAAGACCTTCCTCATGATGTCGAAGGCACCGGTGCCCCAATCCGGGGATCCGATCCGATCCAAAGAAGGTGGTCGTTTCTCTGGAATCGGGACCACGGGCTCCGACACCGAGGACAGATCCGAACTGATCTGAGCCGAGGCACCGAGAGGACAAGTCGGAACTGACATCTCGGTTCGACTGTCCCCCCCCGGAACCTAGGAAAGATTTTCGGCTCAGAGACTCTCCGGCTGGTTCCGAAGGAGTTGAGGTCAACGGGGCCGATAGCACTACTGGAGGCTTTAGCACCGAAGGCTCTATGATCATTGGTTCTTTGATTCCTAGCTCCAATGACTCGACGGGTCTCGGAGGAGGAAGTGTCGAGGGGACAGGAATAGTCTCGAGTTTCGAAACCAGCTGGGACAAAACCTCGATTAGTTTGTACAGAGCCGAGTTCTCCATAAGCTTCTGTACCACTCGGTTCACATCGGAGTCCAAAAGTGGCCTCGAAGAATGGGTCGAAGGGGCCGAAGCCATCACCGAGCGAAGGATAGAAGGCGGTGGTACCTCTGACACTGGTTCCAAGACCTGAGTCTCGATCAGAGATACGCTCGACGCCTGGCACCGAGGTCATAGGAGCCGGCGTCCGAATCTGGAAAGAGGTGCTTGGAGCCAATGACTTGGGCTCCAACACTCTTGAAGACTTCGACCCCTTCGAAGACTTGGATACTTGTTCAGCCTTGTCCAGGGCCTCTTGAAATTCGGGTTTAAGCAACCCTCTGTCAACCAACTTCCTGCGTCTATCCAGCATGAGCCTCCCACTAAAGGAATGACAAATGGAACAGTCTTCCTGCAAGTGGAGAGGGCCAAGACAGTAGACGCAGGATGAGTGGTTATCAGTAATGGACATCTTCTGTCCACACTGATATCTCTTAAAGCCTGATTTGGCTTTCTCTGACATTTTGAATATATAGTATATGTCCAAAAACACAGCACACTTAAGAAACACACTATATAAATCTATGTGTAAAAATGTAAAAGTCTATAATAATAATAATAATTATAATAAACCAACAGTTTAACTCTAACCTAGTATATTATAGAAAATCCAAAACACAGCACACTATAATATATATATATATATATATATATATATATATATATATTTATATGTATATATATATATATATATATATATATATATATATATATAAAAAAGAAGAGTTAAGGCAAAAATTTACAAAGAATTATGTAAAATTCTGTCAATCCTGACAGAAAAAAACGCAGGCCTTAACTAATCTACCTAAATACACTCTCAAATAACACTCCTATACTATATTACTTATTTTAAACACTAAGAATTAACTATAAGTCTACTAAATGAAAAGATATAGAAAAAATATAGAAAAATATACTGGCCCGAGCCTCTCATATGCAATCTGCTGCTAGCGGCAAACTAGATCTGAGGGTTAGCACCTGAGGATCATGGGATATTACTGTGCCTCGAGCTTTCTCAAAGATGCGGAGCTGGTGATGCGGCCGACTCGGAGCCGAGGATCGGCTCCGAACCCGTGTGTAAGAACAAACGGCGAGATTGAACAATTTCACATCATAAGCTATGTCCTCACACAGCAAATATGGTTAAACTGTATAAAATATAGCAGAAACTATTTAAGTTGTGCTAAGTCTTGTTCTACAATCTGCACTCTGTAGTGAACAACAGCACACAATCACAATACCAAGTAAGAGTCACTTGTCCAGATAGGGAAAAAAATCAAAACGTACATCCTTAAATCAAACAGAAATATTTTAAAACATCACTAATAGGCATTTGTTTAGAGATTCCCTTGTCAGAAATGAAAAATAATTCTCCACAGAAAATGCAAATAACTTACTGTAGAATTAAGTAGTGTTACATTAGTAGTAAATATCATCTAAATGAAGAAAAAAGTTAACAAATGCAATATTTTTCTGTCAGAACTTTAAAATCAAGCAGAGAAACAACACAAAGAAGAGGACTGGTGTTCACCTGACACCATACAAAAGTACAGATGTGTAAGCTGAAGTTACCATAACAGCAAATGTTCAATTGATCACTGCTGCAGTAGCCTTAACTATATGGGTTAAATTCTACTAAGGATATAACAACTTCCAAAGCTTCAAGGGGCCTTACATTAGCTCAAACTTCCATACACGAGCTGAGCTGACTAGAAGACAAGTTTACGTGCGAAGATCTTCAGAACTTTCCTGCCAGCACTGAAAGTGAGGCTGAGCCTTGAAAAGACAATACTAAGAATAACCAAAAAATTAATGCCCACAGCCTGACATAAAAAACACACCAAGAAACAAGGGGAATAGAGGGAGGGTGCGGGTACTGCAACAGTGATCATTCGAAAGTCTACTGTTATGGTAAGTTCAACTTACATAACTGTACTACGTTCATCACATTGATCCCTGATGCAATAGTACTTAGCTACGTGATGTAATAGTACTTAGCTATATGGGTAGATTACCTTAGTTAACTACTTTTGGGAGGTGGAAAGAGAAGCGTCCAGGAGCCCTTAGAGAATGGTTTAGCAAAGCTTGATCAGGACCTTGAGAAGGAATCAAGCTTATACTGCTTAGTAAAAGTATGTGCAGAGAACTAAGTAGCAGCTTCTAGAATACCTCTAGAATCCAAACATTTGCAAAAAGCCATAGATGAAGCCACGGCCCTGGTAGTGTGAGCCTTGACCCTGTCTGGAATAATTCTGTTATTGTAAGCATAACAAAAGGTAATAGCCTTAGACAACCATTTGGAAATAGTCTATTTTGACACAGGTTGTCCTTTTATTTTTACCTTCACAAGAAATGAACAACTGATCTGAAGATCTGAAAGATTTAGTTCTGCCAAGACAGTACCTGAGTTGTCTGTCAACATCCAAGGTATGGACTATCATTTCTCCCTCATTTTTTAGTTCATGAAACAAAATGGGCAGATTGATAGTCTGACTTAAAATAAACGCAGATACCATTTTAGCCATAAAAGAATGATTAGTACTCAAAGAAACACTGTCCCTATGGAAAATGAGGTAGGGATGACTCACCAAAATGCTTCCAACTTAGATACCCTTCTTGTAGAGGTCAGAGCAATCAATAAACTTGTCTTCTAGAACCTCAAGTCAGCCAGATTAGATGGTTCAAATGGAGCAAGTATTAGCTTCACTAGCACAAAATTAAGATCCCATGGAGGGGCCACCAATTTTCTTGGATGCCTCTAATGCAAATCTCCCTTCAAGAACATTTTACATGAGACTGAATTAAAAAAAGGAGGATCCATGGGAAGAAATGCTGAAATGGCCAATAACTAAACCTTGCTAGAGGAATAAAAAAAGGCAATAAGACAGTAACCCACACAAATGTTGTAAAATCAGAAAACAACTAACCCCAAATGGGTGCTGGTTATGTTGTTGGCACCAACTAGAAAACCTTTTCCTTTTGATAATATTTGACTTTCTAGAAGCAGACTCTCTTACCTTCATAAGCACTTGCTGCAAATCCTCAATAAATAGGTGCCAAAAGGAATTAATACCCTATCATCCAGTCAGTCATTTGAAGATGCTTGATGTTGGGGTGTATCAAAAAACCCTATATTTGTGACAGTAGATCCAGTCTGTAAGGAAGCTTGTGGTAATTGCCCCTGGCCACTTCCAAATGAAGCAAAACCATGATTGCCTGGGCCAGAAGGAATTCAGCACAATGATCTTGGGAGGATTCCATCTGAATCTTCAGAAGTACCCTGTATATTAGCAGAATGGGTGGATAAGCATTCAGGAACATGCCTGTCCAAGAAATTGAAAAGACATCAGTCTTCCAGGCCTACTTGCATGGAGTACTGGAACAGAATCTTGCCAGTTGATTGTTCATGCAGGATGCTAAGAGGTATACCTAAGGAACTCCCCAGAGATCCAGAGATGGATCAAATCTTGGACGGCCCCCTGATCTAATTTCCATTCATTAGGGTCTGCCCTACTTCTGCTCAGCTTGTCTGCCACACAGTATTGCTCTGTGGCAGACACATCCTATGGCGCCATCTTTGAATTTCCCTAGCATTCCCTTTATCCTACTCTAACTGGTTGGCTGTACTGATAACATGCTCACCAGAAAACTCGGAGATAGCTCCCCAGCTCTCTTCAAAAACCCTCGGTCAACCCAGTGTCTATCTGCCTGTATAGGAACCGTTCATTTTGAAAACAGCCAGAGCACCTTTGAGGACAGCAGCACCTCCGAACTAACTTTAAAGTATGAATATAATGTCAGCTTGCTAATTTGAACTAAAGCCAAGGTTTTACTTGTGTAGCGACTATTTAAATCAAAGTTAACTACAGTGAGCACAGTATTAGTAATGGCCAACCCTGGACTGTCCCCTGACCCACTTTATGTTTTCCCTCTCTAATCCAGACTCTATATTTACCTGCTAATAAAGAAATTACCTATCTGAGCTACCTACTGCTGCTAAATCTCCTCCACTTATTTCTCGTACTGCCCCAAAGATAGAGTGAAGTAATACAATAAGTGCAGCAAGATAAAGACTGCTACGTACTCTGGACATCTGAAGGACCTTTTTCCACTTATACAATATATCCCTATTTACAGACAAGATACCCTTACTTACAGATACTAGGGCTATTTTCCTCTATTTTCCTCTGTTTCTGGTATTTGCCATGTTTCTACTTATATAATATTTGTATAATGACTAAATGTAATCTGTATACTTTTAAAAAATGTTCTTGCACTCATCTAGCTGTTTGCCATTTTCTACTTATATAGCATCTGTATAATAACTAAATATATTCTGTATATACTGGAGCTTTTCTCCCCGGGCGTCTGCTGAAAAAAGGCTTCAGCTCAGTCAGACATTCCCGGTCAACAAATACAAAATAAATACATAAATAAAATAAAATAATGGAATGTAGCATGCCTGTAGAGTGAGACTGTGCTGAGAAGCTATATCTCAAGCTAACATGGCAAGTGTGCAGAGGGTATGACCTGGTTCTCCCTTGCTTGATGATGAACTACATGACTGTGGTACTATCTGTAACCACTTAAAGAGGTCCCGGGGACCAAAGCTGAGTGCCTTGATCAGGGCAAGCATCTCTTTGATATTTATGTACTTGCATCTATCCTTGGTGTCCCACATATCCTGCACTTTTATCTCTGAAGAAACTGCTCCCCAAGCAAAGTCTGAATTATCTGAGGTAACTGACTGACTGCTTTGTTGCAGGGAGGGAGAATGGAGACCTGGATTTAAGGATATCTGTTATCTCCACCAAAATATTTCTCTTTTGACAACCCCCAGTACTGGGATTTGAAAATATATAAGCTGTTGATGGTGGGACCAAAGAGATTTCAGGTACCATTGTGTCTTACTCGTGGAGTCATGCCAGGATTATCATGCAAATCATAGATGCCACGACACCCAAAATCCTGTGGTATTCACTCGCAGTGACTGGAGACTGAGTGGAAAACCTTAGAAACAGATGTAGATAAAGATCTCCTTTTTCATGTGGAAAAAAAAGCTTTTTGAACTGAGGTGTCTAGCTGACACCCCAGGAACACAATCCTGTGTGAAGGAGTTTTTTTTTTTCCAAAAATTTTTTATTTTGAATTTTTCCAAACAAAGACCAAACAGCATCAACAATGTATTAATACACTGGGAACAAAATTAAAGGTGAACAGTATTTATACAACAACATGAAACATCAATATTTACAACTGTACAAAAGTGCCATCAATCATTTTGCGACATCCATTTATCGAGCTTACCCTGTTATGGAGAAATCTTGACGTTACTTATCTATATAGATGTTGAAGGTATAACTTTGTGTATAAATGCCTATGTCTTTACGATAATGTGGGTGGATTAAGCTAACAGAATGTTAAACATCTGTTCCCATATTTTTAGTTTCTTAACAATGCTATTTTTTGCAACAATTACCAATTTATGAGCTAGCATGTGTTTAATTGCCATCTTTTTGAATTCGGTCCAATTGATGTTCATTCTGTCTCCCCATTTGGATGCTATGTAAAGTTTCATTAATAAGAATAATGTATTATGTATGGTTGCTTGATTCTGGGATATTCCTGGGGGGGGGGGTGAAGTAGTGTGTATTCCCATGTAAGAGTTGCTTTTTCATAGCCTTGTTATTGTAGTTGAATTTTTAATGATTTCCATAATTTAAATATGCATTTGCAGCTCCAAAACATATGATTTAGGTCTGCTTCCTTTGACCTACAATATGGACAGTTTGGTGAATTAAAAGAATTAAATTTGTGTAATACTGAGGGGGTAAGATATGCATTGTTGATAATCATGAGTTGTGTATAATGTAACTTTTTCAGAGACAAAGCTTTATGTGTTAATGTTAAAGCTTGATTTAATTGTTTTTTAGTTAAAGATGAGTTACTATTAAGCCAGTAGTTAGAAATAAGTATGCTGTCTTGAAATTTGATCTCTGCTATTAATTTGTACGGGTTAGATATAATTTTTTCCCGGATAACATTGTGTTCCATACAGTTTGACAATTGGTTATCTCCACCTTGTTTAATTTGGTGTTTTGAAGGTGTTTGGAACATACTTCTCTAATTTGTCTCAAGATAATTGTGTATAATTTCAGTAAATTAAGTTGAGATCTCAAATCTGTAATTGTATAGTTGTGGTATCGGGAGAGATCTCAAATTCTCAAGTCTTTTAATAAAGGGTAGTTGATAAGATTTATCATTGAGTTGTTAATTTTTAAACTTGGGCTATTATGGATTGGTTGAAATATGTCCATTGCTGGCCCAAGATTTAGGAAAGTAAACAACATTTAGAGTATAGTAATGAAGTGTTTTGGGGGGGGGGGGTCAGTGATTTTATAAGCTGTTATATCTTTTGTGGTTAGAAAAGGAAGAGCTCTGGTATTAATTTCTAGAGATATGATATAGCTGTAATATATTTTCAGCCAGATAGGCGACCATTTGTTGGTTAAAGGGGCAAACTCTGCTATCTTTAGTATTCTGCTACTATTGATAATGGTATAGTATAGTTTAAAATCTGGTAAGTTTAAACATTCCTTTTAGCTTTGGTAGAGATAGTTTTTGGTATGATATTCTTGTTTTTTTAGGCTCCCAAATTAAATTGGCCAGGAACGTGTGTATTTGTTTGAAGAATTTGTTATGTATTACCACTTGCGTGGTTATAAATGTATAAATAACTCTGGGGAGAATATTCATTTTGACTATCGAGACCTTGGATAGGAATGGTATTTTGAGATTGTTCCATCTGTTGCACTCTAGCATTATCATATTCCATTTAATCAGCATATTATTCTGATAAAAATCGTTTTTGTTTTGGAAAAACGTAATTCCAAGATATTTTGTTGAGTCTTTTATTTTAATTCTGTCTGAAAGTGGGATTAATGACAATAGTTTGGAAGGATTTAAAGGAAAAATATTGTCTTTTTTTTTAAATTAAGTTTATAATTAGATATACTTGACAAATAATCAATTCTTCTTTCGGCTGCTCCTGTTAGGGGTCGCCACAGCAGATCAACTGTTTCCATTTCTTCCTGTCCTCTGCATCTTGCTCTGTCACACCAACCACCTGCATGTCCTCTCTCACCACATCCATAAACCTTATCTTAGGCCTTCCTCTTTTCCTGTTACCTGGCAGCTTCATCCTTAGCATCTTTTTCCCAATATACTCTGCATCCCTCCTCAACACATGTCCAAACCAACGTAATCTTGCCTCTCTGGCTTTGTCTCCAAACCTTCCAACCTGGGCTGACCCTCTAATATACTAATTCCTAATCCTGTCCATCCTCGTCACACCCAGTGCAAATCTTAACATCTTCAACTGCCACGTCAAGCTCTGACTCCTGCCATTTTGTCAATGCCACTGTCTCCAACCCATATAACATAGCTGGTCTCACTACCCTCTTGTAGACCTTCCCTTTCACTCTTACTGGTACTTGTCTGTCACAAATCACTCCTGACACTCTTTTCCACCCACTCCATCCTGCCTGTACACTCTTCTTAACCTCTCTTCCACACTCACCATTACTCTGAACTGTTGATCCCAAGTACTTAAACTCATTCACCTTTGCCACCTCTACTCCCTGCATCCTCACCATTCCTCTATCCTCCCTCTCATTCACATACATATATTCTATCTTAGTCCTGCTGACCTTCATTCCTCTTCTCTCTAGAGCATATCTCCTCCTCAATTGCTTTTAGTAATTTAAGTATGTCAGTGATAGGGGTGGTGAAGTAAATGTTTAAATTGTCGGTAAAAGCTGTGTAAAAGATTTTAGAGTTGAAGCTAGATGGAGGGTTATGGTATGTTTTCTGTTTAATGTACAGGAACAGCGGTTCAAGGTATAGATTGAATAAAAAAGGGGATAAAGGGCATCCTTGTCTCGTACCTTTTTTTTATCTTTATTCTGTTTGATAAAGTTCTGTTAATATACAGGTTAGTATAAGGGGTTTCATGCAGTATTTTAATTATTTGCATAAATTTGCTAGGGGAACCCAAAATAAGGTAAGAGTTGAAGTAAAAAAGTGATATTCACTCTATCAAATGCTTTATGGGTGTCAACCACCAATGTGTATATGGGAGTTTTCTTAATGTTTACAAAGATTATCATAGCTTCAAAAGTTAAGGTGTTATCACAAGTCTGTCTAGATGGAGTAAAACCTGATTGTTTAGGAGAAATAATGTTCTTTATTTTCTAGAATTGAAGTAAGAATCCTAGCGTCTATATTTAGTAATGATATTGATCTGTAGCTACTAGGGTCTTTAGGATCTGATTGTTATTTCAAAATAAAAATAATTTTTGAGGCATTAAAGTGTACATCATTTATTTTGTTGTTTATTATGTAGTTTAGTACCTGTTGTAATACTTTAGCAACTAGTGGTATGAAGCCCTTGTAAAATTCTGTTGTGTGGCCATCCGGCCCTGGAGCTTTATTTTTTTTTTATTTTTAATTGAGTCAATGATTTCTTTTGTTGATATTGGGTTTGTTAGATTATTTTGTTGGTTAGTATCTAGTTGCGGGAAGACTATATCTTGAAAGAAAGCTTCCCTTTCCATTTCTGAAGATGATAAAGCTTCTTCTCCATAGATCTGAGTGTAGAGTTGTTCAAAAAGGTTTATTATAGTTTGGTTATTTAAGTATGATTTTTTCTGGTGGTAAATTTCTGTTATAATGGGTGTGGATTTGTATAAAGTAGTTAGTCTTGCTAAGGCCCTGGATGGCATTTGAATAGTCTCCGCGTATTTGGCCAAGTTTCTCATTTTGTTAAATGATACATTTCTTACCTCTTTTAGGTAAAGTTCTTTTTGTGTTTTTCTTAGGAAGTCTTCTGTGTTTTCATTAGGTCCTGACATTAGTTCCAATTCTAATTGCTTTATTTTTCTTTTAACACACATTCTTCCTTGGAGAATAATTGCTATAGTGTGTTGCTTTGTTAATCAAAAAGCCTATAATTTGAGCTTTTGTTGAAGCCCATTCAATGTCTAATGGTAGTTGTGAATTGACTAGATTTAAAATTAGGGACTTTAGTAGCATAGTTATGCCTTCTGCCATGTCTTGCTTAGTTAAGAGATTGGGATTCAATGTCCAATTGTAGCCTCTGTTAGACTGTTGCTGTTTATTGTCCCATTCAATAAAAAGGGTGATTTTTGAGTGGTTGGAAAAAAATCTGGTATTTGTATGGGTTGTGACTTTCATGTTAAGGAATGTTTCAAAGATTAGTAAGAAATCAATCCTCGACCACATTTTGTGACATTGTGAATAGAAGGTGAAGCTGTGTGAAGGAGTTAAGAAAGACTTTTGAATGTTCTCATGGAATCCTAGCTTGTGTAAGTGATATCTCATCCAAGTGTAAGATTCCTGATGCTGTGAAAACGAATCTGTAAAGATAAGCAAGTCATCTAAATATGGGAAACTGCTGATACCCTGTAGCCTGCAATGATATAAAATTAGATACAGACACTTTCTGAACTCTCTTGGTGCTGTTTATAGTCCAACAGATAAGGCAGAAAACTGATAATGTGACCCAGACACATAAAACCTTAGGCTATATCTGAAGTCTGGATAAACAGAGATGTGATGATAAGCATATTTTAAGTCTAATGTTACCAGGAAACTTGAAAAGGAAAAAGAGGTAAGAGGCTGAGAAGTGATATCATTTTGAATTTGGGCACTGTCACAAACAGGTTAAGGAAGGAAATATCCAGAACTGGTTTCCAAGCATTTTCTTTCTTTCTGTGAACTAGGAATATCATTGAATAAAAACCCTTCCCCATCTGGGAAGAAGGAACTGGTTCTATCACTCGTTGGGACAGCATCTGATGAGTAACATATGGAAAAAAAAGAATCTGATCTGGAAAATGTGGAATGACCCCCCTGGAATGGAGGAATTTCCTGCCACTGCCATCTGTAACCTAGATGAATGATTTTCAGAACCCATTTATCTGAAATACTATGTTGCCAAAGAAAGAAATGGAGATTCAGACTTTCTCAAAATAAAAAAGGGGCCAGGGTCAGAGGGGATCACAGAGTTTCTTGAACAGTCATTGACTTGCTGGACTGTCCTTGGTTTTGTGAGGACTGAGACTTGTTTTTGGAACCCCCCTTAGGCATGTCTTCTTAAATGTCTGTTTACCTGAACTTTGTTGAGACTATTTATTCTATTTTTGATAGTACTGCATGATAAAAACAGAATATCCCTTGGACAATTTCGAAAGGAGAGATAAAAAATCTTAGAGATTCTCCGGGTCAGCTCACCTCAACATGAACTCTCTTTCCAAAGGAGAATTTATAATCTCATTTTTAACATCATCTGGGAGGTTCTGAGAATGCAGCCAGGCAAACCTACTCAAAACACTACCAGTGGCCATACCCTTGGAAGAAGTATCAAAATAGTCATGCACACACTCTGCAAACAATGAATAGTGACCTGTGAAATAGAAGAAACTAAGTATTTTAAAGTAGATTTTTCCTCACAAACGAAACTGCAGATAAAGCCTTCATACTTTTACAATTTGTCAGAACAGCCTTTAATATATGAGCCTTGTAATTCACAATTCTGAAAATTAAAGTTGCAGAAGTATGCACTTTTTTCCGATACCCATCAATAATTTTCCCATCCTTATCAGAATTAGTAGAGTAGTGCTGGAATTAACAAAGTGTTTAGCAGCAGTAGGATCATCTAAAGCTATAGCTGCTAGATCAGGTTTGGGAATAGTGTATAAAAATGTAAGACCGATGAAGTTTATATAACCTATCTACCTTGTTAGGGGCAGATGGCTGATTATCAGGAAAAACTGCAAGCAGTAAAACACACAAAACCTCTAAAGCAGACAGGACAGAAGGAATGGGTGTAGATTCTGGAAAATCTTTCTGTAACAACTTATAGTATTTTCTGAAGGACTGAGAAATCTCTGTGTTCTCCCACTGAAAACACTGGCACATTCTTGCAAAGAGAGAATCAGAAAACTGAGGACAAACCCTGTATCTACTCCTGCATTTTCCTATTCAAATTCAGAATCTTGAATCTTTTCATGAAAAGAGGAATCCTTCTTTCATTTAACAGAAACTACTTTATAAGAAGGATCGATAACCTGAATTTAACACTGAGCCAGACCCACTAAACTACTCCTAGCCAAAGAACTTTCTGAAGTAGATACATGCTTGACTTTCTGTTTCTTTCTGACAGGAAAAATAGGGTTAGCCATGTTACTAATGACAGTAGCTGCTTCCCCATAGATGAGCACAGCATTCTCACAGAAAAGGGAAACCTTCACTGTTTCCTCTCCCAAGACAGACAAGAGTAGCTATTCATTTCCTACTGAAGGATCCCAAAAGCAGCATAGGACATGGCTAACCCCTGGTCACAGTGGATGTAGGTGTTACACTAGAATGATCCAGGGTAAAAGATGAAAGTTCTGAGGTACAACAAATGTCCACAGCAGAGTCACCAAGCTGTGGATGAGGCAAATTGCTAGCTTTCTGTGGTAGCAATGGCTGTTTATTAACTTTTTCTTTTTGTGGCTGGAAGAAGGACCAACCATGGGGCTGGTAGTCTGTTCAATGGTCAAGACGAAAATGGTGCCGCTTTCCCAGGAAACCAAGCAGCAAGTGCTCGTAAATACAACCAGTACACAAAATTTACTTTTTTCACAAAAACAAACAAAAAAAACCCACTAAAAAGCACTTTAAAACACTATACCAGCCCCACAAAAGAAAATTAAACACATTTTTTCTACAGAACAAAATGTTTTCAGATACTTTATACTACTTTTAAACTAAAAAAAAAATGATGCCTCAGTTTAAAAGTATGTTACAGTTTTGAGACAGTCCACTAAAACACAACATCCCTAGCTTTAAAATAACTTTTCTGAAGAGAAAGTAATCAAATATCAACAAATTAAGAAAATTAGAAGTTATGTACCTACCATAACGTTCCATGTTAGTTGTCTTCTTCTCGCCTTCTTTCTTGCTGGATGGGTTCGGAGCCGATCCTCGGCTCTGACTCGGCCACTCTAAAAGCTCGAGAGCTAGTTCCACCGGCTTGAGGCTCCCCTATATCCCACAATGCTAGGCGGTAACTCCTCAGATCTCGTTTAAAAGCTAAGGCCAGCAATAAAATTCCATAAGGAACCAAGAAAACTCCTCTAGGTCTGTCCTGGCTAGGGGGAAGGAGGGTGGGGCCTTAAGAAGAAGGCGAGAAGAAGACAACTAACATGGAACGTTATGGTAGGTACATAACTTCTAAATGTTAAGTTGTCAATCTCGCCTTCATTCTTGCTGGATGGGACCGCGTCCCTAGCACCTTGTCCCGGGTGGCCTATCGGAACAGACTCTTGAGTACAGTGGAACCAAAGTTGGCTCGGTCTCTAGAGGCCAAGTCCAACTTATAATGAGAAATGAAGGTATGGGGAGAAGCCCAAGTAGCTGCAGAACAAATCAAATCAATAGGCAGCCTATCTTGGAAAGCTATAGAAGTGGCTAAAGCTCTAGTTGAATGAGCCCTGGGTTTGGATGGCAACCGTTGATGTCTTATCTCATACACTAGGGTAATCAATGAAGTAAGCCATCTAGAGAGAGAGACTTTAGAAACTGGAAGACCCATTCTACCTTCTGCATAAGAAACAAACAGTTGGTCAGATTTCATGAATTGTTTGGACCTGTCTAAATAGTACCTAAGTTGGCGATGAATATCTAAACAGTGTAACTTTTGTTCTGACCTATTAGAATAATTTGGGAAGAAAACAGGAAGCTCAATGGTTTGATTCAAATTTGCCAATGAAGCTACTTTGGGCAAAAAAGACGGGTTAGTACGCAAGGACACCCTGTCTTTATGAAATACAAGATAAGGGGGTCGACTACACAGAGCATGGAGTTGGAGACTCTTCTAGCTGAGGTGATAGCTACTAAAAGAGTGTCTTCCAAGAAAGTAACTTTATAGAACATGAAGCACTTGAGGTTCAAAGGGGAAGAATTAAGGATGTCAGAACCAAGTTGAGATCCCATTGAGGAGGAGGATCTCTGATGGGTGGTTTGAGGAGAAAAACTCCCTTTAAAAAAGCCTTGCAGAGTTTGTGAGACATAATGGAGGACTCTGAGACTCCAACATGAAAGTTCGATATTGCTGCCAATTGAACTCTAATGGTAGATGGGGACGAACCTGAGTGGAAAAGTTCGGCTAGAAAGTCTAGAACTGTTTGAATAGAAGCAGTGAAAAGATCTATATTCTTTGACTGCGCCCAATAGGAAAAACGTTTCCACTTGCTAAGATAAATCTTCCAAGTGGAGGATTTATGAGAAGCTATCAAGATATCTCTAACTGAGTGAGATATCAAAGGAAGCCTGGCTAAAGTCGGAATTGGAGGAACCACGCTGTGAGGTTCAGAGAGGGAAGGGAGTGGTGCAACTGACCCGACTGATGGGTCAAGAGGTCTGGAACTGGGTCCAGATGCCAAGGTTGTTCCAACAGATAACGGTGGAGAAAAGGGAACCAAACCTGTCGAGGCCAGTAAGGGGCAATGAGGATCATGGAAGCTTCCTGAGGGATGGCTTTCTGTATCAGCTGGGATATCAGTGGGAAGGGAGGAAAGGCATACAGAAGTCCCCGAGGCCAAACGTGCACTAGAGCGTCTCTGCTGGGGTGGCCTGGTTGGGGAAAGAGGGTGAAAAAATCGTTGCCCTTGCTGTTTTGGGGACTAGCAAAAAGGTCGCAGCAAGGCCTGCCCCACTTTCGAAAAACTTTCTCCAACACTGAATTGTTCAGAGACCACCCGTGAGGCATGAGAATAGCTCTGCTCAATTTGTCTGCAATCACATTGGACTTCCCTGGGATGTGCGTTGCTAACAGAAATCGCTGAGAAGAAATCGCCCATTGCCACAGTCTGAGTGCCTCTCGACATAGGGGGTAAGATCTGGTTCCGCCTTGTTTGTTGATGTACCACACTACAGATATGTTGTCTGTTTGAATTGCTATAGTTCCCTTGGGAAGAGAGTCTTGTAGGGCTTGCAACGCTAGAAGCACTGCTCTCATCTCTAGGACGTTTATGTGCAAGTGGCACTCGAACGGTTGCCACATGCCCTGGACTGTCCTGCCCTAGAAATGCCCCCCCCACCCGATCAGGGAGGCATCTATTGTCACTGTAGCAACCGGAGGGGGAGGGACGAAAGGTCTCCCTAGGAGGAGCTGAGGAGATGTGATCCACCAATAGAGATGATTCTTGCACGACTGAGTTATCCGAATAGGATGGGACATTGGGAGACTTTGGTAAGACCATTGTGTGAAGAGCATCCATTGTAAAATTCTCATATGGAAGCGAGCTAATGTTAGTAGAGGGATGGCCGCCGCCATAATCCCTAAGACTTTCAGGATCAGTCTGGCTTTGACTTTGTTGCTCTGCAAGACAAGAAAGACCTGTTTGTGTATGTCTGCTATCCTCTGCTCTGTGAGTCTGGCTGACATCGTGACTGTGTCTAGATTTGCACCTATGAAGGTAATAACACGACAAGGCGACAAGACAGACTTTTCGTAGTTTATTGATATGCCTAGTGCCTGACATGTGTGAAAAGTGTAGTCTCTGGCGAGAAGTACAAGATGCTTGGTGGGGGCTGTAAGGAGCCAGTCGTCTAAATAAGGAAACACCTGGAATCCTTGTCATCTCAGGTGAGAGGCTACCACTGCCATGCATTTGGTAAACACTCGGGGGGCTGTAGTGAGACCAAAGGGCAGGGCTCTGAATTGAAAATGACTGGTTCCCAGCCTGAAGCGGAGAAATCTCCTGGGCGTCGACTCATCCTGATGTGATAGTACGCATCCTGGAGATCTATCGAGCACATCCAGTTGTCCCGCCCAAAAGGGAAGAATGGACTGCAGCGTGACCATCCGGAACTTTGTTTTCTTGACAAACTTGTTCAAGTTGCTGAGATCCAAAATGGGTCTCCAGTCCCCTGTTTTCTTTGGAACCAAAAAGAATTTGGAGTAGATTCCGGATCCTACTTGGTCTGCTGGAACTGGTTGAATGTCTCTTTTTGCGAGCAGCTTTGAAATTTCTAATGCTGCTTGCTCCCTTTGACTGGGTGGAACGTCTGGAAGGGATTTTTTGGACTGCTTTGGAATGAAAAGGAAAGGGATTCTGTAGCCTTCGGAAATGATAGACTGTACCCACTTGTCTTGAGTTAGGGATAGCCAGGCTTTTGGGTACAGTGACAACCTTCCCCCGACTGCCTCTGAAGGTGTGTAGTCGGGCAACACCTCAGGGATGCTGAAAGGGCTTGTCGGAAAAGGATTCTCGACTGCCCTGATTCTGCTAGCCCCCTCTGCCCCTGGGACGGCGTCTACCATTGTTGTTCCCCCCTCTGCCTCTAGAGGGGAAACGACTCTGTGCGTCAGGCAAGTCTCCTTGAGATTGTTTGCGGAACCACATCTTTCCCCCCTTCTGATCTTTGGTGTAAGGTCTAGAAGGAGTAGAAAAACGGACTCCGATGGCAGAAAGAGTCTTCCCATCAGTCTCGCACCTAGTCAGGGTTTCCTTCACTTGAGGACCAAAGAGGGATGATCCATCAAAGGGGGAATTAGTG